>NC_088272.1:682140-1011909 GCF_036013445.1 Caloenas nicobarica
CATTGGGGGGCTGCCCCATAGATTCCATGGGGCAGCCCCCCAAGTCCCACGTCCCCAGAACCCCCATTCCCCCCCCCAACCCCCCATATCTCCCGTCTCCCTTCCCCGTGGCTGCCCCCCGGAATCTATGGGGCCGCCCCACGGATTCCATGGGGCAGCCCCACGGATCCCATGGGGTGGCCCCCCAAGTGCCACCTCCCCATAACCCCCATTTCTCCCCCCCAATCCCCCCCATAATCCCCCAATCCCCCATTCCCCCACCCCACACTATCCATGGGGCCGCCCCCCGGAATCTATGGGGCAGCCCCCCGGATCCCATGGGGCAGCCCCCCACCCTCCCCCCGCCCCCCCCGCAGGCTGGAGAGCTGGCGGCAGGAGGCGTGGGGCGCGCGGGTGCGCGTGGTGGCGCGGGACATGCGGGGCTGGGCGCCCCCCGAGCGCGCCGACCTGCTGGTGTCCGAGCTGCTCGGCTCCTTCGGCGACAACGAGCTGGCGCCAGAGTGCCTGGACGGGGCGGGGGGCTGCCTCAAGCGTGAGCGGGGGGGGGATGTTTGGGGGGGGGGGTTTGGGGGGGTGGGGGGGGTGGTTTTGGGGGGGGTGGGGGGAAATTTGGGGGGGTAATGGGGGAAAATTTGGGGGGGGTTGGGGGGAATTTGGGGGGGTTTGGGGGGGAATTTGGGGGGGTATGGGGGGGTAATAGGGGGAAATTTGGGGGGGGTTGGGGGGAGATTTGGGGGGTGGGGGAGGTAATAGGGGGGGTAATAGGGGGGGTTGGGGGGGTTTCGGGGGGAAATTTGGGGGGGGGTTGGGGGGGTTGGTTTTGGGGGGTGGGGGAGGTAATAGGGGGGGTTGGGGGAAATTTGGGGGGGGGTTGGGGGGGGTTGGGGGGAGGTAATAGGGGGGTTGGGGGGGTAATGGGGGGGGGTTGGGGGGATTTGGGGGTTTTTGGGGGGGGTTGGGGGGATGTTTGGGGGGGTAATGGGAAATTTGGGGGGTTGGGGGGAAATTTGGGGGGTGGGGGAGGTAATGGGGGGTTTGGGGGGGTTAATAGGGGGGTTTTGGGGGGGTTGGGGGGATTTTGGGGGGGTTGGGGGGAAATTGGGGGGGAAATTTGGGGGGGGCTGGGGGGGGGTTGGGGGAGTAATAGGGGGGGTTGGGGGGAAATTTGGGGGGGTTGGGGGGAAATTTGGGGGGGGGTTGGGGGGAAATTTGGGGGGGTTGGGGGGAATTTGGGGGGTAATAGGGGGAAATTTGGGGGGGGTTGGGGGAAATTTGGGGGGGGGTTGGGGGGAAATTTGGGGGGTAATAGGGGGAAATTTGGGGGGGTTGGGGGGGTAATGGGGGGAAATTTGGGGGGGTAATAGGGGGGGTTGGGGGGAAATTGGGGGGGTTGGGGGGGTTTGGGGGGGGTTGGTTTTGGGGGGGGTGGGGGGAAATTTGGGGGGGTAATGGGGGAAAATTTGGGGAGGGTTGGGGGGGTAATGGGGGGGTAATGGGGGGGGTTGGGGGGAAATTTGGAGGGTTTTGGGGGGGTTGGGGGATGTTTGGGGGGGTTGGGGGGTAATGGGGGAAATTTGGGGGGGGTTGGGGGGTAATGGGGGGGTTGGGGGGGGTTGGTTTGGGGGGGTGGGGGAGGTAATAGGGGGGGTTGGGGGGAAATTTGGGAGGGGTTGGGGGGATGTTTGGGGGGTAATGGGGGGGGTGGGGGGGTTTGGGGGAGTTGGGGGAAATTTGGGGGGAGGTTGGGGGGGTAATGGGGGGGTTGGGGGGGTAATAGGGGGGTTTTGGGGGGGGTGGGGGGAAATTTGGGGGGGTAATAGGGGAAATTTGGGGGGGTTGGGGGGAAATTTGGGGGGTATGGGGGGGGTTGGGGGGGTAATGGGGGGAAATTTGGGGGGGGTTGGGGGCAAATTTGGGGGGGTTTTGGGGGGGTAATGGGGGGGCTTGGGGGGTATGGGGGGGCTTAGGGGGGGTAGGTAATAGGGGGGGTTGGGGGGAAATTTGGGGGGGCTTGGGGGGATAATGGGGGAAATTTGGGGGGGTAATGGGGGGGTTGGGGGGGTTTGGGGGGGTAATGGGGGGGTTGGGGGGGTTTTGGGGGGGGGTTGGGGGGATTTGGGGGGGTTGGTTTTGGGGGGTGGGGGAGGTAATAGGGGGGGTAATGGGGGGGTTGGGGGGAAATTTGGGGGGGTAATAGGGGGGGTTTTGGGGGGGGTTGGGAAAATTTGGGGGGGGTTGGGGGATGTTTGGGGGGGTTGGGGGGGTAATGGGGGGAGTTGGGGGGGTTTTGGGGGATTTGGGGGGGTAATGGGGGGGGTAATGGGGGGGTTGGGGGAAATTGGGCGGAAATTTGGGGGGGGTTGGGGGGAAATTTGGGGGGGTTGGGCGGGTAATGGGGGGGGTTGGGGGGGTCTTGGGGGGGTTGGGGTATGGGGGGGGTTGGGGGGAAATTTGGGGGGGTTGGGGGGGTAATAGGGGGGGTTTGGGGGGGTGGGGGGGTTTTGGGGGGTATGGGGGTAAATTTGGGGGGGGTTGGGGGGTTTTTGGGTGGAAATTTGGGGGGGTTTGGGGGGGGTAATGGGGGGGAATTTGGGGGGGTTGGGGGGTTTCGGGGGGGTAATAGGGGGGGTTGGGGAGTAATGGGGGGAATTTGGGGAATTTGGGGCATTTTGGGGGGAATTACGGGGTTCTATGGGTCCCAAGGGCTCTATGGGTCTCTATGGGTCTCTATGGGTCCCTATGGGTCCCTATGGGTCCCTATGGGTCTCTATGGGTCTCTATGGGTCTCTATGGGTTCCTATGGGTCTCTATGGGTCTCTATGGGTCCCTATGGGTCCCTATGGGTCTCTATGGGTCCCTATGGGTCCCTATGGGTCTCTATGGGTCTCTATGGGTCCCTATGGGTCCCTATGGGTCCCTATGGGTCTCTCTGGGTCTCGGTGGCTCCCGCCCCACACTTGTGGGTCTGCCCCACAGCGGGGGGCGTCTCCATCCCCGGCTCCTATTGCTCGTTCCTCGCCCCCGTTTGCTCCCCCAAACTCCACACCGAGGTGCGGGGCTGCCGGGAGCCCGACCGGCACCCGCAGGTACTGGTTTATACTGGTTTGTACTGGTTTAAACTGGTTTGGGCTGGGAGGGACCGGGGATGAACTGGGAGGGGGGTTGGGGCCACTGGGGTGAACTGGGAGGGACTGGGGTGGGGTCTATGGGGCACTGGGGTGAACTGGGAGGGAACTGGGATGAACTGGGAGGGAACTGGCATGAACTGGGAGGGTCTGGGAGACACTGGGGGGTCACTGGGATGAACTGGGCGGGACTGGGAGGGAACTGGGAGACACTGAGGGGTCACTGGGATGAACTGGGCGGGACTGGGAGGGAACTGGGAGACACTGGGGGGTCATTGGGATGAACTGGGAGGGAACTGGGATTAACTGGGCTGAACTGGGAGGGAACTGGGAGACACTGGGGGTCACTGGGATGGACTGGGAGGGAACTGGGATGAACTGGGAGGGACTGGGTTGAACTGGGAGGGTCACTGGGGGGTCACTGGGATGAACTGGGAGGGAACTGGGATGAACTGGGAGGGACTGGGTTGAACTGGGAGGGTCACTGGGGGGTCACTGGGATGAACTGGGAGGGAACTGGGATGAACTGGGAGGGACTGGGAGATACTGGGGGGTCACTGGGTTGAACTGGGAGGGACTGGGTTGAACTGGGAGGGTCACTGGGGGGTCACTGGGATGAACTGGAAGGGAACTGGGATGAACTGAGTGACACTGGGGGTCACTGGGCTGAACTGGGAGGGAACTGGGAGACACTGGGGGGTCACTGGGCTGAACTGGGAGGGACTGAGGGGTCACTGGGATGGACTGAGAGGGAACTGGGAGACACTGGGGGGGTCAGTGGTCTGTACTGGGGGGTCACTGGGGGGGTGACTGGGGGTGACTGGGGGGTCACTGGTCCGTACTGGGGGTCACTGGGGGGGCACTGGTCTGTACTGGGGGCACTGGGGGGTCACTGGTCCGTACTGGGGGGGTCACTGGTCTGTACTGGGGGCACTGGGGGGTCACTGGTCGGTACTGGGGGGTCACTGGTCTGTACTGGGGGCACTGGGGGTCACTGGTCCGTACTGGGGGGGTCACAGGTCCGTACTGGGGGGCACTGGGGGGGTGACGGTGTGACTGGGGCGTCACTGGTCTGTACTGGGGGTGACTGGAGGGCACTGGGGGGTCACTGGTCTGTAGTGGGGGGGTGACTGGTCTGTACTGGGGGCACTGGGGGGCACTGGGGGGTGACTGGTCCGTACTGGGGGGTCACTGGGGGGGCACGGGTCCGTACTGGGGGGCACTGGTCCGTACTGGGGGGGCACTGGGGGGTCACTGGGGGGCACTGGTCCGTACTGGGGGGGGTGACTGGGGGTCACTGGGGGGTCACTGGTCCTTACTGGGGGGCACTGGTCCGTACTGGGGGGTCACTGGGGGGTGACTGGTCTGTACTGGGGGGTCACTGGGGGGTCACTGGTCCGTACTGGGGGTCACTGGGGGGTCACTGGTCTGTACTGGGGGGGCACTGGTCTGTACTGGGGGTGACTGGGGGGCACTGGTCCGTACTGGGGGGCACTGGTCCGTACTGGGGGGGCACTGGGGGGTCACTGGGGGGCACTGGTCCTTACTGGGGGGCACTGGTCTGTACTGGGGGGGCACTGGGGGGCACTGGGGTCACTGGGGGGGCACTGGTCCGTACTGGGGGGGGTGACTGGGGGTCACTGGGGGGTCACTGGTCCTTACTGGGGGGCACTGGTCCGTACTGGGGCGTCACTGGGGGGTCACTGGTCCGTACTGGGGGTCACTGGGGGGTCACTGGTCTGTACTGGGGGGGCACTGGTCCGTACTGGGGGTCACTGGGGGGTCACTGGTCCTTACTGGGGGGCACTGGTCCGTACTGGGGGGTCACTGGGGGGTGACTGGTCTGTACTGGGGGGTCACTGGGGGGTCACTGGTCCGTACTGGGGGTCACTGGGGGGTCACTGGTCTGTACTGGGGGGGCACTGGTCTGTACTGGGGGTGACTGGGGGGCACTGGTCCGTACTGGGGGGCACTGGTCCGTACTGGGGGGGCACTGGGGGGTCACTGGGGGGCACTGGTCCTTACTGGGGGGCACTGGTCTGTACTGGGGGGGCACTGGGGGGCACTGGGGTCACTGGGGGGGCACTGGTCCGTACTGGGGGGGGTGACTGGGGGTCACTGGGGGGTCACTGGTCCTTACTGGGGGGCACTGGTCCGTACTGGGGCGTCACTGGGGGGTCACTGGTCCGTACTGGGGGTCACTGGGGGGTCACTGGTCTGTACTGGGGGGCACTGGTCCGTACTGGGGGTCACTGGGGGGCACTGGGCCGTACTGGGGGGTCACTGGTCCGTACTGGGGGGGCACTGGGGGGGCACTGGTCCGTACTGGGGGGCACTGGTCCATACTGGGGGGGCACTGGGGGGTCACTGGGGGGCACTGGGGTCACTGGGGGGTCACTGGTCCGTACTGGGGGGTGACTGGTCCGTACTGGGGGGCACTGGTCTGTACTGGGGGGTCACTGGTCCGTACTGGGGGGGCACTGGGGGGCACTGGTCTGTACTGGGCGTGACTGGGGGTCACTGGTCTGAACTGGGGGGGGCACTGGGGGGCACTGGGGTGTCACTGGTCTATACTGGGGGTGACTGGTCTGAACTGGGGCATCACTGGTCTGTACTGGGGGTGATTGGGGGGTCACTGGGGGTCACTGGGGGGTCACTGGTCTGTACTGGGGGGGTCACTGGGCTGTACTGGGGGGGTCACTGGGGGTCACTGGGGGGTCACTGGTCCGTACTGGGGGCACTGGGGGGCACTGGGGGGGTCAGTGGTCTGTACTGGGGGTGACTGGGGGGTCACTTGTCTGTACTGGGGGTCACTGGGGAGTCACTGGGCTGTACTGGGGGCACTGGGGGGCACTGGGGGGTCAGTGGTCTGTACTGGGGGTGACTGGGGGGTGACTGGGGGTGACTGGGGGGTCACTGGTCCGTACTGGGGGCACTGGGGGGTCACTGGTCCGTACTGGGGGGTCACTGGTCCGTACTGGGGGGTCACTGGGGGGCACTGGGGTCACTGGGGGGTCACTGGTCCGTACTGGGGGGCACTGGTCCGTACTGGGGGGTCACTGGTCCGTACTGGGGGGCACTGGTCCGTACTGGGGGGGTGACTGGGGGTGACTGGTCCGTACTGGGGGATCACTGGTCCGTACTGGGGGGGTCACTGGTCCGTACTGGGGGGCACTGGTCCGTACTGGGGGGGGGTGACTGGGGGTCACTGGGGGCACTGGTCCGTACTGGGGGGGCACTGGGGGGCACTGGGGTCACTGGGGGGTCACTGGTCCGTACTGGGGGGCACTGGGGGTCACTGGTCCGTACTGGGGTGACTGGTCCGTACTGGGGGTGACTGGGGGGGGTGACTGGGGGTCACTGGGGGGTCACTGGTCCGTACTGGGGGTCACTGGTCCGTACTGGGGGTGACTGGTCCGTACTGGGGGGGCACTGGGGTTACTGGGGGGTGACTGGTCCGTACTGGGGTGACTGGTCTGTACTGGGGCTGAGCGCTGCCCGCCCCCAGGCGCAGTTCGAGACCCCGTACGTGGTGCGGCTGCACAACTTCCACCAGCTGGCGCCGCCCCAGCGCTGCTTCCGCTTCCGCCACCCCAACCCAGGTGCGCCCGGCGGGGGGGCGGGGCCGCGGCGGACACGCCCACTGAGGGGCGGGGCCACGGCAGACACGCCCCTGAGGGGCGGGGCCGCGGCCGACACGCCCCCTGAGGGGCGGGGCCACGGCAGACACGCCCCCTGAGGGGCGGGGCCACGGCCGACACGCCCCCTGAGGGGCGGGGCCAGGGCAGACACGCCCCCTGAGGGGCGGGGCCGGAACCCGACCCCCGGTCACCCCCATTCACACCCATTCACCCCCATTGAGACCCATTGATTCCCATTGACCCCCATTGATTTCCGTTGACCTCTATTGACCCCCATTGACCCCCATTGACCCCCATTGATCCCCATTGACCCCCATTGATTCCCGTTGACCTCCATTGACCCCCATTCACCCCCATTCACCCCCATTGACCTCCATTGAGACCCATTGACCCCATTCACCCCCATTGACCCCCATTCACCCCCATTCACCCCCATTGATTCCCATTGACCCCATTGATTCCCGTTGACCTCTATTGACCCCCATTCACCCCCATTCACCCCCATTGATTCCCATTGACCCCCATTGATTCCCGTTGATCTCCATTGACCCCCATTGACCCCCATTCACCCCCATTCACCCCCATTGATTCCCATTGACCCCCATTGATTCCCGTTGACCTCTATTGACCCCCATTCACCCCCATTCACCCCCATTCACCCCCATTGATTCCCATTGACCGCCATTGATTCCCGTTGACCTCTATTGACCCCCATTCACCCCCATTCACCCCCATTCACCCCCATTGATTCCCATTGACCCCCATTGATTCCCGTTGACCCCCATTGACCCCCATTCACCCCCATTCACCCCCATTCATCCCCATTGATTCCCATTGACCCCCATTGATTCCCGTTGACCTCTATTGACCCCCATTCACCCCCATTCACCCCCATTCACCCCCATTGATCCCCATTGACTCCCATTGATCCGCACTCACCCCCATTCAACCCCATTCACCCCCATTCACCCCCATTCACCCCCATTCACCCCCATTGACCTCCATTGAGCCTCATTCAGCCCCATTCACCCCATTGATCCCCATTAGTCCCCATTCACCCCCATGCACCCCCATTCACCCCCATTGATCCCCATTGACTCCCATTGATCCGCACTCACCCCCATTCAACCCCATTCACCCCCATTCACCTCCATTGAGCCCCATTCACCCCCATTGAGCCCCATTCATCCCCATTGAGCCCCATTGACTCCCATTGATCCGCACTCACCCCCATTCAACCCCATTCACCCCCATTCATCCCCATTGAGCCCCATTCACCCCCATGCACCCCCATTCACCCCCATTGAGCCCCATTGACCCCCATTCACCCCCATTGACCGTATTGATCCCCATTCACCCCCATTGATCCCCATTGATTCTCATTCACCCCCATTCACCCCATTCACCCCCATTCACCCCCATTGAGCCCTATTGATCCCCATTGATCCCCATTCACCCCCATTGAGCCCCATTCACCTCATTCACCCCATTCACCCCCATTCACCCCATTCACCCCCATTGAGACCCATTGATCCCCATTGATTCTTGTTCACCCCCATTGACCCCATTGACCCCCATTGACCCCCATTGATTCTCATTCACCCCCGTTCACCTCATTCACCCCCATTGAGACCCATTGAGCCCCATTCACCCCATTCACCCCATTCACCCCCATTGCCCGCCATTGATCCCCATTCACCCCCATTGATCCCCATTGACCCCCATTGAGACCCATTGACTCCCACTGACCCCCATTCACCCCCATTCACCCCCATTGAGGCCCATTGACCCCCATTGACCCCCACTCACCCCCATTGGCCCCCAATCACCCCCATTGACTCCCATTGACCCCCATTGACTCCCATTGACTCCCATTCACCCCCATTCACCCCCATTGAGTCCCATTGCCCCCCCATTCACCCCATTCACCCCCATTCACCCCATTCACACCCATGCACCCCCATTGACCCCCATTGATCCCCATTCACCCCCATTCACCCCCATTCACTCCCATTCACCCCCATTGACCCCCATTGACCCCCATTGACTCCCATGCACCCCCATTGACCCCCATTCACCCCCACTGATTCCCATTGAGCCCCATTGACTCCCATTCATCCCCACTGACTCCCATTCACCCCCATTCACTCTCATTCACCCCACTGATCCCCATTGACCCCCATTCACCCCCATTGATCCCCATTGATCCCCATTCACCCCCATTCATCCCCATTGCCCCCCATTGAGCCCCATTTCCCCCTATTGACCCCCATTGACCCCATTGAACCCATTGCCCCCTATTGACCCCCATTTACCCTCGTTGACCCCCATTGACCCCCATTGAGCCCATTGACCCGCATTGGCTCTCTTGACCACCATTGACCCCATTGATGCCCATTGACCCCATTGATCCCCATTGACCCCCGTTGACCCCTATGATTCCTATTGACCCCCACTGATTCCCTCAATGTCTCTCAGTCCTTCCCAGTTCATCCCAGTGACTCCTCAGCGTCTCCCAGTTCATCCCAGTGACCCCTCAGTGTCTCCCAGTCCCTCCCGTTTCATCCCATTGACCCCAAAACCCAGCATTCCCCCCAATTTCTCCCTCATCCACACACCTCATTGCCTCTTGGTGACATCATTGTGATGTCACGGGGGGGCGTGGCCCAGCCTGACCACACCCCCCGCCGCCCGCAGACCCCAACCCCGACAACAACCGTTTCCGGCGCCTGTCGTTCCACGTCGGGATCAACACCGTCCTGCACGGCTTCGCCGGCTACTTTGAGACCACGCTCTATGGGGACATCACGCTGAGTAGGGGCGGGGCCGGAAGGGGCGGGGCCTCGGGGCGGGGCGGGCCAATAGGGGAGGGTCTCGGGGGTCAACCCGCCCAAGGGCGGGGCCAATGGTATCAAGGGGGCGGAGCTACGGATGGTCAATCAATGGGCGTTGGGTTGAGGTCAACGGGGTTGGGTTGGGGTGGAGGGGGCGGGGCTTAAGGAGAGGAGGCGGGGCTTGGGGGTGGGAGGGCCAATAGGAGAGGATCTCAGGGGTCAACCCGCCCAAGGGCGGGGCCAATGGTATCAAGGGGGCGGAGCTACAGGGGTCAATCAATGGGCGTTGGGTTGAGGTCAATGGGGTTGGGTTGAAGTCAGTGGGGTTGGGGTGGAGGGGGCGGGGCTTAAGGAGAGGAGGCGGGGCTTGGGGGTGGGAGGGCCAATAGGGGAGGGTCTCAGGGGTCAACCCACCCAAGGGCGGGGCCAATGGGTGAGAGGGGGCGGAGCTACGGGGGGTCAATCAGTGGGTGTTGGGTTGAGGTCAATGGGGTTGGGTTGGGGTTGAGGGGGCGGGGCTTAAGGAGAGGAGGCGGGGCTTGGGGGTGGGAGGGCCAATAGGAGAGGGTCTCAGGGGTCAACCCGCCCAAGGGCGGGGCCAATGGTATCAAGGGGGCGGAGCTACGGGGGGGTCAATCGATGGGCGTTGGGTTGAGGTCAATGGGGTTGGGTTGAAGTCAATGGGGTTGGGTTGGGGTTGAGGGGGCGGGGCTTAAGGAGAGGAGGCGGGGCTTGGGGGTTGGAGGACCAATAGGGGAGGGTCTCAGGGGTCAACCCGCCCAAGGGCGGGGCCAATGGTATCAAGGGGGCGGAGCTACGGGGGGGTCAATCAATGGGCGTTGGGTTGAGGTCAATGGGGTTGGGTTGGGGTGGAGGGGGCGGGGCTTAAGGGGAGGGGGCGTGGCCAATGGGGGGGGGCGTGGCCTCAGCGTGACCTTTGCCCCCAGGTATCCACCCGGAAACGCACTCGCCGGGGATGTTTTCCTGGTTCCCCATTTTCTTCCCCATCAAGGTGGGCGGCCATCTTGGATCGGCGGCCATCTTGGGCCGGCGGCCATCTTGGGCCGGCGGCCATCTTGGCATGGCGCGCGGGCGGCCATCTTGGTCTGGGGTTTTGGGGCGGGGGGGGGGGATTCGTGCGAGGAGCCCAACAAAGAGCCCGAAAACGCCAATTCGGGGCGATTTCGGGGAAAATTTGAAATTTCGAGGACTTTGGGGGGGTTTAAATTTTGGGGGGTGGGAGTTGAAAGGTTCTCGGGGGGCGTTTAGTGGTTTTGGGGGGGTTAAAAGGTTTTTGGGGCGATTTGCGGGGGGTTTGGGGGCGGTTCAAGGGGATTTTTGGGAAAAATTTGAAATTTGAAATTTGGAGGAATTTTGGGGGGGAATTTGGGGGGGAATTTGGGGGTTCTTAAAGGGATTTTGGGGGGGATTTAAAAGGGTTTTGGGGGGTTTAAAAGGATTTTGGGGCGATTTGCGGGGGGTTTGGGGGCGGTTCAAGGGGATTTTTGGGAAAAATTTGAAATTTGAAATTTGGGGGGAATTTGGGGGGAAATTTGGGGGGGAATTTCGGGGTTCTTAAAGGGATTCTTGGGGGGATTTAAAAGAGTTTTGGGGGTTGAAATGATTAACAGGGCAATTTGCGGGGAATTTGGGGGGGCGGGCGGCCATCTTGGGGCGGCCATCTTGGAATAGTGGACAGATGGCCAGCTGGGGGCGGCCATCTTGGAATAGGGGACACATGGCCATCTGGGGGCGGCCATCTTGGAATGGCGGGCGGGCGGCCATCTGGGGGCGGCCATATTGGAATGGCGGGCGGGCGGCCATCTGGGGGCGGCCATATTGGAATAGGGGACAGATGGCCACCTGGGGGCGGCCATCTTGGAATGGCGCGTGGGCAGCCATCTTGGGGTCGGCCATCTTGGAATGGCGGACGGGCGGCCCCCTTGGGGGCGGCCATCTTGCTGACGCCCTTCTTTCCTTCCTTCCGCAGCAGCCAATGGCGGTGCGGGCCGGGGAGGAGGTGGGCGTGGCCTTCTGGCGCCGGGCCACGCCCCGCAAGGTGTGGTACGAGTGGGCCGTCACCGCCCCCGCCTGCTCCGCGCTGCACAACCCGGCCGGCCGCTCCTACACCATCGGCCTCTGAGCGGCCATCTTGGGCGGGCGGCCATCTTGGCCGATTTTTGGGGGGGGGGGGCGGGCGGCCATCTTGGAAGGGCGGCCGGCAAAAAAGGGCAATAAAAGGCGCCTCGGCGACGGCGGACGCGGCGTTTTTGGGGGCGGGGGGGGTGGAATTAAGGTGGTGTTTTACCCGGTGGGCGCGTTAGGGGGACAGGAAAAGTGGGGATTTGGCCCCGAGTCGACGGGAGATGGGACGGAATTGGTAAGAAATGGCCCAAAATCGACGGGAAATGGTCCCGGATTGGCAAGAAATGGCCCAAAATCGACGGGAAATGGTCCCGGATTGGCAAGAAATGGGCTAAAATCGATGGGAAATGGTCCCGGATTGGCAAGAAATGGCTCAAAATAGACGGGAAATGGTCCCGGATTGGCAAGAAATGGCCCAAAATCGACGGGAAATGGTCCCGGATTGGCAAGAAATGGGCTAAAATTGACGGGAAATGGTCCCGGATTGGCAAGAAATGGGCTAAAATCGATGGGAAATGGTCCCGGATTGGCAAGAAATGGCCCAAAATCGACGGGAAATGGTCCCGGATTGGCAAGAAATGGGCTAAAATTGATGGGAAATGGTCCCGGATTGGCAAGAAATGGGCTAAAATTGATGGGAAATGGTCCCGGATTGGCAAGAAATGGGCTAAAATCGACGGGAAATGGTCCCGCATTAACAAGGAATCGTCAAAAATCAACCCGAAACGGTCCCAAATTAATAAGAAATGACCCAAAATCAACGCGAAACGGCCCGAAATTGGGAAGAAATGGCTCAAAATCAACGCGAAATGGTCCCAAATTGATAAATCGTCAAAAAGCGACATGAAACGGTCGCAAATTAATAAGGAATGGTCCAAAATCAGCGGGAAATGGTCCCAAATTAATAAAAAATGGCCCAAAATCAGCGGGAAATGGCCCCAAATTAATAAGAAATGGCCCAAAATCAACGCGAAATGGTCGCAAATTAATAAGAAATGGCCCAAAATCGACGCGAAATGGCCCCAAATTAGTAAGAAATCGTCAAAAATCAACGCGAAATGGCCCCAAATTAATAAAAAACGGTCAAGAATCAACACGAAATGGTCGCAAATTAATAAGAAATTGTCGAAAATCCACGTGAAATGCTCCGAATTTAATAAAAAATGGCCCCAAATCATCACGAAATGGCCCCGAATTAACACGAAACGGCCCCGAATTAACGCGAAACGGCCCCAAAAATCAACACAAAATGCTTCGAATTTTTAAAACTCACGTTAACGCCCCAAATTCTCCCAAAATCCCCCAAATTCCCCCCAAAAATCCCCCAAAAGTTCCCCGAAATCTCCAAAATCCCTCAAAGTTCCCCAAAACCCCCCCCCACCCGAATCCCCTTAAAACCCCCCCGAGGCCCTTTGGATCGTTTCCAATTTTTGGCGAATTCCAAATCCCGCAAAATTTTCCCCAAATTCTCCCGAATTCCTCAGAATATTTTCGAATTCCTCGGAATTCCCCCCCCCACCCCGACCCCTTGAAAAATTTTCCTCGAAAATCCCTCGAAATCCTCCAGGTTTTTCTCCTAAACCCTCCAAATTCCTTGGGGTTGTGGCGGATCTCTTTAAATTTTTATTTTAAAAGTGGTTTTTTTTTTTGGTTTAGGGGGTTAAGGAGCGCAGGCTTCTGGGGCGCAGCTAGGCCGCGTTGCCATGGCGACCGGAGGGAGGGGGAGAAGGCGGGAACGTCTCCAAGGCGACGCCGCGGCGGCCAATCAGCGGCCGGCGCTCCCCCGGCGGCCAATGGCGGCGCTCCCCCCGC
Organism: Caloenas nicobarica; assembly: GCF_036013445.1. Classification (NCBI taxonomy): domain Eukaryota; kingdom Metazoa; phylum Chordata; class Aves; order Columbiformes; family Columbidae; genus Caloenas; species Caloenas nicobarica. Next base: position 695,698 of record NC_088272.1, read on the forward strand.
CGCGCCTCGCCCCGCCCTCCTCCCCGCTCTCCGCCAATCGGGAGGCGGCGCCGCGGCGCGGCGGCCAATGGGAGCGAAGGGGCGGGAGGGGCGGGGCTGAAGGGGAAGGTTCTGGAGGCCGCCGCCATCTTCGCGCCGCGTCCCCGGGGCCGCCGCCGTCTACCGCCAGCTCGGGGGGGGCCGGTAAGCGCCGGGTTATTCCGGGGAAGGTCCCGGAGGGGCCGCGGAGGCGGCGGGAGGGCGGGGGGGGCCGGTTAAAGCGGCGGTTTAAAGCGGCGGCGGCGGGAAAGAGGCGGGAAGGGGATGGGGGGGGGGGGGGGTGGAGCGCAGCGCGCATGCGCGGGGGAGGCGGTTGGGGGGGAGCGGCGAGGGGCGGGGCTTAGAGGAGCGGAGCCAATGGGGGGAGGGGGGCGTGGTTTAGAGGCCGCGGTTTGGGGGTGGGGGCGTGGCGATGGGGGGCGTGGCTTCGCGGCGCGGCGCCAATGGGGGGAGAGGGGGCGTGGTTTAGGGGGCGCGCTTTGGGGCGATGGGGGCGTGGCTTAGCGGCGCGGCGCCAATGGGGGGAGAGGGGGCGTGGTTTAGGGGCCGCGCTTTGGGGCTGTAGGGGGCGTGGCTTAGCGGCGCCAATGGGGGGGGGAAGGGGGGCGTGGCTTAGCGGGCGCGGCGCCAATGGGGGGCGAGGGGGCGTGGCTTGGCGGGTGATCAGTGCGCCCATGGGGGCGTGGTTATGGGGGGGGCGTGGCTTCGCGGCTCGGCGCCAATGGGAGGAGGGGGGCGTGGTTTAGGGGGCGGGGGGGCGTGGCTTCGCGGCGCGGGAAATGGGGGGGTGGGGGGGGGGGCGGTGTTTTGGGGCGAATTCGGGCGTTTTCGGCGCCGTGACGTCACCCGGCGACGTCGCCCCCGGCAGGACGAAGCCCCCCAGAGGTCCCCCCCCCCCCCCTTTCCCCAAAAAGAACCGAATTAAAGGGGTGAAAATGGAGCCGAATTTGGACCCGGTGAGTAGGAGGGGCATGGGGGGGTGTGACGTCATGGGGGGGGGTGTGACGTCACGGGGGGGTGTGACGTCACGGGGGGCCCCCCCCGGTGACGTCACGGGTGCGGGCAGGCGGACGCGATGACGTCGGACGATTTCGACATCGTCATCGAGGCCATGCTGGAGGCGCCCTACAAGAAGGAGGAGGTTTCGGGGCAAATTCCGGGGGTTTTGGGGCTTTTTGGGTCAAATTCGGGGGTTTTGGGGGGTTTGGGGTGAATTCCGGGGGTTTTGGGGCTTTTTGGGTCAAATTCGGGGGTTTGGGGGATTTGGGGTGAATTCTGGGGGTTTGGGGCTTTTTGGGTCAAATTCGGGGGGTTTGGGGTGAATTCCGGGGGTTTTGGGGCTTTTCGGGGTTTTGGGGTGAATTCCGGGGGTTTTGGGGCTTTTTGGGTCAAATTCGGGGGTTTTGGGGGTTTGGGGCGAATTCCGGCTATTTTGGGGCTTTTCGGGGTCAATTTGGGGGTTTTGGGGCTTATGGGGGTTTGGGGTGAATTCCGGGGGTTTTGGGGCTTTTTGGGGTCGATTTTGGGGATTTTGGGGCTTTTTGGGGGTTTGGGGTGAATTCCGGGGGTTTTGGGGCTTTTTGGGTCAAATTCGGGGGGTTTGGGGTTAATTCCGGGGGTTTGGGGGCTTTTGGGGTGAATTCTGGCGGTTTTGGGGCTTTTCGGGGGTTTGGGGTGAATTCCGGGGGTTTTGGGGCTTTTTGGGTCAAATTCCAGGGTTTTGGGGGTTTGGGGTGAATTCCGGGGGTTTTTGGGGCTTTTTGGGTCAAATTCGGGGGTTTTGGGGGTTTGGGGTAAATTCCGGGGGTTTTGGGGCTTTTTGGGCCAAATTCGGGGGTTTTGGGGCTTTTCGGGGTTTTGGGGTGAATTCTGGGGGTTTTGGGGCTTTTGGGGGGTTTGGGGTGAATTCCGGGGGTTTTGGGGCTTTTTGGGTCAAATTCGGGGGTTTTGGGGGTTTGGGGTGAATTCCGGGGGTTTTGGGGCTTTTTGGGCCAAATTCGGGGGTTTTGGGGTTTTGGGGTGAATTCCGGGGGTTTTGGGGCTTTTTGGGGTCAGTTCTGGGGATTTTGGGGCCTTTTGGGGGTTTGGGGCAAATTCTGGGGGTTTGGGGGTTTTTGGGGGTGTGGGGTGAATTCCGGGGGTTTTGGGGCTTTTTGGGCCAAATTCGGGGGTTTTGGGGCTTTTGGGGGGTTTGGGGTGAATTCCGGGGGTTTTGGGGCTTTTTGGGCCAAATTCGGGGGTTTTGGGGCTTTTGGGGGGTTTGGGGTGAATTCCGGGGGTTTTGGGGCTTTTTGGGCCAAATTCGGGGGTTTTGGGGCTTTTCGGGGTTTTGGGGTGAATTCTGGGGGTTTTGGGGCTTTTGGGGGGTTTGGGGCGAATTCCGGAGGTTTTGGGGCTTTTCGGGGTCAATTTGGGGGTTTGGGGGCTTTTCGGGGTTTTGGGGTGAATTCCGGGGGTTTTGGGGCTTTTTGGGGTCAATTTGGGGGTTTTGGGGCTTATGGGGGTTTGGGGTGAATTCCGGGGGTTTTGGGGCTTTTTGGGTCAAATTCGGGGGGTTTTGGGGGCTTTTCGGAGAGTTTTGGGGAATTTCAAAGGATTTTGGGGCAATTTCAAGGGATTTTGGGGCATTTCAGGGGGTTTTGGGGCATTTGGGGGGAATTTAAAGGGATTTCAAGGGATTTTGGGGCATTTTGGGGTAATTTTGCCACAATTTGGGGGGGGGGGGATATTTTGGGGACGTTCGCCTGAATTTGGCGACTCGGGGCGGATTTTGGGGGCGAATTTTTGCCCGTTTGGGCCAATTTCTCGGCGTTTCGGGGCAATTTCTCGGGGCAATTTTCCGCGATTTCGGGTCGTCTCGTTTTTTGGGGCGTTTTGCGGCGATTTAATGATTTTCGCTCCTTCCCCGCCCCCCCCCCCAGGCCCAACCTGGTCCCTCCAAACCCCAAGCGGACGCCCCCGCCCCCCCCCAGGTGAGTTTTGGGTTCGATTCGCGCGATTTTGGGGCATTTCGGGCTGAATCCGCGCGGGTTTTTGGGGGCGAATCCGCGCGGTTTTTGGGGCGAATCCGCGCGATTTTGGGGCATTTTGGGTTCGTTTCGCAGCCGCCCGAGGAGCCCGGCAAAGAACCCAAGAAGGAGAGCGGGAGCGGCGGGAGCAGGTTTGGGGCGAAAAACGCCCGTTTTGGGCAATTTGGGGCGATTTTGGGGGGAAATTTGGAATTTCGAGGAGTTTGGGGGGGTTTAAATTTTGGGGGGTGGGAGGTAAAAGGTTTTTTGGGGGCGTTTAATGGTTTGGGGGGGGTTAAAAGGTTTTTGGGGGGGTTTGTGGGGAATTTGGGGGCGATTTGAGGGAATTTGGGGGGAAAATTGAAATTTGAAATTTGGAGGAATTTCGGGGGGAATTTGGGGGGAATTTGGGGGCTTTTTAAAGGGGATTTTGGGGGGTTTTAAAGGGTTTTGGGGGTGAAAGTTGTTCTCGGGGTTTGAAGGGTTGGGGGGGAGATTTGCGGGGAATTTTGGGGCGGTTTGAGGGGATTTGGGGGAAAATTTGAAATTTTTAGGAATTTGGGGCGATTCGGTGGTTTTTAAAGGAATTTCGGGGGGGTTTGAAAGGGTTTGGGGGGGTCGAAATGGTTATTGGGGTTTAAAGGGGTTTTGGGGCGATTTGCGGGGAAATTTTGGGGCGACGTGAGGGGATTTGGGGAAAAAATTGGAAATTTGAAATTTTGAGGAATTTGGGGGATTTGGGGTTTTTCGAAGGAATTTTTTTCGGGTTTTAAAAGGGTTTTTCGGGGGGTCGGGATTATTATTGGGGTTTAAAGCGTTTTTGGGGCGGTTTGTGGGGGAATTGGGGGCGATTTAATGGGATTTTGCGGGGAAAATTGGAAATTTGAAATTTTAAGGGATTTGGGGGGAAATTTGGGGGTTTTTTAAGGAGTTTTGGCGATTTTTTTAAAGGGTTTTGTGGGTTGGGATTATTTGGGGGTTTAAAAGGTTTTTCCGGGGCAAATTGTGGGGAATTTTGGGGGCAATTGGCAGGGATTTGGCAAAAACCTGAAATTTTGCCGAAAATTGGGAATTTTGCAGGATTCGCAGGAATTTAAAGGATTTTTTGGGCAATTCGAAGGATTTTTGGGGGGGGTTAAAGGGTTTTGGCGACTTTCGAAGGTTTAGGGGGAGATTTTGGGGGGTTTGAAGGGGATTTGGGGTAATTTTAGGGGGGGAAATGGGGATTTGGGGGGAAAATGGGGATTTTGCGGGGAATTTGGGCGGATTTTTTGGGGTGATTTTGGGGGATTTTGGGCCACGAGCAGCAGGAAGAAGCGGAGCCGGAGCCGGAGCCGCGACCACAGACACAGGTTTGGGGGCATTTGGGGGGATTTTGGGCCATTCCGGGGCGGTTTCCGGGTGGATTTTGGGGGGGAATTTGGGGCGTTTTAAGGTGGAATTTGGGGGGATTTAAGGTGGAATTTTGGGGGATTTAAGGTGGAATTTTTGGTATTTAAGGTGGAATTTGGGGTTTTTAAGGAGGAATTTAGGTTAAGGTGAATCGTGGCGTATTTAAGGTGGAATTTGGGCTGTTTAAGGCGGATTTTTGTTGTTTAAAAGTGGATCCGGGTAGATTTAAGGGGGATTTGTGGCCTTTTAAGGTGGAATTTGGGCTCTTTAAGGTGGAATTGGGGCCGTTTAAGGCCAATTTCTGCGCCTTTAAGGCGGATTTGGGGCCATTTAAGGTGGAATTGGGGTCTTTAAGGTGATTCTTTGCTTCCTTAAGGTGGATTTTTGGTTATTTAAGGTGGAATTGGGGCCGTTTAAGGTGGATCTGTGGCCATTTAAGGTGGATTTGTGGCCATTTAAGGTGGAATTGGGGCTCTTTAAGGTGGCTGTTTGCTTCTTTAAGGTGGATTTTTGGTTATTTAAGGTGGAATTGGAGCTGTTTAAGGTGGATCTGTGGCCATTTAAGGTGGAATTGTGGCCATTTAAGGTGGAATTGGGGCCGTTTCAGGTGGATTTGTGGCCACTTAAGGTGGAATTGGGGCTCTTTAAGGTGGCTCTTTGCTTATTTAAGGTGGATTTTTGGTTATTTAAGGTGGAATTGGGGCTGTTTCAGGTGGATCTGTAGCCATTTAAGGTGGAATTGGGGCTCTTTAATGTGGCTCTTTGCTTCTTTAAGGTGGATTTGTGGCCATTTAAGGTGGAATTGTGGCTGTTTAAGGTGGATTTGTGGCCATTTAAGGTGGAATTGGGGTTCTTTCTGGGGGCTCTTTGCTTATTTAAGGTGGATTTTTGGTTATTTAAGGTGGAATTGGGGCCGTTTAAGGCGGCCCTGTGGCCATTTAAGGTGGATTTTTGGTTATTTAAGGTGGAATTGGGGCCGTTTAAGGTGGATCTGTGGCCATTTAAGGTGGAATTGGGGCTCTTTATGGTGACTCTTTGCTTCTTTAAGGTGGATTTTTGGTTATTTAAGGTGGAATTGGGGCTGTTTAAGGCGGCTCTGTGGCCGTTTAAGGTGGATTTGTGGCCATTTAAGGTGGAATTGGGGCTCTTTAAGGTGGCTGTTTGCTTCTTTAAGGTGGATTTTTGGTTATTTAAGGTGGAATTGGAGCTGTTTAAGGTGGATCTGTGGCCATTTAAGGTGGAATTGTGGCCATTTAAGGTGGAATTGGGGCCGTTTCAGGTGGATTTGTGGCCACTTAAGGTGGAATTGGGGCTCTTTAAGGTGGCTCTTTGCTTATTTAAGGTGGATTTTTGGTTATTTAAGGTGGAATTGGGGCTGTTTCAGGTGGATCTGTAGCCATTTAAGGTGGAATTGGGGCTCTTTAATGTGGCTCTTTGCTTCTTTAAGGTGGATTTGTGGCCATTTAAGGTGGAATTGTGGCTGTTTAAGGTGGATTTGTGGCCATTTAAGGTGGAATTGGGGTTCTTTCTGGGGGCTCTTTGCTTATTTAAGGTGGATTTTTGGTTATTTAAGGTGGAATTGGGGCCGTTTAAGGCGGCCCTGTGGCCATTTAAGGTGGATTTTTGGTTATTTAAGGTGGAATTGGGGCCGTTTAAGGTGGATCTGTGGCCATTTAAGGTGGAATTGGGGCTCTTTATGGTGACTCTTTGCTTCTTTAAGGTGGATTTTTGGTTATTTAAGGTGGAATTGGGGCTGTTTAAGGCGGCTCTGTGGCCGTTTAAGGTGGATTTGTGGCCATTTAAGGTGGAATTGGGGCTCTTTAAGGTGGCTCTTTGCTTCTTTAAGGTGGATTTTTGGTTATTTAAGGTGGAATTGGGGCCGTTTCAGGTGGATTTGTGGCCATTTAAGGTGGAATTGGGGCCGTTTCAGGTGGATTTGTGGCCATTTAAGGTGGAATTTGGGGTCTTTAAGGTGATTGCTTATTTAAGGTGGATTTTTGGTTATTTAAGGTGGAATTGTGGCCATTTAAGGTGGAATTGCGGCTGTTTAAGGTGGATCTGTGGCCATTTAAGGTGGAATTGGGGCCGTTTGAGGCGGCTCTGTGGCCATTTAAGGTGGAATTTGGGCTCTTTATGGTGGCTCTTTGCTTATTTAAGGTGGATTTTTGGTTATTTAAGGTGGAATTGGGGCCGTTTGAGGCGGCTCTGTGGCCATTTAATTGGGGCCATTTAAGGTGGATTTCTGCCCGTTTAAGGCGGAATTGGGGCCGTTTAAGGCGGATTTCTTCCCGTTTAAGGCGGATTTCTGCCCGTTTAAGGCGGAATTGGGGCCATTTAAGGCGGATTTCTACCCGTTTAAGGCAGACTCGGGGCCTTTTCAGGTGGAACGGGGGGCGGGAGGGGTTCCCGGAGCTGGCTTTTGGGTTTAACCCGGCTCTTTTCGGTTCGCAGCCGCGACCGCGACCGGCGGCGCCGCAGCCGCAGCCGCGACCGGCGCAGCCGCCACCGCAGCCGCAGCCGCGAGCGCCGGAGGAGCCGCAGCCGCGAGCGCCGGCGCGACGACAGGGCCAGGTAACCCCAAATCCGCCCAAATCGCCCCCAAATCCCAGCCCGGGTACCCCGGGACGGGCGAAAACGGGGTGGGGGGCGGAACAGCCGGAAACGCGGCCGAAACGGCCCAAATCCCAACCAACGCGCGGGGGGTTAACGGGAAGCGGCCCCAAAACGACGCGGAATGGCCCGAAATGGGTAGGAAACGGCCCGAAATTGGTAGGAAACGGCCCAAAATTGGTAGGAAACGGCCCAAAATGGGTAGGAAACGGCCCGAAATCCCCGTGAACCGCCCCGAAATTAGTAGGAAGTGCCCCGAAATTAAGAAGAGGTGGCCCCGGATCATCGTAAAATGCCCCGAGATTTGTAAGAAATGGCCCCAAATCGACGCGAAATGGCCCAAAATTAATAAGAAATGGCCCAAAATCGGCGCGAAACGCCCTCGAATTAATAAGAAATGGCCCAAAATTTATAAGAAATGGTCCAAAATCGACGCGGAACGCTCTCGAATTAATAAGAAATGGCCCAAAATCGGCGCGAAATTGTCCCAAATTATTAAGAAATGGCCCAAAATCGACGCGAAATGGCCCAAAATTAATAAGAAATGGCCCAAAATCGACGGAAAATGGCCCAAAATTAATAAGAAATGGTCCAAAATCAGCGTGAAATGCCCCCAAATTAATAAAAAATGGCCCCAAATCGACGCGAAACGCCCCCGAATTAATAAGAAGTGACCCAAAATCGACGCGAAATGGCCCAAAATTAATAAGAAATGCCCCAAAATCGACGCGAAATGCTCTCGAATTAATAAGAAATGGCCCAAAATCGACGCGAAATGGTCCAAAATTAATGAGAAATGGCCCAAAATCAGCGTGAAATCGTCCCAAATTATTAAGAAATGACCCAAAATCGATGCAAAATGCCCCGGAAATAATAAGAAATGGCCCAAAATCGACGCGAAATGGTCCAAAATTAATGAGAAATGGCCCAAAATCAGCGTGAAGTTGTCCCAAATTATTAAGAAATGGCCCAAAATTGAAGCAAAATGGCCCAAAATCAACGCGAAATGGCCCAAAATTAATGAGAAATGGCCCAAAATTGACGCGAAACGCCCTCGAATTAATAAGAAATGGCCCAAAATCGACGTGAAATGGCCCAAAATTAATGAGAAATGGCCCAAAATCAGCATGAAATGCCCCCAAATTAATAAAAAATGGCCCCAAATTGACGCGAAATGGCCCAAAATTAATAAGAAATGGCCCAAAATTGACGCAAAATGGCCCAAAATTAATAAGAAATGGTCCAAAATCAGCGTGAAATGCCCCCAAATTAATAAAAAATGGCCCCAAATCGACGCGAAACGCCCCCGAATTAATAAGAAATGGTCCAAAATCGGCGCGAAACGCCCTCAAATTAATAAGAAATGGACCAAAATCGACGCGAAATGGCCCAAAATTAATAAGAAATGGCCCAAAGTCAGCACGAAAGTGTCCCAAATTATTAAGAAATGACCCAAAATCGACGCGAAATGCCCCCAAATTAATAAGAAATGGTCCAAAATCAACACGAAATGGTCCAAAATTAATGAGAAATGGCCCAAAATCAGCGTGAAATTGTCCCAAATTATTAAGAAGAAATGGCCCCAAAATCGACGCAAAATGGCCCAAAATTAATAAGAAATGGCCCAAAATTGACGCGAAATGGCCCAAAATTAATAAGAAATGGCCCAAAATCGACATGGAATGGCCTAAAATTAATAAGAAATGGCCCAAAATCGGCGTGAAATTGTCCCAAATTATTAAGAAATGGCCCAAAATTGACATGAAATGGCCCAAAATTAATAAGAAATGGCCCAAAATCCACACAAAATGGTCCCAAATTCGTAAGAAATTCTCAAAATCAACACAAAATGTTTCGAAGGTTCTTAAAAGTCACGTCAGGGCCCAAAATTCTCCCCCAAATCCCTCAAATTAACCCCAAAAATTCCCCCCAAAATTCCCCAAAATTTCTGAAATCCCTCAAAGTTCCCCAAAATACCCAAATCCCCTCAAAATTCCCCAAAATACCCAAATTGCCTTAAAATTCCCCCAAATTCCTCCCAAGTCCCTTTGGATCGTTTCAAAATTTGCGGCAATTGTCAGAATTCCTGCAAAATTTCTCAAAATCTCTAAAATTCTCCCAAATTGTCAGAATTTCTTCAAACCCCTTAAAAATTTCTTGGAATCACCAGAATTTCCTGAAAATCCTCCAAATTTGTTCTTAAGGCTCCAAATTAATTTCAATTCTCCCAAATCTCTCTAAATTTTCATAAATCCCCAGAATTTTTCCAAATCCACCCCAAATTCTCTCCATTCCCCCCAAAACGCCCCAAATTGCCCCCAAACTCCCTCCAAACCCCCAAATTTTTTGTCGGTTTCCCCGAAATCCTTTTAAAATTCCCCCTCGAATTTTCCAAATTCCCCCAGAATTCTCCAAATTCCCTGTAAATTCTCCAAATTCCCCCAGAATTCTTCAAATTCCCTGTAAATTCTCCAAATTCCCCCAGAATTCTCTGAATTCTCTGTAAATTCTCCAAATTCCCTGTAAATTTTCCAAATTCCCCCCAGAATTCTCCAAATTCTCCCCAGAATTCTCCAAATTCCCTGTAAATTCTCCAAATTCCCCCCAGAATTCTCCAAATTCCCTATAAATTCTCCAAATTCCCCCAGAATTCTCCAAATCCCCCCAAATTCTCCAAATTCCCCCCGAATTTTGCCCGAATCCCCCCAAATTTTCCCCCAACCCCCCACATTTTCCCCAAATCCCCCCGATTCGCCCCAAAATTTTCGTGTCCCCCCCCCCGTAGACGCCGATTTGGTCACAGCAAGAGCCCCTTGTACCGTGACAAGAGCCCGGCCCGGTGAGTGTCCCCAACGTCCCCATGTCCCCAATGTCCCCGATGTCCCCACGGACCCCCTGGACCCCCCAACTTGTCCCCATAACCGTCACTTCGTGTCCCCAACGTCCCCCCCAAACACGTCCCCATTGGGTTGTGAGCCCTCGGGTGACCCCGAGTGACCCCGGGTGCCCCGTCCCTAATGTCCCCAATGTCCCCAATGTCCCCAATGTCCCCGATGTCCCCAGGGAGCCCCCAGACCCCCCAACTTGTCCCCATAGGGTTCAGTTCATGTCCCCAACGTCCCCCCCAAACGCGTCCCCATTGGGTTGTGACCCCTCGGGTGACCCCGAGTGCCCCGTCCCCAATGTCCCCAATGTCCCCAATGTCCCCAACGTGTCCCCGATGTCCCCAGGGAGCCCCCAGACCCCCCAACTTGTCCCCATAGGGTTCAGTTCTTGCCCCCAACGTCCCCCCCAAACGCGTCCCCATTGGGTTGTGACCCCTCGGGTGACCCCGAGTGACCCCGGGTGACCTGTCCCCGATGTCCCCAATGTCCCCAATGTCCCCAACGTGTCCCCAGTGTACCCACGGACCCCCCAACTTGTCCCCATAACTGTCACTTTGTGTCCCCAACGTCCCCCCCAAATGCATCCCCATGGGGACATGAGCCCTCGGGTGACCCCGAGTGACCCCGGGTGCCCCGTCCCCAATGTCCCCAATGTCCCCGATGTCCCCACGGACCCCCCAGGCCCCCCAACTTGTCCCCATAAGGTTCAGTTCATGTCCCCAACGTCCCCCCCAAATGCATCCCCATTGGGTTGTGACCCCTCGGGTGACCCCGAGTGACCCCGGGTGCCCCGTCCCCAATGTCCCCAATGTCCCCAATGTCCCCACGGACCCCCCGGCCCCCCCAACTTGTCCCCATAAGGTTCAGTTCATGTCCCCAACGTCCCCCCCAAACATGTCCCCATTGGGTTGTGACTCCTCGGGTGACCCCGGGTGCCCTGTCCCCAATGTCCCCAATGTCCCCAATGTCCCCAACGTGTCCCCGACGTCCCCAGCGAGCCCCTGGGCAGCCTGAGCCCCGAGGAGCGCGACGCGCGCACCGTGTTCTGCATGCAGCTCGCCGCCCGCATCCGGCCCCGCGACCTCGAGGACTTCTTCTCGGCGGTGGGCAAGGTGCTACTGGGGATACTGGGAGCACTGGGAGGGACTGGGAGGGACTGGGAGGACTGGGGATATGGGGGACACGGGGGACTGGGGGGACTGGATTGGCCCCCGTGATGTCAAGGAGTTGTCATTGATAGTGGGGAAGGTTGTACTGGGAATGCTGGGAGGACTGGGATATGGGGGTCTGGGGATACTGGGGGAACTGGGAGGGACTGGGAGGACTGGGGACATGGGGGACTGGGGGGACTGGGGGGACTGGGACGCCCGGATTGGGCCCCGCGACCTCAATGGCTTGTTGGTGGCCGTGGGCGAGGTGCTACTGGGGATACTGGGAATACTGGGAGGACTGGGATATGGGGGTCCAGGGATAGTGGGGGAACTGGGAGGGACTGGGAGGGACTGGGAGGACTGGGGACATGGGGGCCACGGGGGACTGGGGGGACTGGGGCGCCCGGATCGGGCCCCGCGACCTCAAGGGCTTGTTGGTGGTAGTGGGGAAGGTCGTACTGGGGATACTGGAAGGGACTGGGAGCGACTGGGGATACTGGAAGGGACTGGGAGCGACTGGGGATACTGGGAGGGACTGGGGGGACTGGGGGGACTGGGACGCCCGGATCGGGCCACACGAACTCAAGGGCTTGTTGGTGGTAGTGGGGAAGGTCATACTGGGTATACTGGGAGGGACTGGGAGATACTGGGGATACTGGGGGGACTGGGGGGACTGGGGGGACTGGGACGCCCGGATCGGGCCACACGAACTCAAGGGCTTGTTGGTGGTAGTGGGGAAGGTCGTACTGGGTATACTGGGAGGGACTGGGAGGGACTGGGAGGGACTAGGAGATACTGGGGATACTGGGGGGACTGGGAGGGACTGGGGACACGGGGGACTGGGGGGACTGGGGGGACTGGGACGCCCGGATCGGGCCCCGCGACCTCAAGGGCTTGTTGGTGGTAGTGGGGAAGGTCATACTGGGTATACTGGGAGGGACTGGGAGATACTGGGGATACTGGGGGGACTGGGAGGGACTGGGAGGACTGGGGACATGGGGGACACGGGGGACTGGGGGGAGTGGGGGGACTGGATTGGTTCCTCCGACATCAATGAGTTGTTATTGGTAGTGGGGAAGGTTGTACTGGGCATACTGGGAGGACTGGGATATGGGAGTCTGGGGATACTGGGGGAACTGGGAGCGACTGGGAGGACTGGGGACATGGGGGACTGGGGGGACTGGGGGGACTGGGACGCCCGGATCGGGCCCCGCGACCTCAAGGGCTTGTTGGTGGTAGTGGGGAAGGTGGTACTGGGTATACTGGGAGGGACTGGGAGCGACTGGGGATACTGGGGGGGACTGGGGACATGGGGGACTGGGGGGACTGGGATGCCCGGATTGGGCCCCGCGACCTCAAGGGCTTGTTGGTGGCCGTGGGCGAGGTGCTACTGGGGATACTGGGAGCACTGGGAGGCACTGGGAGCGACTGGGGATACTGGGGGGACTGGGAGGGACTGGGGACACGGGAGACTGGGGGGACTGGGGAGACTGGATTGGCTCCTTCAATGTCAAGGAGTTGTCATTGGTAGTGGGGAAGGTTGTACTGGGAATACTGGGAGGACTGGGATATGGGGGTCTGGGGATACTGGGGGAACTGGGAGGGACTGGGAGGACTGGGGACGTGGGGGACTGGGGGGACTGGGACGCCTGGATTGGGCCCCACGACCTCAAGGGCTTGTTGTTGGTAGTGGGGAAGGTGGTACTGGGTATACTGGGAGGGACTGGGAGCGACTGGGATATGGGGGTCTGGAGATACTGGGGGAACTGGGAGGGACTGGGAGGACTGGGGACGTGGGGGACACGGGGGACTGGGGGGACTGGGGCGCCCGGATCGGGCCCCGCGACCTCGAGGAGCTCTGGGCTGTGGGGAAAGTCATACTGGGTATACTGGGAATACTGGGAGGGCTGGGATATGGGGGTCTGGGGGGACGTCCCCGTGTCCCCAACCCACGTTGATGTCCCCATGTCCCCAACCCACGTTGGTGCCCCCACCCCACGTTGACGTCCCCATGTCCCCAACCCACGTTGATGTCCCCAACCCATGTTGATGCCCAAGACGTCCCCAACCTGTGTTGACGTCCCCGTGTCCCCAACCCACGTTGACGCCCCAGACGTCCCCATGTCCCCACCCCACGTTGACGTCCCCATGTCCCCAACCCACGTTGATGTCCCCAACCCATGTTGATGCCCAAGACGTCCCCAACCCGTGTTGACGTCCCCATGTCCCCAACCCACATTGATGCCCCAGACGTCCCCATGTCCCCAACCCACGTTGACGTCCCCATGTCCCCAACCCACATTGATGCCCCAGACGTCCCCATGTCCCCAACCCACGTTGACGTCCCCATGTCCCCAACCCACATTGATGTCCCAGACGTCCCCATGTCCCCAACCCACGTTGATGTCCCCATGTCCCCACCCCACGTTGATGTCCCCAACCCATGTTGATGCCCAAGACGTCCCCAACCCGTGTTGACGTCCCTATGTCCCCAACCCACATTGACGCCCCAGACGTCCCCATGTCCCCAACCCGTGTTGACGTCCCCATGTCCCCAACCCACGTTGACGCCCCAGACGTCCCCATGTCCCCAACCCACGTTGACGTCCCCAACCCACGTTGACGTCCCCATGTCCCCAACCCACATTGATGTCCCCAACCCACGTTGATGCCCAAGACGTCCCCAACCCACGTTGACGTCCCCGTGTCCCCATGTCCCCAACCCGCATTGGTGCCCCCAACCCGTGTTGACGTCCCCATGTCCCCACCCCACCTTGACGCCCCCGACGTCCCCGCGTCCCCGCCGCCGTGACCCCGCTGTCCCCGCGCCCGCAGGTGCGGGACGTGCGCATCATCTCGGACCGCAACTCGCGCCGCTCCAAGGGCATCGCCTACGTGGAGTTCTGCGACATCCAGTCGGTGCCCTTGGCCATCGGGCTGACGGGGCAGCGCCTGCTGGGCGTCCCCATCATCGTCCAGGCCTCGCAGGTGCCGCGGGGACGCGCGGGGACGGAAGCCGGGGGGTTCCGGGGACCTTTCGGGGGGTCTTGGGGGGTTTTGGGGGGTTCTTGGGGGGTTTTGGGGATGTTTTGGGTGGTCTTGGGGGGTTCTTGGGGGGGTTTTGGGGGGTCTCAGAGGGTTCTTGGGGGGTTTTGGGGATGTTTTGGGGGGTCTTGGAGGGTTCTTAGGGGGTTCTTGGGGGGTTTTGGGGGGTTCTTGGGGGGGTTTTGGGGGGTCTCTGAGGGTTCTTAGGGGGTTCTTGGGAGGTTTTGGGGGTTCTTGGGGGGTTCTTGGGGGGTTCTTGCGTTTTGGGGGGTTCTGGGGGGGGTCTCGGGGGGTTCTTGGGGGGTTTTGGGGATGTTTTGGGGGGTCTTGGAGGGTTCTTAGGGGGTTCTTGGGAGGTTTTGGGCGGTCTTGGGGGGTTCTTGGGGGTTCTTGGGGGGTCTTGGGGGGTTCTTGGGAGGTTTTGGGGGGTCTCAGAGGGTTCTTATTGGGGTTCTTGGGGGGTTCTTGGGGGTTCTTGGGAGGTTTTGGGGGGTTCTTGGGGGTCTCAGGGGGTTCTTGGGAGGTTTTGGGGGGTCTCGGAGGGTTCTTGGGGGGGTTTTGGGGGGTTCTTTGGGGGGTATCGGGGGGTTCTTGGGGGGTTTTGGGGGGTCTATGGGGGTTCTTGGGCGGGTTTGGGGACGTTTTGGAGGGTCTTGGGGGGTTCTTGGGAGGTTTTGGGGGGTCTCGGAGGGTTCTTGGGGGGTCTTGGGGGGTTTTGGGGGGTTCTGGGGGGGTATCGGGGGGTTCTTGGGGGGTTTTGGGGGGTCTTGGGGGGTTCTTGGGGGGTTTTGGGGGGTCTCGGAGGGTTCTTATTGGGGTTCTTGGGGGGTTCTTGGGGGTTCTCGGGAGGTTTTGGGGGGTTCTTGGGAGGTTTTGGGGGGTCTCGGAGGGTTCTTAGGGGGGTTTTGGGGGGTTCTTGGGGGGGTATCAGGGGGTTTTGGGGGGTCTCAGGGGGTTCTTGGGGGGTTTGGGGACGTTTTGGGGGGTCTTGGGGGGTTCTTGGGAGGTTTTGGGGGGTCTCGGAGGGTTCTTGGGTGGGTCTTGGGGGGTTTTGGGGGGTGCTTGGGGGGTCTCGGAGGGTTCTTGGGGGGTTTTGGGGATGTTTTGGGGGGTTCTTGGGAGGTTTTGGGGGGTCTCGGAGGGTTCTTATTGGGGTTCTTGGGGGGTTCTTGGGGGTTCTCGGGAGGTTTTGGGGGGTTCTTGGGGGTCTCAGGGGGTTCTTGGGAGGTTTTGGGGGGTCTCGGAGGGTTCTTGGGGGGTTCTTGGGGGGTTTTGGGGGGTCTCGGAGGGTTCTTAGGGGGTTCTTGGGAGGTTTTGGGGGGTCTTGGAGGGTTCTTGGGGGGGTCTTGGGTTTTGGGGGGTTCTGGGGGGGTCTCGGGGGGTTCTTGGGGGGTTTTGGGGAAGTTTTTGGGGGTTCTTGGGGGGTCTTGGGGGGTTCTTGGGGGGTTTTGGGGACGTTTCAGGGGGTCTCGGGGGGTTCTTAGGGGGTGCTTGGGGGGTTTTGGGGACGTTTTGGGGGGTCTCGGGGGGTACTTGGGGGGTCTTGGGGGGTTCTTGGGGGGTCTCGGGAGGTTCTTGGGGGTCTCAGGGGGTTCTCGGGGGGTTTTGGGGACGTTTCGGGGGGTCTTGGGAGGTTCTTGAGGGGTCTTGGGGGCTTCTTGAGGGGTCACGGGGGGTTCTTGGGGGGTCTCAGGAGGTCCTTGGGGGCTCTGTGGGGGTCTGTGGGTCTCTATGGGGCTCTATGGGTCGCTATGGGTCCTTATGGGGCTCTATGGGTCTCTATGGGTCCTTACGGGGCTCTATGGGGCTCTATGGTCCCTATGGGTCTCTATGGGTCTCTATGGGTCTTTGGGGGTCTCTATGTTCGTTATGGGTCTCTATAGTGTCTATGGGTCTCTATGGGGCTCTATGGGTTTCTATGGGTTTCTGTGGGTGTTTATGGGGTCCTATGGGTCTTTATGGGTTTCTATGGCTTCCTATGGGTCTTTATAGTTGCTATGGGTCTCTATGGGTCTCTGGGGGTCTCTATGGTCTCTGTGGGTCTCTATGGGTCCCTACGGGTCTCTGTGGGTCTCTGTGGGTCTTTATGGTATGTGTGGTTTCTATGGGTCTGTATGGGTCACTATGGCTCTTTATGGGTCGCTATGGGTTTCTATAATGTCTATGGGTCTCTATGGGTCGCTACGGGTCTCTGTGGGTCTCTATGGTTTCTGTGGGTCTTTACGGGTTTCTGTGGGTCTGTATGGGTCCTTATGGATTTGTGTAGTTCCTATGGGTCTGTATGCATGCCCATGGTCTCCATGGGTCCCTATGGGTCTCTATGGGTCACTTGGGGACCTTCGTTGGGGTCTCAGGAGGTTCTTGGGCGATCGGGGACGTTCTGGGGGGGTTGCGTTGGTTTTCTGGGGCCGTTCTTTCGACTTTTCCTCAAACTTTCGGGGTCGTTTCGAGGTGTTTCGGGGTCTGGGGCGTCCCCACGTCCCGTCCCCCCGACCCCCACGTCTCCATTGTCCCCCCCAGGCGGAGAAAAACCGACTGGCCGCCATGGCCAACAACCTGCAGAAGGGCTCGGGGGGCCCCATGCGGCTCTACGTGGGCGCCCTGCACTGCAACATCACCAAGGAGATGCTGCGCGGCATCTTTGAGCCCTTCGGGAAGGTGACGCGGGGACACCGCGGGGGGGATGTTGGGGGACACGGTTGGGTGGTGGGGTTGAGGTTGGGGGGACGTCGGGTCATGAGGTTGAGTTTAGGGGGTCATTGGGGGACACGGGTGGGTCTTGGCGTTGAGTTTGGGGACATCGTTGGGGCATTGGGTTGAGTTTGGGGACACTCGGGGACATTTTGGGGTCATGGGGTTGAGTTTGGGGGACACAGTTGGGTCATTGGGTTGAGTTTGGGGACACTTGGGGACATTGTTGGGTCATTAGGTTGAGTTTGGGGACACAGTTGGGTCATTGGGTTGAGTTTGGGGACACGGTTTGGTCGTTGGGTTGAGTTTGGGGACATCGTTGGGTCGTTGGGTTGAGTTTGGGGACACTTGGGGACACAGTTGGGTCATGGGGTTGAGTTTGGGGGACACAGTTGGGTCATTGGGTTGAGTTTGGGGACATTTAGGGACATTTTTGGGTCATGGGGTTGAGCTTGGGGACACTCGGACATTTTTGGGTCATGGGGTTGAGTTTGGGGGACACAGTTGGGTCATTGGGTTGAGTTTGGGGACACGGTTTGGTCATTGGGTTGAGTTTGGGGACATCGTTGGGTCATTGGGTTGAGTTTGGGGACACTTGGGGACACAGTTGGGTCATGGGGTTGAGTTTAGGGACACAGTTGGGTCATGGGGTTGAGTTTGGGGACACGGTTTGGTCGTTGGGTTGAGTTTGGGGACACTCAGGGACATTTTTGGGTCATGGGGTTGAGTTTGGGGGACACAGTTGGGTCATTGGGTTGAGTTTGAGGACACTTGGGGACATTGTTGGGTCATTGGGTTGAGTTTGGGGACACTCAGGGACATTTTTGGGTCATGGGGTTGAGTTTGGGGGACACAGTTGGGTCATTGGGTTGAGTTTGGGGACACTTGGGGACACAGTTGGGTCATGGGCTTGAGTTTGGGGACACGGTTTGGTCATTGGGTTGAGTTTGGGGACATCGTTGGGTCATTGGGTTGAGTTTGGGGACACTTGGGGACACAGTTGGGTCATGGGGTTGAGTTTGGGGGACACAGTTGGGTCATTGGGTTGAGTTTGGGGACACTTGGGGACATTGTTGGGTCATTGGGTTGAGTTTGGGGACACTCAGGGACATTTTTGGGTCATGGGGTTGAGTTTGGGGGACACAGTTGGGTCTTTGGGTTGAGTTTGGGGACACGGTTTGGTCGTTGGGTTGAGTTTGGGGACATCGTTGGGTCATTGGGTTGAGTTTAGGGACACTTGGGGACACAGTTGGGTCTTTGGGTTGAGTTTGGGGACACGGTTTGGTCATTGGGTTGAGTTTGGGGACATCGTTGGGTCATTGGGTTGAGTTTGGGGACACTTGGGGACACAGTTGGGTCATGGGGTTGAGTTTGGGGACACGGTTTGGTCGTTGGGTTGAGTTTGGGGACATCGTTGGGTCATTGGGTTGAGTTTGGGACACTTGGGGACACAGTTGGGTCATGGGGTTGAGTTTGGGGACACAGTTTGGTCATGGGCTTGAATTTGGGGACACGGTTTGGTCGTTGGGTTGAGTTTGGGGACACTCGGACATTTTTGGGTCATGGGGTTGAGTTTGGGGGACACAGTTGGGTCTTTGGGTTGAGTTTGGGGACACGGTTTGGTCGTTGAGTTGAGTTTGGGGACATCGTTGGGTCATTGGGTTGAGTTTGGGGACACTTGGGGACACAATTGGGTCATGGGGTTGAGTTTGGGGGACACGGGTCATGGGCTTGAGTTTGGGGACACGGTTTGGTCGTTGGGTTGAGTTTGGGGACACTCAGGGACATTTTTGGGTCATGGGGTTGAGTTTGGGGACATTGTTGGGTCATTGGGTTGAGTTTGGGGACACTTGGGGACACAGTTGGGTCATGGGGTTGAGTTTGGGGACACGGTTTGGTCGTTGGGTTGAGTTTGGGGACACTCAGGGACATTTTTGGGTCATGGGGTTGAGTTTGGGGGACACAGTTGGGTCATTGGGTTGAGTTTGGGGACATTTAGGGACATTTTTGGGTCATGGGGTTGAGCTTGGGGACACTCAGGGACATGTTTGGGTCATGGGGTTGAGTTTGGGGGACACAGTTGGGTCTTTGGGATGAGTTTGGGGACACGGTTTGGTCATTGGGTTGAGTTTGGGGACATCGTTGGGTCATTGGGTTGAGTTTGGGGACACTTGGGGACACAGTTGGGTCATGGGGTTGAGTTTGGGGACACGGTTTGGTCGTTGGGTTGAGTTTGGGGACATCGTTGGGTCATTGGGTTGAGTTTGGGGACACTTGGGGACACAGTTGGGTCATGGGGTTGAGTTTGGGGACACGGTTTGGTCGTTGGGTTGAGTTTGGGGACATCGTTGGGTCATTGGGTTGAGTTTGGGGACACTTGGGGACACAGTTGGGTCATGGGGTTGAGTTTGGGGACACTTGGGGACACCCTTGTCCCTCGGGGACCTCCCACGCCCCCAACATCGTCCCCACGTCGTGTCCCCCCCCCCAGATCGACAGCATCGTCCTGATGCGCGACCCGGACACCGGCCAATCCAAGGGCTACGGCTTCATCACCGTGAGTCCCCTTGTCCCCAAACCGTCCCCAGACGTCCCCAGACGTCCCCAAAACGTCCGAATTGTCCCCAGTTTGCGGAGGCCGAGTGCGCGCGGCGGGCGCTGGAGCAGCTCAACGGCTTCGAGCTGGCCGGGCGCCCCATGCGCGTGGGGCAGGTGACCGAGCGGCTCGACGGCACCACCGACGTCACCTTCCCCGAGGGACCCGGCAGCGGCGCCGAGGACGTGGAGCTGGTGGGGGCCACCGGGAGGCTGCAGCTCATGGCCAAGCTGGCCGAAGGTGGGGGGGGACGGCGTGGTGGCATCTCGGGGGGGTTCGGGGACACGTTGGGTGGCATCTCGGGGGGGTTCTGGAGGTGGTTATGGGGTTGGGGACACGGTATGTGGCATCTCGGGGGGGTTCTGGAGGTGGTTATGGGGTTGGGGACACGGTATGTGGCATCTCGGGGGGGTTCTGGAGGTGGTTATGGGGTTGGGGACACGGTATGTGGCATCTCGGGGGGGTTCTGGAGGTGGTTACGGGTTCGGGGACACGTTAGGTGGCATCTCAGGGAGGTTCTTGACGTAGTCGGCAGCATTTGGGGTGGGTTCTTGAGGTAGTTGTGGGGCTGGGGACAGCATAGATGACATTCCAGGGGGGTCCTGGAGGTGGTTGTGGGGTCAGGAAACACGTTAGGTGGCATCTCGGGGAGGTTCTTGACGTAGTCGGCAGCATCTGGGGTGGGTTCTTGACGTAGTTATGGGGTCGGCGACACCATAGGTGACATTTCAAGGGGGTTCTTGAGGTAGGTATGGGGTTGGGGACACATTAGGTGGCATCTCAGGGGGGTTGGGGACACCTTGGGTGGCATCTCAGGGGGGTTCTTGACGTAGTCGGCAGTACCTGTGGTGGGTTCTTGACATAGTTATGGGGTTGGGGACACATTAGGTGACATCTCGGCGGGGTTCTGGAGCTGGTTATGGGCTCAGGGACACCTTGGTGACATCTCAGGGGGGTTCTTGACGTAGTTATGGGGTTGGGGACACCTTGGTGACATCTCAGGGGGGGGTTCCTGATGGAGTTACGGGGTCGGGGACACATGAGGTGGCATTTCAAGGGGGTGCTGGACGTATTTATGGGGTTGGGGACACCTTGGTGACATCTCAGGGGGGGTTCCTGATGGAGTTACGGGGTCGGGGACACATTAGGTGGCATCTCAGGGGTGTGCTGGATGTATTTATGGGGTTGGGGACACACTAGGTGGCATCTCAGGGGGGTTGGGGGCACCTCAGGTGGCATCTCAGGGGGGTTCTTGACGTAGTCGGCAGTACCTGTGGTGGGTTCTTGACATAGTTATGGGGTTGGGGACACATTAGGTGACATCTCGGGGGGGTCTGGAGCTGGTTATGGGCTCAGGGACACCTTGGTGACATTTC
The DNA here is from genome assembly GCF_036013445.1 of Caloenas nicobarica. Taxonomy (NCBI): domain Eukaryota; kingdom Metazoa; phylum Chordata; class Aves; order Columbiformes; family Columbidae; genus Caloenas; species Caloenas nicobarica. Next base: position 716,491 of record NC_088272.1, read on the forward strand.
AGGAGGGTTCTTGACGTAGTTATGGGGTTGGGGACACCTTGGTGACATCTCAGGGGGGTTCCTGATGGAGTTACGGGGTCGGGGACACATGAGGTGGCATTTCAAGGGGGTGCTGGACGTATTTATGGGGTTGGGGACACCTTGGTGACATCTCAGGGGGGTTCCTGATGGAATTACGGGGTCGGGGACACATGAGGTGGCATTTCAAGGGGGTTCTGGACGTATTTATGGGGTTGGGGACACACTAGGTGGCATCTCAGGGGGGTTGGGGGCACCTCAGGTGGCATCTCAGGGGGGTTCTTGACGTAGTCGGCAGTACCTGTGGTGGGTTCTTGACATAGTTATGGGGTTGGGGACACATTAGGTGACATCTCGGGGGGGTCTGGAGCTGGTTATGGGCTCAGGGACACCTTGGTGACATCTCAAGGGGGTTCTTGATGTAGTTATGGGGTTGGGGACACCTTGGTGACATCTCAGGGGGGGTTCCTGATGGAGTTACGGGGTTGGGGACACATGAGGTGGCATTTCAAGGGGGTTCTGGACGTATTTATGGGGTTGGGGACACCTTGGGTGGCATCTCAGGGGGGTTCTTGACGTAGTCGGCAGTACCTGTGGTGGGTTCTTGACATAGTTATGAGGTTGGGGACACATTAGGTGACATCTCGGGGGGGTCTGGAGCTGGTTATGGGCTCAGGGACACCTTGGTGACATTTCAGGGGGGTTCTTGACGTAGTTATGGGGTTGGGGACACCTTGGTGACATCTCAGGGGGGGTTCCTGATGGAGTTACGGGGTCGGGGACACATGAGGTGGCATTTCAAGGGGGTTCTGGACGTATTTATGGGGTTGGGGACACCTTGGTGACATCTCAGGGGGGTTCTTGACGTAGTCGGCAGTACCTGTGGTGGGTTCTTGACATAGTTATGGGGTTGGGGACACATTAGGTGACATCTCGGGGGGGTCTGGAGCTGGTTATGGGCTCAGGGACACGTTAGGTGGCATCTCAGGGGGGTGCTGGACGTATTTATGGGGTTGGGGACACACTAGGTGGCATCTCAGGGGGGTTGGGGGCACCTCGGGTGTCATCTCAGGGGGGTTCTTGACGTAGTCGGCAGTACCTGTGGTGGGTTCTTGACATAGTTATGGGGTTGGGGACACATTAGGTGACACCTCGGGGGGGTCTGGAGCTGGTTATGGGCTCAGGGACACCTTATTGACATCTCAGGGGGGTTCTTGATGTAGTTATGGGGTTGGGGACACCTTGGTGACATCTCAGGGGGGGTTCCTGATGGAGTTACGGGGTCGGGGACACACGAGGTGGCATCTCAGGGGGGTTCTTGACGTAGTCGGCAGCACCTGTGGTGGGTTCTTGACGTAGTCGGCAGCATCCGTGGTGGGTTCTTGACGTAGTTATGGGGTTGGGGACACCAGAGGTGACATTTGGGGGGGTTCCCGACCCCCGTGTCCCCCCCAGGGTCGGGTCTCCAGCTGCCCCCCCCGGCTCAGGCCGCCCTGCAGCTCAATGGGGCGACGCTGCCACTTGGGGGGCTCAACCCGGCGGCGCTCACAGGTGGGTCTGGGGGGGACTTGGGGGGCCGGGGGGATTTGGGGGGATTTGGGGGGGTTTTAGGTGGATTTGGGGGGGGATTTTAGGGGCGATTTGGGAGGATTTGGGGTGGGTTTGGGGGGGATTTGGGGGGATTTGGGGGGGATTTGGGGATATTTTGGGGGATTTTAAGGGAGTTTGGGGGGATTTTTGGGGGATTTTGGGGGGATTTTAGGGGATTTTGGGGGATTTGGGGTGGATTTGGGAGGTTTTGGGGGGATTTTGGGTGGGTTTTAGGGGATTTGGGGAATTTTGAGGGGATTTTGGGGCATTTTGGGGAGATTTTGGGGGGATTTGGGGATATTTTGGGGGATTTTAGGGGAGTTTGGGGGGATTTTAGGTGGATTTGGGGGGATTTTGGGGGGATTTTGGGGGATTTTGGGTGGATTTGGGAGGTTTTGGGGGGATTTTAGGTGGGTTTTAGGGGATTTGGGGAAATTTTGAGGGGATTTTGGGGCATTTTGGGGAGATTTTGGGGGGATTTGGGGATATTTTGGGGGATTTTAGGGGAGTTTGGGGGGATTTGAGGTGGATTTGAGGGGATTTTGGGGGAATTTTGGGGTATTTTGGGGGATTTGGGGTGGATTTGGGAGGTTTTGGGGGGATTTTAGGTGGGTTTTAGGGGATTTGGGGAAATTTTGAGGGGATTTTGGGGCATTTTGGGGGGATTTGGGGATAATTTGGGGGGATTTTGGGGGAATTTTGGGGTATTTTGGGGGATTTTAGGGGATTTTGGGGGATTTTGGGTGGATTTGGGAGGCTTTGGGGGGGATTTTGGGGGATTTTGGGTGGGTTTTAGGGGATTTTGGGGGGATTTGGGAGGTTTTGGGTGGATTTTAGGTGGGTTTTAGGGGATTTGGGGAAATTTTGAGGGGATTTTGGGGCATTTTGGGGAGATTTTGGGGGGATTTGGGGATATTTTGGGGGATTTTAGGGGAGTTTGGGGGGATTTTAGGTGGATTTGGGGGGGATTTTTGGGGGATTTTAGGGGAATTTGGGGGGATTTGGGGGGAATTTTGGGGTATTTTTTGGGGATTTTAGGGGATTTTGGGTGGATTTGGGAGGTTTTGGGGGGATTTTGGGGGATTTTGGGTGGGTTTTAGGGGATTTGGGGAATTTTGAGGGGATTTTGGGGCATTTTGGGGGATTTGGGGATATTTTAGGTGGACTTGGGGGGAATTTTGGGGGATTTTAGGGGATTTTGGGGGATTTTGGGTGGATTTGGGAGGTTTTGGGGGGGATTTTGGGTGGCTTTTAGGGGATTTTGGGAAATTTTGAGGGAATTCTGGGGTGTTTTGGGGAGGTTTTGGGGGGATTTGGGGATATTTTGGGGGATTTTAGGGGAGTTTGGGGGGATTTTAGGTGGATTTTGGGGTATTTTGGGGGGATTTTAGGGGATTTTGGGGGATTTGGGGTGGATTTGGGAGGTTTTGGGGGGATTTTAGGTGGGTTTTAGGGGATTTGGGGAAATTTTGAGGGGATTTTGGGGCATTTTGGGGAGGTTTTGGGGGGATTTGGGGATATTTTGGGGGGATTTTGGGGGAATTTTGGGGAATTTTGGGGGGATTTTAGGGGATTTTGGGGGATTTTGGGTGGATTTGGGAGGCTTTGGGGGGGATTTTGGGGGATTTTGGGTGGGTTTTAGGGGATTTTGGGGGGATTTGGGAGGTTTTGTGTGGATTTTAGGTGGGTTTTAGGGGATTTGGGGAAATTTTGAGGGGATTTTGGGGCATTTTGGGGAGATTTTGGGGGGATTTGGGGATATTTTGGGGGATTTTAGGGGAGTTTGGGGGGATTTTAGGTGGATTTGGGGGGGATTTTGGGGGGATTTTGGGGGATTTTGGGTGGATTTGGGAGGTTTTGGGGGGATTTTAGGTGGGTTTTAGGGGATTTGGGGAAATTTTGAGGGGATTTTGGGGCATTTTGGGGAGATTTTGGGGGGATTTGGGGATATTTTGGGGGATTTTAGGGGAGTTTGGGGGGATTTGAGGTGGATTTGGGGGGATTTTGGGGGGATTTTGGGGGATTTTGGGTGGATTTGGGAGGTTTTGGGGGGATTTTAGGTGGGTTTTAGGGGATTTGGGGAAATTTTGAGGGGATTTTGGGGCATTTTGGGGAGATTTTGGGGGGATTTGGGGATATTTTGGGGGATTTTAGGGGAGTTTGGGGGGATTTGAGGTGGATTTGAGGGGATTTTGGGGGAATTTTGGGGTATTTTGGGGGATTTGGGGTGGATTTGGGAGGTTTTGGGGGGATTTTAGGTGGGTTTTAGGGGATTTGGGGAAATTTTGAGGGGATTTTGGGGGATTTTGGGTGGATTTGGGAGGTTTTGGGGATATTTTGGGGGGATTTGGGGATATTTTGGGGGATTTTAGGGGAGTTTGGGGGGATTTTAGGTGGATTTGGGGATTTTGGAGGGTTTTGGGGGGATTTTAGGGGATTTTGGGGGCATTTTGGGTGGATTTGGGAGGTTTTGGGGGGGATTTTGGGTGGCTTTTTGGGGATTTTGGGAAATTTTGAGGGGATTCTGGGGCGTTTTGGGGAGATCTTGGGGATATTTTGGGTGGATTTTCGGGGAATTTGGGGGGATTTGGGGGTATTTTGGGTGGGTTTTGGGGGGATTTGGGGATATTTCGGGGGGTTTTAGGTGGATTTTGGGGGGATTTTGGGTGGGATTTTGGGGGATTTGGGGGGATTTGGGGTGGGTTTTAGGGGATTTTGGGAAATTTTGAGAGGATTCTGGGGCGTTTTGGGGGGATTTGGGGATATTTTGGGGGATTTTAGGGGAGTTTGGGGGGATTTTAGGTGGATTTGGGGGCGATTTTGGGGGATTTTGGGGGGATATTAGGGGATTTTGGGGGGGATTTGGGGGGATTTTGGGTGGATTTTAGGGGATTTTGGGGGCTTTGGATTTGGGAGGTTTTGGGGCAGATTTTGGGTGGCTTTTAGGGGATTTTGGGACATTTTGAGGGGAATCTGGGGCGTTTTGGGGAGGTTTTGGGGGGATTTGGGGATATTTCAGGGGTTTTAGGGGAGTTTGGGGGGATTTTAGGTGGATTTTGGGAAATTTTGAGGGGATTCTGGGGCATTTGGGGGGATTTTGGGGATTTTGGGTGGGATTTGGGGGGATTTGGGGGATTTTGGGTGGGATTTGGGGGATTTTGGGGGGATTTGGGGATATTTTGGGGGTTTATTGGGGGGAACCTGTGTTTTTCTGGGGGGGGGGATTTGGCTTTTCCTGAGGGTTTCGTGTCGGCAGCGCTGAGCCCGGCCTTGAACTTGGCGTCGCAGAGTTTGGCCTCGCAGTGCCTGACGCTCTCGGGGCTCTTCGGCCCCCACCCCATGTGAGGGCGGGGCCGGGGGGGCGGGGCTTGAAGGGGGGGGGGCGGGGCCTGAGGGGGCGGGGCTTGAAGGGGGCGGGGCCTCAGGGGTGGGGCTTGAAGGGGGCGGGGACTGGGGGGGGGGTGGGAGGAGCCCCCCCCCGTTATTGCAATAGGGGAGGCGCTGGGGGCGGGGCTTAAAGGGGGCGTGGCCTAAAGGGGGCGGGGCTTAACCCCTCCTTTTGTCTTCACAGGTAACGAGGCCCCCGCACCCCCCCCACCCCCCCCCCGCCCGACTCCGGGGAAATTTTTTTTTTTTTTTTTTTGGGGGGGGGGGGGGAAATTTCTTTTTAATTTTTTTTTTTTTGTTGTTGTTTTTTTTAGTTCTTTTTGGGGTTCTTTTTCTTTTTTCCGTTTCTGTTCGTTCCTTTCTCGGAATGGAAAGAATAATTAAAAAAAAAAAAAAAAAAAAAAAAAAAAAAAAAGACCAAAAAAAACCGCCACACCAAAAACCACCCCCCAAAAAAAAAGAAAAAAAAAAAAACAAAAACCACCACCACGCGTCCCGACGTTCTTAAACAGCCGAAAAATGTGGCGAATATCTGGGGAAATAACGGTGAATGAACGGGTAGCAATGCGGCGAATATACGGGGAAATACGGTAATTAAACAGCTGAAAATGTGGCGGATATACAGGGAAATACGGTAATTAAACGGCTACAAAATTTTTGACTATACGGGGAAATACGGTAATTAAACAGCTAAACATGTGGGGGATATACAGGGAAATACGGTAATTAAACGGCTAAAAATGTGGCGGATGTACAGGGAAATACGGTAATTAAACAGCTACAAATGTGGCGAATATACGGGGAAATACGGTAATTAAACAGCTAAAAATGTGGGGGATATACAGGGAAATACGGTAATTAAACAGCTACAAATGTGGCGAATATACGGGGAAATACGGTAATTAAAGGGGTAACAATGTGGCCAATATACAGGGAAATACGGTAATGATTAAATGAGTAAAAATGTGGCGAATATCCAGGGAAATTACGGTAATTAACCGGCTAAAAAACTTGACGAATATACAGGGAAATACGGCAATTAAACGGCTAAAAATGCGGCGAATGTACAGGGAAATACGGTAATGATTAAATGAGTAAATATGTGGCGACTAAATAGGGAAATTACGGTAATTAACCAGCTAAAAAACTTGACGACTATACGGGGAAATACGGCAATTAAACGGGTGAAAATGCGGCGAATACGCGCTGATCCCCCCAGTTTGCCCCAGTTTGTCCCAGTTTGCCCCAGTTTGCCCCAGTTTGTCCCACTGTCCCCCCAGTGACCCCCCCCGGTCCCTCCCAGTTCCTCTCGGTTGCTTCATCGGCCCAGTTGCGCCACAGCCGGGCGTGGTGGCGGGAACCCAGGCGTCCGGGAGGGACCCAGGAGTGCCCCAAGGGACCCAGGCGTCCGGGAGGGACCCAGGAGTGCCCCAAGGGACCCAGGAGTGCCCCAAGGGACCCAGGAGTTCGGGAGGGACCCAGGAGTGCCCCAAAGGACCCAGGCGTTCGGGTGGGACCCAGGAGTTTGGGAGGGACCCAGGAGTGCCCCAAGGGACCCAGGAGTGCCCCAAGGGACCCAGGAGTTCGGGTGGGACCCAGGCGTCCGGGCGGGGCGTGGCAGCGGCAGGACCTGTTCCTGCACTCCTGCAGGGGGCGGTTGCGTCAGCGCTTGCCAAATAGTGAGCCACGGGGAGACGCCCTTGGGAGGGTGGGGGAACCCGCCCTTGCCACATAGTGAGCCATAAGCACCCCCCCACCCCCCCCGCCACATAGTGAGCCATTGGGACCCCCGTAAACCCTCCTGCCACATAGTGAGCCATTGGGACCCCCCCCGCCACATAGTGAGCCATGGGCACCACCATAGATCCCCCTGCCACATAGTGAGCCATGGGGACACCCCTGCCACATAGTGAGCCATTGGGACCCCCCCGGCACATAGTGAGCCAATGGGTCCCACCATAGACCCCCCTGCCACATAGTGAGCCGTGGGTCCCACCATAGACCCCCCTGCCACATAGTGAGCCATTGGGACCCCCATAGACCCCCCTGCCACATAGTGAGCCATTGGGACACCCTTAGACCCCCCTGCCACATAGTGAGCCATAAGGACCCCGTAGACCCCCCTGCCACAGAGTGAGCCATAGGGACACCCTTAGACCCCCCTGCCACATAGTGAGCCATTGGCACCCCCAGAGAGCCCCCTGCCACATAGTGAGCCATTGGCACCCCCAGAGAGCCCCCTGCCACATAGTGAGCCATTGGGACACCCTTAGACCCCCCTGCCACATAGTGAGCCATGAGGACCACATAGACCCCCCTGCCACATAGTGAGCCATTGGGACACCCTTAGACCCCTCTGCCACATAGTGAGCCATTGGCACCCCAGAGAGCCACCTGCCACATAGTGAGCTATTGGGACACCCTTAGACCCCCCTGCCACATAGTGAGCCATGGTGACACCCTTAGACCCTCCTGCCACATAGTGAGCCATGGGGACACCCTTAGACCCCCCTGCCACATAGTGAGCCATGGGCACCCCCCCTGCCACATAGTGAGCCATTGGGACACCCTTAGACCCCCCCCACCACATAGTGAGCCATAGGTCCCCCCATAGAGCCCACTGCCACATAGTGAGCCATGCGGACACCTTTAGACCCCCCTGCCACATAGTGAGCCATTGGGACCCCCCGCCACATAGTGAGCCATTGGCACCCCCATAGACCCCCCTGCCACATAGTGAGCCATGGGGGCCCCCTTAGACCCCCCTGCCACATAGTGAGCCATTAGGAACCCCATAGACCCCCCCTGCCACATAGTGAGCCATTGGGACACCCTTAGACCCCCCTGACACATAGTGAGCCATGGTGACACCCTTAGACCCTCCTGCCACATAGTGAGCCATGGGGACACCCTTAGACCCCCTGCCACATAGTGAGCCATGGGCACCCCCCCTGCCACATAGTGAGCCATTGGGACACCCTTAGACCCCCCCCACCACATAGTGAGCCATAGGTCCCCCCATAGAGCCCACTGCCACATAGTGAGCCATGCGGACACCTTTAGACCCCCCCGCCACATAGTGAGCCCTTGGGACCCCTCCTGCCACATAGTGAGCCCTTGGGACCCCTCCTGCCACATAGTGAGCCATTGGGACTCCCCACCTGCCACATAGTGAGCCATTGACACCCCCTTGCCAAATAATGAGCCACCGGGTTGCCCCATAGCCCCTCCCTGGCCAAATAATGAGCCGTGGGGTTGCCCCATAGGCACCGCCCCCTTTGCCAAATAGTGATCCCGCGCGGGCCGGGGCCTGTGGGGCAAGAAGGGGGCGTGGCCTGCGCTGGCCCCGCCCCTTCCTGCCCGGGCCACGCCCCCCTCGCCCCCTCATTTACCGGAGCGCGGGGCACTGGGAGCACTGGGAGCTACTGGGAGCTACTGGTGGGCACTGGGAGCTACTGGGAGGTAACTGGGGGGCACTGGGAGGGGTAACTGGGAGCACTGGGAGTCACTGGGAGTCACTGGGAGGTAACTGGGAGGTAACTGGGAGGTAACTGGGAGGTAACTGGGGGGCACTGGGAGGGGTAACTGGGAGCACTGGGAGCTACTGGGAGGTAACTGGGAGCTGCTGGGAGCTACTGGTGGGCACTGGGAGTTACTGGGAGGTAACTGGGAGGTAACTGGGGGGCACTGGGAGGTAACTGGGGGGCACTGGGAGGGGTAACTGGGAGCACTGGGAGCTACTGGGAGGTAACTGGGGGGCACTGGGAGGCAACTGGGAGGCACTGGGAGCTACTGGGAGTCACTGGGAGTCACTGGGAGGTAACTGGGGGGCACTGAGAGGGGTAACTGGGAGCACTGGGAGGGGTAACTGGGGGGCACTGGGAGCTACTGGGAGGTAACTGGGCGGCACTGGGAGGTGTAACTGGGAGTACTGGGAGGTAACTGGGGGGCACTGGGAGCTACTGGGAGTCACTGGGAGTCACTGGGAGGTAACTGGGGGGCACTGGGAGGGGTAACTGGGAGTACTGGGAGGTAACTGGGAGGCACTGGGAGGTAACTGGGAGCACTGGTGGGCACTGGGAGCTACTGGGAGGGGTAACTGGGCAAACTGGGAGGCTGGGGAGAGGGGAACTGGGCTTACTGGGAGGGGTTTACTGGGCAAACTGGGAGGTGAGGACTGGGAGGGCGTTACTGGGGGACGGGGAGGGGGTAACTGGGAGTTACTGGGAGCACTGGGAGGGGGTAACTGGGAGCACTGGGCAAGGGGGGGAACTGGGCAAACTGGGGGAACTGGTCAGGCTGGGAACGCGCCCGGACGCCTGGGTCCCTGCGGCGCCGGGGTGGGCGGGGCCAAACTGGGAGGGACTGGGAGGAACTGGGGCCAAAATGGGAGCCCGGGCGGGGTTACTGGGCTGTACTGGGGGGAACTGGGGCCAAACTGGGAAGTTGGGAGGGGTTACTGGGTTATACTGGGGGGGAACTGGGGCCAAACTGGGAAGTTGGGAGGGGTAACTGGGTTATACTGGGGGAGAACTGGGGCAAACTGGGAGGAGTTACTGGTCCATACTGGGAGGGAACTGGGTCTTACTGGGAGCTCAGGGGTGGTTACTGGTCCATACTGGGGGGGAACTGGGGCCAAACTGGGAGCTCAGGGGTGGTTACTGGTCCATACTGGGGGGGACTGGGGCCAAACTGGGAGCTCAGGAGGGGTTACTGGTCCATACTGGGGGGGACTGGGGCCAAACTGGGAGCTCAGGAGGGGTTACTGGTCCATACTGGGGGGGACTGGGGCCAAACTGGGAGTCTGGGAGGGGTTACTGGGTTATACTGGGGGGAACTGGGTCTTACTAGGAGCTCAGGAGGGGTTACTGGTCCATACTGGGAGGGAACTGGGTCTTACTGGGAGCTCAGGAGGGGTTACTGGGTTATACTGGGGGGGAACTGGGGCAAACTGGGAGCTCAGGAGGGGTTACTGGTCCATACTGGGAGGGAACTGGCGCAAACTGGGAGCTCAGGAGGGGTTACTGGGTTATACTGGGAGGGAACTGGGGCCAAACTGGGAGGCTGGGAGGGGTTACTGGTCCATACTGGGAGGGAACTGGGTCTTACTGGGAGCTCAGGAGGGGTTACTGGGTTATACTGGGAGGGAACTGGGCCAAACTGGGAGCTCAGGAGGCGTTACTGGTACATACTGGGGGGGAACTGGGGCCAAACTGGGAGCCTGGGAGGGGTTACTGGTCCATGCTGGGGGGGAACTGGGTCTTACTGGGAGCTCAGGAGGGGTTACTGGTCCATACTGGGGGGGAACTGGGGCCAAACTGGGAGCTCAGGAGGGGTTACTGGGTCATACTGGGGGGAACTGGGTCTTACTGGGAGCTCAGGAGGGGTTACTGGTCCATACTGGGAGGGAACTGGGTCTTACTGGGAGCTCAGGAGGGGTTACTGGGTTATACTGGGGGGGACTGGGCCAAACTGGGAGCTCAGGAGGGGTTACTGGTCCATACTGGGAGGGAACTGGGGCCAAACTGGGAGGCTGGGAGGGGTTACTGGTCCATACTGGGAGGGAACTGGGTCTTAGTGGGAGCTCAGGAGGGGTTACTGGTCCATACTGGGAGGGAACAGGGGCCAAACTGGGAGCCTGGGAGGGGTTACTGGGTTATACTGGGGGGGAATTGGGTCTTACTGGGAGCTCAGGAGGGGTTATTGGTCCATACTGGGGGGGAACTGGGGCCAAACTGGGAGCTCAGGAGGGGTTACTGGGTCATACTGGGGGGAACTGGGTCTTACTGGGAGCTCAGGAGGGGTTACTGGTCCATACTGGGAGGGAACTGGGTCTTACTGGGAGCTCAGGAGGGGTTACTGGGTTATACTGGGGGGGACTGGGCCAAACTGGGAGCTCAGGAGGGGTTACTGGTCCATACTGGGAGGGAACTGGGGCCAAACTGGGAGGCTGGGAGGGGTTACTGGTCCATACTGGGAGGGAACTGGGCCAAACTGGGAGCTCAGGAGGGGTTACTGGGTTATACTGGGAGGGAACTGGGCCAAACTGGGAGCTCAGGAGGGGTTACTGGTCCATACTGGGGGGGAACTGGGGCCAAACTGGGATCTCAGGAGGGGTTACTGGGTTATACTGGGGGGAACTGGGTCTTACTAGGAGCTCAGGAGGGGTTACTGGTCCATACTGGGAGGGAACTGGGTCTTACTGGGAGCTCAGGAGGGGTTACTGGGTTATACTGGGGGGGAACTGGGGCAAACTGGGAGCTCAGGAGGGGTTACTGGTCCATACTGGGAGGGAACTGGCGCAAACTGGGAGCTCAGGAGGGGTTACTGGGTTATACAGGGGGGGAACTGGGCCAAACTGGGAGCTCAGGAGGCGTTACTGGTCCATACTGGTAGGGAACTGGGCCAAACTGGGAGCTCAGGAGGGGTTACTGGGTTATACTCGGGGGGAAATGGGCCAAACTGGGAGCCTGGGAGGGGTTACTGGTCCATACTGGGAGGGAACTGGGTCTTACTGGGAGCTCAGGAGGGGTTACTGGTCCATACTGGGAGGGAACTGGGTCTTACTGGGAGCTCAGGAGGGGTTACTGGGTTATACTGGGAGGGAACTGGGTCTTACTGGGAGCTCAGGAGGGGTTACTGGTCCATACTGGGAGGGAACTGGGGCCAAACTGGGAGCTCAGGAGGGGTTACTGGTCCATACTGGGGGGGAACTGGGCCAAACTGGGAGCTCAGGAGGGGTTACTGGTCCATACTGGGAGGGAACTGGGTCTTACTGGGAGCTCAGGAGGGGTTACTGGTCCATACTGGGAGGGAACTGGGGCCAAACTGGGATCCTGGGAGGGGTTACTGGGTTATACTGGGGGGGGAACTGGGTCTTACTGGGAGCTCAGGAGGGGTTACTGGTCCATACTGGGAGGGAACTGGGTCTTACTGGGAGCTCAGGAGGGGTTACTGGGTTATACTGGGGGGGAACTGGGCCAAACTGGGAGCTCAGGAGGGGTTACTGGGTTATACTGGGGGGGAACTGGGGCCAAACTGGGAGCCCGGGAGGGGTTACTGGTCCATACTGGGGGGGACTGGGGCCAAACTGGGAGCTCAGGAGGGGTTACTGGGTTATACTGGGAGGGAACTGGGTCTTACTGGGACCTCAGGAGGGGTTACTGGTCCATACTGGGGGGGAACTGGGGCCAAACTGGGAGCTCAGGAGGGGTTACTGGTCTATACTGGGGAGGAAATGGGCCAAACTGGGAGCTCAGGAGGGGTTACTGGGTTATACTGAGGGGGAACTGGGCCAAACTGGGAGCTCAGGAGGCGTTACTGGTCCATACTGGGGGGGAACTGGGGCCAAACTGGGAGCCTGGGAGGGGTTACTGGTCCATACTGGGAGGGAACTGGGTCTTACTGGGAGCTCAGGAGGGGTTACTGGTCCATACTGGGAGGGAACTGGGTCTTACTGGGAGCTCAGGGGTGGTTACTGGTCCATACTGGGGGGGAACTGGGGCCAAACTGGGAGGCTGGGAGGGGTTACTGGTCCATACTGGGGGGGAACTGGGGCCAAACTGGGAGCTCAGGAGGAGTTATTGGGTTATACTGGGAGGGAACTGGGGCCAAACTGGGAGCTCAGGAGGGGTTACTGGGTTATACTGGGGGGAACTGGGTCTTACTGGGAGCTCAGGGGTGGTTACTGGTCCATACTGGGAGGGAACTGGGTCTTACTGGGAGCTCAGGAGGGGTTACTGGTCCATACTGGGAGGGAACTGGGTCTTACTGGGAGCTCAGGAGGGGTTACTGGGTTATACTGGGAGGGAACTGGGTCTTACTGGGAGCTCAGGAGGGGTTACTGGTCCATACTGGGAGGGAACTGGGGCCAAACTGGGAGCTCAGGAGGGGTTACTGGTCCATACTGGGGGGGAACTGGGCCAAACTGGGAGCTCAGGAGGGGTTACTGGTCCATACTGGGAGGGAACTGGGTCTTACTGGGAGCTCAGGAGGGGTTACTGGTCCATACTGGGAGGGAACTGGGGCCAAACTGGGATCCTGGGAGGGGTTACTGGGTTATACTGGGGGGGGAACTGGGTCTTACTGGGAGCTCAGGAGGGGTTACTGGTCCATACTGGGAGGGAACTGGGTCTTACTGGGAGCTCAGGAGGGGTTACTGGGTTATACTGGGGGGGAACTGGGCCAAACTGGGAGCTCAGGAGGGGTTACTGGGTTATACTGGGAGGGAACTGGGGCCAAACTGGGAGCCCGGGAGGGGTTACTGGTCCATACTGGGGGGGACTGGGGCCAAACTGGGAGCTCAGGAGGGGTTACTGGGTTATACTGGGGGGGAACTGGGACTTACTGGGACCTCAGGAGGGGTTACTGGTCCATACTGGGGGGGAACTGGGGCCAAACTGGGAGCTCAGGAGGGGTTACTGGTCTATACTGGGGAGGAAATGGGCCAAACTGGGAGCTCAGGAGGGGTTACTGGGTTATACTGGGGGGGAACTGGGGCAAACTGGGAGCTCAGGAGGGGTTACTGGTCCATACTGGGGGGGAAATGGGGCCAAACTGGGAGCCTGGGAGGGGTTACTGGGTTATACCAGGGGGGAACTGGGCCAAACTGGGAGCCTGGGAGGGGTTACTGGTCCATACTGGGAGGGAACTGGGTCTTACTGGGAGCTCAGGAGGGGTTACTGGTCCATACTGGGAGGGAACTGGGTCTTACTGGGAGCTCAGGAGGGGTTACTGGTCCATACTGGGAGGGAACTGGGTCTTACTGGGAGCTCAGGGGTGGTTACTGGTCCATACTGGGGGGGAACTGGGGCCAAACTGGGAGGCTGGGAGGGGTTACTGGTCCATACTGGGGGGGAACTGGGGCCAAACTGGGAGCTCAGGAGGAGTTATTGGGTTATACTGGGAGGGAACTGGGGCCAAACTGGGAGCTCAGGAGGGGTTACTGGGTTATACTGGGGGGAACTGGGTCTTACTGGGAGCTCAGGGGTGGTTACTGGTCCATACTGGGAGGGAACTGGGTCTTACTGGGAGCTCAGGAGGGGTTACTGGTCCATACTGGGGGGGAACTGGGGCCAAATGGGGATCTCAGGAGGGGTTACTAGTCCATACTGGGAGGGAACTGGGGCAAACTGGGAGCTCAGGGGTGGTTACTGGTCCATACTGGGAGGGAACTGGGGCCAAACTGGGAGGCTGGGAGGGGATACTGGTCCATACTGGGAGGGAACTGGGTCTTACTGGGAGCTCAGGAGGGGATACTGGTCCATACTGGGAGGGAACTGGGTCTTACTGGGAGCTCAGGAGGGGTTACTGGTCCATACTGGGGGATAACTGGGGCCAAACTGGGAGCTCAGGAGGGGTTACTGGTCCATACTGGGGGATAACTGGGGCCAAGCTGGGAGCTCAGGAGGCGTTACTGGTCCATACTGGGAGGGAACTGGGTCTTACTGGGAGCTCAGGGGTGGTTACTGGTCCATACTGGGGGGGAACTGGGGCCGAACTGGGAGCCTGGGAGGGGTTACTGGGTTATACTGGGAGGGAACTGGGTCTTACTGGGAGCTCAGGAGGGGTTACTGGTCCATACTGGGAGGGAACTGGGGCAAACTGGGAGCTCAGGGGTGGTTACTGGTCCATACTGGGGGGGAACTGGGGCCAAACTGGGAGCTCAGGAGGGATTACTGGTCCATACTGGGAGGGAACTGGGGCCAAACTGGGAGGCTGGGAGGGGTTACTGGTCCATACTGGGAGGAGCTGGGTGGCTTCAGTGGGCGGTTTGAGAGGCTCTTACTGGTCTGTGGTGGGGTCATACTGGTTTCTAATGGTTTATACTGTTTTCTAATGGTCTATACTGGTTTCCTGTGTGGGTTCGTACTGGTCCCTCCCGGTCTTACTGGTTATACTGGGAGGGGCCTGGAGGCTTTACTGGGCCGTTCTGGGGGGTCTTACTGGTGTGGGGTGGGCCATACTGGTTTGTACTGGTTCCTACTGGTGCAGTACTGGAGCTTAATGGGCCATACTGGTCCATACTGGTCCATACTGGGAAGGCCCTGGAGGCCTTAACATTCCATTCCAGGAGCTCCTACTGGTTCATACTGGTTTATACTGGTTTACTGGTCTATACTGGTTCCTACTGGTTTATACTGGTTTATGCTGCTCTATACTGGTTCATACTGGTGTTTACTGGTTTATGCTGCTCTATACTGGTCTATACTGGTTCATACTGGTCTATACCGGTTCACACTGCTCTGTACTTCTCTATACTGGTTCATACTGGTTCCTACTGGTTTATACTGGTTTATGTTGCTCTATACTGGTTCATACTGGTCTATACCGGTTCACACTGCTCTGTACTGGTCTATACTGGTTCATACTGGTCTATACTGGTTCGCACTGCTCTGTACTGGTCTATACTGGTTCGTACTAGTCCGTACTGGTCTGTACTGGTCCATACTGGTTTCCTGGTTTATATGTCTGTACTGGTCCGTACTGGTCCGTACTGGTCCATACTGGTCTATACTGGTTTCCTGGTTTATATGTCCGTACTGGTCCATAGTGGTCTGTACTCATCCATACTGGTCTGTACTGGTCCATACTGGTTTCCTGGTTTATATGTCCGTACTGGTCCGTACTGGTCCATACTGGTCCGTACTAGTTTCCTGGTTTATATGTCCGTACTGGTCCGTACTGGTCCATACTGGTCCGTACTGGTTTCCTGGTTTATATGTCCGTACTGGTCCGTACTGGTCCGTACTGGTCCGTACTGGTCCATACTGGTCCATACTGGTTTCCTGGTTTATATGTCCGTACTGGTCCGTACTGGTCCGTACTGGTCCATACTGGTCCATACTGGTTTCCTGGTTTATATGTCCGCACTGGTCCGTACTGGTCCGTACTCGTCCATACTGGTCTATACTGGTTTCCTGGTTTATATGTCCGTACTGGTCCATACTGGTCCATACTGGTCCATACTGGTCCATACTGGTCTATACTGGTTTCCTGGTTTATATGTCCGTACTGGCCCGTACTGGTCCGTACTGGTCCATACTGGTCTATACTGGTTTCCTGGTTTATATGTCCGTACTGGTCCGTACTGGTCCGTACTGGTCCATACTGGTCCGTACTGGTTTCCTGGTTTATATGTCCGTACTGGTCCGTACTGGTCCATACTGGTCCGTACTGGTTTCCTGGTTTATATGTCCGTACTGGTCCATACTGGTCTATACTGGTTTCCTGGTTTATATGTCCGTACTGGTCCGTACTGGTCCGTACTGGTCCGTACTCGTCCATACTGGTCCATACTGGTCTATACTGGTTTCCTGGTTTATATGTCCGCACTGGTCCATACTGGTCCGTACTGGTCTGTACTGGTCCATACTGGTCCGTACTGGTTTCCTGGTTTATATGTCCGTACTGGTCCGTACTGGTCCGTACTGGTCCGTACTGGTCTATACTGGTTTCCTGGTTTATATGTCCGTACTGGTCCGTACTGGTCCGTACTGGTCCGTACTGGTCCGCACTGGTCTCCCCGCAGGCCCCATGCCGGACGCCGACCCCCGCCTGGACCGGGGCCGCTGGGCGGCCGCCAGTCTCCGCCCCCTGCCGGCCCCGCCCCCCGGCAGCCCCGCCCCGGGAAGCCCCGCCCCCCCGGGCCCCGCCCGCCGCGGCCTCTGGCGCCGCCTTCTGGGGGGGGGCGGCTGCTGCGGCTGCTGCCGCCGGGGGGGGCGCGACGACTGGGACCCCCAACCCGGGGAGGTGCCGGGGACCCGGCCGCCCCAGGACATCCGCCCAGGTCGGGGGTCCCCGCGGCGAGAAACGGCGGCTTCGGGGCTCCCCATAGCGAGGAACGGGGGTTTCGGGGCTCCCCATAGCGAGGAACGGGGGTTTCGGGGCTCCCCATTGGGATAAGAGGCGGTTTCGGGGCTCCCCATAGCGAGAAATGGTGGTTTCGGGGCTCCCCATAGCGAGAAATGGTGGTTTCGGGGCTCCCCATAGTGAGAAATGGCGGTTTCGGGGCTCCCCATAGCGAGAAATGGTGGTTTCGGGGCTCCCCATAGTGAGAAATGGCGGTTTCGGGGCTCCCCATAGCGAGGAACGGGGGTTTCGGGGCTCCCCATTGGGATAAGAGGCGGTTTCGGGGCTCCCCATAGTGAGAAATGGCGGTTTCGGGGCTCCCCATAGTGAGGAACGGGGGTTTCGGGGCTCCCCATTGGGATAAGAGACGGTTTCGGGGCTCCCCATAGCGAGGAACGGGGGTTTCGGGGCTCCCCATTGGGATAAGAGGCGGTTTCGGGGCTCCCCATTGGGATAAAAGGCGGTTTCGGGGCTCCCCATAGCGAGAAACGGGGGTTTCGGGGCTCCCCATTGGGATAAGAGGCGGTTTCGGGGCTCCCCATTGGGATAAGAGGTGGTTTCGGGGCTCCCCATAGTGAGAAATGGTGGTTTCGGGGCTCCCCATAGTGAGGAACGGGGGTTTCGGGGCTCCCCATTGGGATAAGAGGCGGTTTTGGGGCTCCCCATAGTGAGAAATGGTGGTTTCGGGGCTCCCCATAGTGAGAAATGGCGGTTTCGGGGCTCCCCATTGGGATAAGAGGCGGTTTCGGGGCTCCCCATAGCGAGAAATGGCGGTTTCGGGGCTCCCCATAGCGAGGAACGGGGGTTTCGGGGCTCCCCATAGTGAGAAATGGCGGTTTCGGGGCTCCCCATGGCGAGGAACGGGGGTTTCGGGGCTCCCCATAGTGAGAAATGGTGGTTTCGGGGCTCCCCATAGCGAGAAATGGGGGTTTTGGGGCTCCCCATTGGGATAAGAGGCGGTTTCGGGGCTCCCCATAGCGAGGAACGGCGGTTTCGGGGCTCCCCATAGCGAGGAACGGGGGTTTCGGGGCTCCCCATTGGGATAAGAGACAGTTTTGGGGATCCCCATTGGGATAAAAGGCGGTTTTGGGGCTCCCCATTTCCCCTGTTTCCCCCATTTTCCTGCCCTTTTTTCCCCCATTACCCCCATATTTCCCCCCATTCTTCCCCCCATTCTTCCCGCATTCTTCCCCCATTTTTCCCCCCATTTTTCCCCCATTCTCCCCATTTTTCCCCCATTTCCCCATTTTTCCCCATTTCCCACATCCCCCCATCCCCCCATTCCCCCCATACTTTCCCCCATTTTTCCCCATTTTTCCCCATTTTCCCCCATTCCCCCCATATTTTCCCCCATATTTTCCCCCATATTTTCCCCCATATTTCCCCCCATTTTCCCCCATTTTCCCCCATTTTCCCCCATTTTCCCCCATTCCCCCCATATTTTCCCCATTTCCCCCCATTCCTCCCCATTTCCCCATATTCCCCCCATATTCCCCCCATATTCCCCCCATATTCCCCCCATATTTCCCCCATATTTCCCCCCATATTTCCCCCCATATTTCCCCCCATATTTCCCCCCATTTTTCCCCATTCCCCCCATATTTTCCCCATATTTTCCCCATATTTTCCCCATATTTCCCCCATATTTCCCCCATATTTCCCCCATATTTCCCCCCATATTCCCCCCATATTCCCCCCATATTCCCCCCATATTCCCCCCATATTCCCCCCATATTTCCCCCCATATTTCCCCCATATTTTCCCCCATTTTCCCCCATTTTCCCCCATTTCCCCCCATTCCCCCCATTCCCCCATTCCCCCCATATTTTTCCCCATTTACCCCCATTTCCCCCCCATATTTCCCCCCATTCCCCCCATATTTTCCCCATTTCCCCCCATTCCTCCCCATTCCCCCCATTTTTCCCCATTCCCCCCATATTTCCCCCCATATTTTCCCCCATTCCCCCCATTTTCCCCCATTTTCCCCCATTTTTCCCCATTCCCCCCATTCCCCCCATATTTTCCCCCATTCCCCCCATTCCCCCCGTATTTTCCCCCGTATTTTCCCCCGTATTTTCCCCCGTATTTTCCCCCATATTTTTCCCCATTTTTCCCCATTTTTCCCCATTTTTCCCCATTCCCCCCATTCCCCCCATATTTTCCCCCATTTTCCCCATTTCCCCCATTCCCCCATTTTTCCCCGTCCCCCCCCCACCCCCCCATCCCCCCCACCCCCCCCCGCCGCCCCCTGAGGCGCCGTTTCCCCCCCGCAGGTCTGCTGGTGCCGCGCGGGCTGGCCCTGGGCTCGGCCCCCGACCGCGCCGCCCACCACACTGCCGACTACGCCGGGCGGCTGCCGGTGCTGCGCCGCGGCCAGCCCTTCCAGCTCCGCCTCTTCCTGCCCCGCCCCTTCCGCCAAGATGGCGACGCCCTCTGCGTGGAGCTCCTCCTGGGTGGGCGGGGCTTCCGGCGGGGCGCCGCCCTCCCATTGGCCGCTGGCCACATGACGTCATCGTCACCCCGCCGCCCTTCCCTCCGCAGGTTCCGCCCCCCAGGTGGCCAAAGGCACCCACGTCCTCATCCCATTGGGCGAGAGCTCGGCCACCGGTTGGACGGCGGAAAAGGCGGGAGAGGAGGAAGGGGCGGGGCCCGGGGGCCACGCCCTCCTCGTCAGCCTATCGGCGCCGCCGGACGCTCCCATTGGCCGCTACCGCTTGAGCGTCAAGACCCGCACGGGCGCCGGCGACTACGCCGCCCCCTTCGAGCCCGCCGGCGAATTCGTGCTGCTCTTCAACCCCTGGTGCCCCGGTGAGGGCGGTTTGGGGTGAAAAACCGCCGGTTCGGGGCTCCGGGGGTGCCCGGGGGGGCGGGACGGAAAAAAAAGAAGGAAAAACGAAAAAAAACACCCCAAAAAACGCCGGAATTTGTCAGTCCCCAGGCGAAATTCCGCAATTTCGCGGGGGAATTTGGCGGTTTCGAGTCTCCCCAGGGCGGGATTTGGCAGTTTTGAGGGCGAAATTTGGCAGTTTCGAGGTGAAATTCTGCAATTTCGCGGGGAAATTTGGCGGTTTCGAGTCTCCCCGGGGCAGGATTTGGCAGTTTTGAGGCGAAATTTGTCAATTTCGAGGCGAAATTTGTCCGTTTTGAGGCAAAATTCCTCAATTTCAAGGGGAAATTTGTCGGTTTCGAGTCTCCCCGGGGCGGGATTTGGCAGTTTCGAGGGCGAAATTTGGCAGTTTCAAGGCGAAATTTGTCAGTTTTGAGGCGAAATTCCTCAATTTCCAGGGGAAATTTGTCGGTTTCGAGTCTCCCCTGGGCGAAATTTGGCAGTTTTGAGGGCAAAATTTGGCAGTTTTGAGGCGAAATTTGTCAGTCTTTAGGCAAAATTCCTCAATTTCCAGGGGAAATTTGTCGGTTTCGAGTCTCCCCAGGGCAGAATTTGGCAGTTTCGAGGGCGAAATTTGGCAGTTTCGAGGCGGAATTTGTCCGTTTTGAGGCGAAATTCCTCAATTTCCAGGGGAAATTTGTCGGTTTCGAGTCTCCCCAGGGCGGAATTTGGCAGTTTCGAGGGCGAAATTTGGCAGTTTCGAGGCGAAATTTGTCAGTTTTGAGGCGAAATTCCTCAATTTCCAGGGGAAATTTGTCGGTTTCGAGTCTCCCCAGAAAACAAAATTTGTCAGTTTTGAGGTGAAATTTGTCCGTTTCGAGGCAAAATTCCTCAATTTCGTGGGGAAATTTGTCGGTTTCGAGTCTCCCCAGAGCAGAATTTGTCAGTTCCGAGGCGAAATTCCGCAATTTCGTGGGGAAATTTGTCGGTTTTGAGTCTCCCCAGGGCGGAATTTGGCAGTTTTGAGGCGAAATTTGTCAATTTCGAGGCGAAATTTGTCCGTTTTGAGGCAAAATTCCTCAATTTCAAGGGGAAGTTTGTCGGTTTCGAGTCTCCCCAGGGCGGAATTTGTCAGTTTCAAGGACGAAATTTGGCAGTTTTGATTTGAGGGCGGAATTTGTCAGTTTTGAGGCAAAATTCCTCAATTTCCAGGGGAAATTTTTTGGTTTCGAGTCTCCCCAGGGCAGAATTTGGCAGTTTCGAGGGTGAAATTTGTCAATTTTGAGGCAAAATTTGTCCGTTTTGAGGCAAAATTCCTCAATTTCCAGGGGAAATTTGTCGGTTTCGAGTCTCCCCAGAAAACAAAATTTGTCAGTTTTGAGGTGAAATTCGTCCGTTTTGAGGCAAAATTCCTCAATTTCGTGGGGAAACTTGTCGGTTTCGAGTCTCCCCAGGACGGAATTTGGCAGTTTCGAGGATGAAATTTGGCAGTTTTGATTTGAGGGCGAAATTTGGCAGTTTTGAGGCAAAATTCCTCAATTTCCAGGGGAAATTTGGCGGTTTCGAGTCTCCCCAGGGCAGAATTTGGCAGTTTCGAGGGCGAAATTTGGCAGTTTTGAGGCGGAATTTGTCAGTTTCGAGGCGAAATTCCTCAATTTCGCGGGGGAATTTGGCGGTTTCGAGTCTCCCCGGGGCAGAATTCGGCAGTTTTGAGGCGAAATTCCTCAATTCCAAGGGGAAATTTGTCGGTTTCGAGTCTCCCCGGGGCGGAATTTGGCAGTTTTGAGGCGAAATTTGTCAATTTCGAGGCAAAATTTGTCCGTTTTGAGGCAAAATTCCTCAATTTCCAGGGGAAATTTGTCGGTTTCGAGTCTCCCCAGAAAACAAAATTTGTCAGTTTTGAGGTGAAATTTGTCCGTTTTGAGGCAAAATTCCGCAATTTCGCGGGGAAATTTGTCGGTTTCGAGTCTCCCCGGAGCAAAATTTGTCAGTTTTGAGGCGAAATTTGTCAATTTTGAAGTGGAATCTGTCAGTTTTGAGGCGAAATTTGTCCGTTTTGAGGCAAAATTCCTCAATTCCAAGGGGAAATTTGTCGGTTTCGAGTCTCCCCGGGGCAAAATTTGTCAGTTTTGAGGTGAAATTTGTCAATTTTGAAGTGGAATTTGTCCGTTTTGAGGCAAAATTCCTCAATTTCGTGGGGAAATTTGTCGGTTTCGAGTCTCCCCGGAGCAAAATTTGTCAGTTTTGAGGCAAAATTTGTCCATTTTGAGGCAAAATTCTGCAATTTCGCAGGGAAATTTGTCGGTTTCGAGTCTCCCCAGGGTAAAATTTGTCAGTTTTGAGGTGAAATTTGTCAATTTTGAAGTGGAATTTGTCAGTTTTGAGGCAAAATTCCGCAATTTCGCGGGGAAATTTGTCGGTTTCGAGTCTCCCCGGGGCAAAATTTGTCAGTTTTGAGGTGAAATTTGTCAATTTTGAAGTGGAATTTGTCCATTTTGAGGCAAAATTCCGCAATTTCGCGGGGAAATTTGTTGGTTTCGAGTCTCCCCGGGGCAAAATTTGTCAGTTTTGAGGCGAAATTTGTCCATTTTGAGGCAAAATTCCGCAATTTCGCGGGGAAATTTGTCGGTTTCGAGTCTCCCCAGAGGAAAATTTGTCAGTTTTGAGATGAAATTTGTCCGTTTTGAGGCGAAATTCCGCAATTTCGCGGGGAAATTTGTCGGTTTCGAGTCTCCCCGGGGCAAAATTTGTCAGTTTTGAGGCGAAATTTGTCCGTTTTGGGGCAAAATTCCGCAATTTTGCGGGGAAAGTTGTCGGTTTCGAGTCTCCCCAGAGCAAAATCTGTCAGTTTTGAGACGAAATTTGTCCGTTTTGAGGCGAAATTCCGCAATTTCGCGGGGAAATTTGTCGGTTTCGAGTCTCCCCGGGGCAAAATTTGTCAGTTTTGAGGCGAAATCGGTCGTTTTCAGGTAAAATTCATCAGTTTTGAGTTGAAATTTGTCGTTTTTGCGTGTCGTTTTTCCCCAGACGACAGCGTGTACATGGAGCCGACGAGCGACCTTAACGAGTACGTGCTTAACGAGTCCGGGCGCATCTTCTACGGCACCGAGGACCAAATCGCCGAGCGCTCCTGGAACTACGGGCAGGTACCCCCGAAAATCGCAGAATTTCGCCCCAGAATCGCGGAATCTCACCCCCCAAATCCCCAAATCCAGCAAAAAATTTGGGGAAATTTCGCCCCCAAATCCCCCCAATTCACCAAAAACCCCGGGGAAATTTCGCCCCAAAGTCAGGGAATTTCACCGCCCAAATTCACCAATAAAATTTGGGGAATTTCGCCCCCAAATTCACAAATAAATTCGGCGGATTTCACCCCCAAATTGGGGAGTTTTCGCCCCCCAGTTCACAAATAAATTTGGGAAATTTCACCCCCAAAATCGGGGAATTTCACGCTGAAAGTCACAACTAAAATTTGGGAAATTTCACCCCCAAATTGTGGAATTTTGCCCCCAAGTTCACAAAAAATTTGGGAAATATCACCCCCAAATTGTGGAATTTTGCCCCCAAGTTCACAAAAAATTTGGGAAATATCACCGCCAAATTGTGGAATTTTGCCCCCAAATTCAACAAAAAAATTGGGAAATTTCACCCCCAAATCGAGGAATTTTGCCCCCAAATTCACCGAATATTTGGGAAATTTCCCCCCAAAATTGGGGAATTTCACCCCAAAGTTCACCAAAAATTGGGGAAATTTCACTCTGAAATTGGGAAATTTCACCCCCAAATTGGTCAAATTCCCCCCCAAAATAAAAAAATCCCGGGGCGGAAATTCCAAAAAACGGGGAAATTGTCTATAGAATTTTGGGGGGGTCTTGAAACCAATTTTTGGGGATTCAGGGGATTTAGGGGGTCCCAAATTTTCATTCGAGAAATTTCAACCCAAAATCAGGGAATTTCCCCCCAAAATCCCCAAATTCACCAAAAAATTGGGAAATTTCACCCCCAAATTGGGGAATTTTGCCCCCAAATCCCCTCAAAATTTGGGAAATTTTCATTATAATATTTTGGGGGGGTCTTGAAACTGATTTTGGGGGATTTTGGGGTCCCAAATTTTCATTATATTATCTGGGGGGGGTCTTGAAACTGATTTTTTTTTTATTTTGGGGTCCCAAATTTTCATTATAATATTTTGGGGGGGTCTTGAAACCAATTTTTGGGGGATTTTGGGGTCCCAAATTTTCATTATAATATTTGGGGGGGTCTTGAAACTGATTTTTTGGGGTCCCAAATTTTCATTATATTATTTTGGGGGGCCTTGAAACCTATTTTTTGGGGATTTTGGGGTCCCAAATTTTCATTATATGATTTTGGGGGGTCTTGAAACTGATTTTTTGGGGATTTTGGGGTCCCAAATTTTCATTATATTATTTTGGGGGGTCTTGAAACTGATTTTTTGGGATTTTGGGGTCCCAAATTTTCATTATATTATCTGGGGGGGTCTTGAAACTGATTTTTTTTTTATTTTGGGGTCCCAAATTTTCATTATAATGTTTGGGGGGGGGTCTTGAAAATGATTTTTTGGGGATTTTGGGGTCTCAAATTTTCATTGTATTATTTGGGGGGGGTCTTGAAACTGATTTTTTGGGATTTTGGGGTCTCAAATTTTCATTGTATTATTTGGGGGGGTCTTGAAACTGATTTTTTGGGGATTTTGGGGTCCCAAATTTTCATTATATGATTTGGGGGGGTCTTGAAACCAATTTTTGGGGGATTTTGGGGTCCCAAATTTTCATTATATTATCTGGGGGGGTCTTGAAACTGATTTTTTTTTATTTTGGGGTCTCAAATTTTCATTGTATTATTTGGGGGGGGTCTTGAAACTGATTTTTTGGGGATGTTGGGGTCCCAAATTTTCATTATATTATTTTGGGGGGTCTTGAAACTGATTTTTGGGGATTTTGGGGTCTCAAATTTTCATTGTATTATTTGGGGGGGTCTTGAAACTGATTTTTTGGGGATTTTGGGGTCCCAAATTTTCATTATATTATTTTGGGGGGGTCTTGAAACCAATTTTTGGGGGATTTTGGGGTCCCAAATTTTCATTATATTATCTGGGGGGGGTCTTGAAACTGATTTTTTTTTATTTTGGGGTCCCAAATTTTCATTATAATATTTTGGGGGGGTCTTGAAACCAATTTTGGGGGGATTTTGGGGTCCCAAATTTTCATTATATTATCTGGGGGGGGTCTTGAAACTGATTTTTTTTTTTATTTTGGGGTCTCAAATTTTCATTGTATTATTTGGGGGGGGTCTTGAAAATGATTTTTTGGGGATTTAGGGGATTTGGGGGGTCCCAAATTTTCATTATAATTTTGGGGGGGGGGTGTTAAACCATTTTTTTTGGAGATTTAAGGGATTTTGGGGGGGGGGGGGTCTTGAAACCACCATTATAATATTGGGGGGGGCCCCCTCGAAACCGCTTTTTGGGTCCGATTGATGGGAATTTGGGGGCGTTTTTGGGGTGTTTGGGGGGGGATTTTTGGGGTTTTTTGGGGGTTTCTGGGGTTTTGGGGGTCGGGGGAGGTGGTGGGGACCCCCCCCCTGATTTTGGGGTGTCCCCCCCCCCCCCCAGTTTGAACCGGGGGTTCTGGAGGCGTGTTTGTACATCCTGGACCGGCGGGGGATGCCCCATAGCGCCCGGGGGGACCCCGTCATGGTGTCGCGCGTCGTCTCGGCCATGGTGAGCGCGTTTTGGGGCGAATTCCGGGGGTTTTGGGCAAAATCGGGGGGGGGGGGGGGTCGCGTGACTTCCGGGGGGTGTTTTTTTTGGGGGGGATTTGGGTGAAATTTCGCGGCGTTTCTGTGGTTTTTTGGGAATTCTGATGGAATTTTGGGGCGTTTCAATTGGGGTTTTTTGGGGGGGTTCTGGGGGGATTTGGGGTTTTTTGGGGTGAATCGAAGATATTTTGGGGGAAAAATCCTGATTTTGCAACATTTTGGGGGGATTTGGGTGAAATTTTGGGGCGTTTCTGTGGTTTTTCGGGGGAATTTGGGGGAAATTTTGGGGCGTTTCAATTGGGGTTTTTTGGGGGGTTCTGGGGAAATTTTGGGGGATTTTTGGTTTTTTTGGGGGTGAGTCGACGACATTTTGGGGGTTTCCCCATCAAGTTTTGGGGGGGAAAACCCCAATTTTGGTGTCTTTGTCGGGTGTTTTTTGGGGATTTTTAGGCTCGTTTTGGGGGCGTTTTTGGGGCGTTTTTGGGGCATTTTTTTGGCGATTTGGGGGCGGTTTTGGGGCGGTTTTGGGCGTTTTGGGGGCGTTTTTGGGGCATTTTTGGCCATTTTTGGGGCGGTTTTGGGCAGTTTTGGGGCATTTTTGGGCGTTTTGGGGCGGTTTTGGGCGTTTCTGGCCATTTTTGGGCCGTTTTTGGGGGGTTTTTGGCCGTTTTGGGGGGCGTTTTTGGGGCGTTTTGGGGGCGTTTTTGGGGCATTTTCAGGCGTTTTGGGGGCATTTTTGGGTGTATTTTGGGCGTTTTGGGGGCGTTTTTGGCCATTTTGGGGGCATTTTGGGGGTGTTTTTGGGGCATTTTTGGGGGTGTTTTGGGGGCATTTTTGGCCATTTTGGGGGCATTTTTGGCCATTTTGGGGCCATTTTTGGCCATTTTGGGGGCATTTTTGGCCATTTTTGGGGGCATTTTTGGCCATTTTTTGGGTGTTTTTGGCCGTTTTTTGGGTGTTTTTGACCATTTTTGGGGGCATTTTTGGCCATTTTGGGGGCATTTTTGGCCGTTTTGGGGGCATTTTTGGCCATTTTGGGGGCTTTTTTGGCCGGTTTTGGGCCATTTTTGGCCATTTTTGGGGGCATTTTTGGCCATTTTGGGGGCTTTTTTGGCCGGTTTTGGGCCATTTTTGGCCAATTTTGGGGGCATTTTTGGCCATTTTTGGGGGCATTTTTGGCCATTTTGGGGCCATTTTTGGCCGGTTTTGGGCCATTTTTGGCCATTTTTGGGGCGTTTTTGGCCGTTTTGGGGCCATTTTGGGGCCATTTTTGGGCCATTTTTGGCCATTTTGGGGGCGTTTTTGGCCATTTTTGGGGCGTTTTTGGGCGTTTCGGGCCGTTTTTGGGGCGTTTTTGGCCATTTTTGGGGCGTTTTTGGCCATTTTTGGGGCGTTTTTGGCCATTTTTGGGGCGTTTTTGGGCGTCTCGGGCCGTTTTGGGGCCGTTTCGGGGGTGTCCTCATTTCTGGGGTCCCCCAGGTGAACTCCCTGGACGACAACGGGGTGCTGGTGGGGAACTGGACGGGCGATTACAGCCACGGCACCAACCCCTCGGCTTGGGCCGGCTCCGTCGACATCCTGCGCAGCTTCCACGGCTCCGGCGCCCCCGTGCGCTACGGCCAGTGCTGGGTGTTCGCCGGCGTCATGACCACTGGTTTGTACTGGTTTATACTGGTTTATACTGGTCTGGGGCCGGGGAGGGTCGGGGAGGGGGTGGGCGCCCCCCCCAGAGTCATTAAAACCCCCCCCGGAGTCGCTATAAATGGGATAAATTGGGTAGAAGTCCCAGATTTTTATACTGGTTTCATACTGGTTTCATACTGGTTTCATACTGGTTTCATACTGGTTTATACTGGTCTGGGTCCGGGGAGGGTCGGGGAGGGGGTGGGCGCCCCCCATAGTCACTAAAACCCCCCCAGAGTCGCTATAAATGGGATAAATTGGGTGGAAGTCCCAGATTTTATACTGGTTTTTATACTGGTTTCATACTGGTTTGTACTGGTTTCATACTGGTTTATACTGGTCTGAGTCAGGGGAGGGTCGGGGAGGGGGTGGGCGCCCCCCCATAGTCATTAAAACCCCCCCGGAGTCGCTATAAATGGGATAAATTGGGTGGAAATCCCAGATTTCATACTGGCTTTCATACTGGTTTCATACTGGTTTGTACTGGTTTCATACTGGTTTATACTGGTCTGGGTCCGGGGAGGGTCGGGGAGGGGGTGGGCGCCCCCCCATAGTCATTAAAACCCCCCTGGAGTCGCTATAAATGGGATAAATTGGGTAGAAGTCCCAGATTTTTATACTGGTTTCATACTGGTTTGTACTGGTTTATACTGGTCTGAGTCAGGGGAGGGTCGGGGAGGGGGTGGGCGCCCCCCCATAGTCACTAAAACCCCCCCAGAGTCGCTATAAATGGGATAAATTGGGTGGAAGTCCCAGATTTTATACTGGTTTTTATACTGGTTTCATACTGGTTTGTACTGGTTTATACTGGTCTGGGTCAGGGGAGGGTCGGGGAGGGGGTGGGCACCCCCTCATAGTCATTAAAACCCCCCCGGAGTCGCTATAAATGGGATAAATTGGGTAGAAGTCCGAGATTTTTATACTGGTTTCATACTGGTTTGTACTGGTTTATACTGGTCTGAGTCCGGGGAGGGTCGGGGAGGGAGTGGGCGCCCCCCCAGAGTCATTAAAACCCCCCCGGAGTCGCTATAAATGGGATAAGTTGGGTAGAAGTCCCAGATTTTTATACTGGTTTCATACTGGTTTCATACTGGTTTATACTGGTCTGGGTCCGGGGAGGGTCGGGGAGGGGGTGAGCGCCCCCCCAGAGTCATTAAAACCCCCCCGGAGTCGCTATAAATGGGATAAATTGGGTAGAAGTCCCAGATTTTTATACTGGTTTTTATACTGGTTTCATACTGGTTTGTACTGGTTTATACTGGTCTGGGTCAGGGGAGGGTCGGGGAGGGGGTGGGCGCCCCCCAGAGTCATTAAAACCCCCCTGGAGTCGCTATAAATGGGATAAATTGGGTAGAAGTCCCAGATTTTATACTGGTTTTTATACTGGTTTGTACTGGTTTCATACTGGTTTATACTGGTTTGTACTGGTTTATACTGGTCTGGGTCAGGGGAGGGTCGGGGAGGGGGTGGGCGCCCCCCCAGAGTCACTAAAACCCTCCCAGAGTCGCTATAAATGGGATAAATTGGGTAGAAGTCCCAGATTTTTATACTGGTTTCATACTGGTTTCATACTGGTTTATACTGGTCTGGGTCAGGGGAGGGTCGGGGAGGGGGTGGGCGACCCCCCATAGTCATTAAAACCCCCCCGGAGTCGCTATAAATGGGATAAATTGGGTATAAGTCCCAGATTTTATACCGGTTTTTATACTGGTTTCATACTGGTTTGTACTGGTTTCATACTGGTTTGTACTGGTTTATACTGATCTGGGTTGGGGGCGTCGGGGAGGGGGTGGGCGCCCCCCCAGTGTCACTAAAACCCTCCCGGAGTCACTATAAATGGGATAAATTGGGTGGAAGTGGCAGATTTTCATACTGGTTTCATACTGGTTTCATACTGGTTTCATACTGGTTTCATACTGGTTTCATACTGGTTTATACTGGTTTGTACTGGTTTATACTGGTCTGGGTTGGGGGCATCGGGGAGGGGGTGGGCGCCCCCCCATAGTCATTAAATCCCCCCCGGAGTCGCTATAAATGGGATAAATTGGGTATAAGTCCCAGATTTTATACTGGTTTTTATACTGGTTTCATACTGGTTTGTACTGGTTTCATACTGGTTTGTACTGGTTTATACTGGTCTGGGTTGGGGGGGTCGGGGAGGGGGTGGGCGCCCCCCAGAGTCACTAAAACCCTCCCGGAGTCACTATAAATGGGATAAATTGGGTGGAAGTGGCAGATTTTCATACTGGTTTCATACTGGTTTCATACTGGTTTCATACTGGTTTATACTGGTTTATACTGGTGTCCCCAGTGCTGCGCTGCCTGGGCCTCCCCACCCGAACCGTCACCAACTACAACTCGGCCCACGACACCGACGTGTCGCTCACCACCGACATCTATTTCGACGAGAACATGCGGCCCCTGGAGCGCCTCAACACCGACTCCGTCTGGTTTGTACTGGTTTATACTGGTCCGTACTGGTTTATACTGGTTTGGGCTGGTTCGGGACCCAGCAGGGCCCAGGAGGTGGGTTTCGGGTTGTGGGGGGCGAGAACGGGTCGTAGAGGGGCTGGGAGCCCCGTACTGGTCCATACTGGTTTATACTGGTCCATACTGGTTTGTACTGGTTTATACTGGTCCGTACTGGTTTATACTGGTCGTACAGTTTTGGACTGGTTTGGGACCCAGGGGGTTCCAGGCGGTGGTTTTGGGGTAAGAACAGGTCATAGAGGGGCTGGAAGCCCCATACTGGTGTGTACTGGTGTGTACTGGTGTGTACTGGTTTGTACTGGTTTGTACTGGTTTGTACTGGTTTATACTGGTCCGTACTGGTTTATACTGGTCATACAGTTTTGGACTGGTTTGGGACCCAGGGGGTTCCAGGCGGTGGTTTTGGGGTAAGAACAGGTCATAGAGGGGCTGGAAGCCCCATACTGGTGTGTACTGGTGTGTACTGGTGTGTACTGGTGTGTACTGGTTTGTACTGGTCGTACTGGTTTGGGCTGGTTTGGGATCCAGGGGATTCCAGGAGGTGGTTTTGGGGGTGAGAACAGGTCGTAGAGGGGCTGGGGGCCCCGTACTGGTTTGTACTGGTTTGTACTGGTGTGTACCGGTGTGTACTGGTGTGTACCGGTGTGTACCGGTGTGTACTGGTTTGTACTGGTTTGTACTGGTTTGGGACCCAGGGCGGCCCGGGAGGTGAGTTTTGGGTTGTGGGGGGGTGAGAACATCCCATAGAGGGTCTGGAAGCCCCATACTGGTCCTTACTGGTTTGTACTGGTGCGTAGTAGTTTATGGTGGTCCATACTGGTTTATACTGGTTTATACTGGTCCGCAGGAACTTCCACGTGTGGAACGACTGTTGGATGAAGCGCCCCGACCTCCCCGACGGCTACGATGGGTGGCAGGTGGTGGACGCCACCCCCCAGGAGACCAGCAGCGGTACTGGTTTATACTGGTTTATACTGGTTTATGCTGGTTTATGCTGGGAGGGGGTTTGGTTTATACTGGGAGGCACTGGGAGGTGGCCCAGGGGGCTCCCCGGGGGCTGCTGGGGGGCGGAAGAGCCATAAAACCGGCTCCAAAGCCCATACTGGTCTATACTGGTCCTTACTGGTTTCTACTGGTTCATCCTGATTCATTACCAGTTCTTACTGGTTTATACTGGTGTATATTGGGGGATACTGGGGGGACTCCTGTGGGCTCCCCGGGGCCACTGGGGGGCAGAATAGCCCTAAAACTGGCTCAGAAAGCCCATACTGGTCTATACTGGTCTATACTGGTCTATAATGGTTTTTACTGGTTTATACTGGTTTGGCTTTGGGGAGTGCTGGAGGGAACCCTGGAGGCTCGCTTGGGGTCAGAAGAGCTGTAAAAAGCGCTCATAAACCCCATACTGGTCTGTACTGGTTTATACTGGTCTATACTGGTTTTTACTGGTTTATGCTGGGGGGTGCTGGGGGGACCCCTGGGAGCTCCCTGGGGCCACTGGGGGGCAGAAGAGCCGAAAAAAAAAGTCTCAGAAGGGCCCGTTTTGGCTTCGTTTTGGTCGGTACTGGCTCATACTGGTCTATACTGGTCTATACTGGTTTATACTGGTCTCCGCAGGGCTCTTCTGCTGCGGGCCCTGCTCGGTGGCCGCCATCAAGAACGGCGACGTCTTCCTCAAGTACGACACCCCGTTCGTCTTCGCCGAGGTGGGCGTGGCCAACGGGCGGGTGTGGCCAACGGGCGGGCGTGGCCAACGGGTGGGCGTGGCCTATGCTAATGAGGGGGCGTGTCCGCAGGTGAACAGCGACAAAGTCTATTGGCAGCGGCAGCCCAACGGGGCCTTCACCGTGGTGCACGTGGAGGGCGGGGCCATCGGGCGGCGAATCAGCACGCTGGGGCCGGGATCCGGCGCCCGATTGGACATCACCGACCAATACAAGCACCCCGAGGGTGGGGACACGCCCCCCTTTGGGTGACCTTTGACCTCTCGCCCCCCCCCCATCCCAAGGGTCGTTGACTTGACTCAACTCAACCCAACTCAACTCAACCTGACCCAACTCAACCCAACTCAACCCAACTCAACCGACCCGACCCAACTCAACCCAACTCAACCCAACCCGACCCAACCCAACTCAACCCAACTCAACCCAACCCAACCCAACTCAACCTGACCCAACCCAACACAACCCAACCCACCTCAATCCAACTCAACCCAACCCAGCCCGACCCAACTCAACCCGACCCAACTCAACCCGACCCGACCCAACCCAACCTGACCCAACTCAACTCAACCCAACTCAACCCAACTCAACCCAACTCAACCCGACCCAACTCAACCTGACCCGACCCAACCCAACCTGACCCAACTCAACCCAACCCAACTCAACCTGACCCAACCCAACACAACCCAACCCAACCCACCTCAATCCAACTCAACCCGACCCAACTCAACCCGACCCAACTCAACCTGACCCAACCCAACCCGACCCAACTCAACCCAACCCAACTCAACCTGACCCAACCCAACCCACCTCAATCCAACTCAACCCAACCCAGCCCAACCCAACTCAACCCGACCCAACTCAACCCGACCCGACCCAACCCAACCTGACCCAACTCAACTCAACCCAACTCAACCCAACTCAACCCAACTCAACCCGACCCAACTCAACCTGACCCGACCCAACCCAACCTGACCCAACTCAACCCGACCCAACTCAACCCAACCCAACTCAACCTGACCCAACCCAACACAACCCAACCCAACCCACCTCAATCCAACTCAACCCGACCCAACTCAACCCGACCCAACTCAACCTGACCCAACCCAACCCGACCCAACTCAACCCAACCCAACTCAACCTGACCCAACCCAACCCACCTCAATCCAACTCAACCCAACCCAGCCCAACCCAACTCAACCCGACCCAACTCAACCCGACCCAACCCAACCCAACCTGACCCAACTCAACCCGACCCAACTCAACCCAACCCAACCCAACTCAACCCGACCCAACTCAACCCGACCCGACCCAACCCAATCTGACCCAACTCAACCCGACCCAACTCAACCTGACCCGACCCAACTCAACCCGACCCAACCCAACCCAACTCAACCCGACCCAACCCAACTCAACCCCACTCAACTCAACCCAACTCAACCCCACTCAACTCGACCCAACTCAACCCCACTCAACTCGACCCAACTCAACCCGACCCAACTCAACCTGACCCAACTCAACCTGACCCAACCCAACCTGACCCAACCCAACCTGACCCAACCCACCTCAACTCAATCCAACCCAACCCACCTCAACCCAACCCACCTCAACCCAACCCACCTCAACCCAACCCACCTCAACCCAACCCACCTCAACCCAACTCAACTCAACCCAACTCAACTCAACCCAACCCACCTCAACCCAACCCAACTCAACTCAACCCAACTCGCCCCAACTCATCAACCCAACTCAACCCAACCCAACCCAACCCAACCCAACCCACCTCAACCCACCTCAACTCAACCCACCTCAACTCAACCCACCTCAACTCAACCCACCTCAACTCAACCCAACTCGACCCAACTCATCAACCCAACTCAACCCAACTCAACTCAACCCGACCCAAACCAACCCAAACCAACCCAACCCAAACCAACCCAACTCAACCCAACCCACCTCAATCTAACCCAAGCTAACTCAACTCAACCCGACCCAACTCAACCCGACCCAACTCATCAACCCGACCCAACTCAACCCAACCCGACCCAACTCAACCCAACCCAACTCAACCCAACTCAACCCAACCCAACCCAACCCAACCCAATTCAACCCAACTCAACCCAACTCAACCCAACCCGACCCAACTCAACCCAACTCAACCCAACCCAACTCAACCCAACCCAACCCAACCCAACCCAATCCAACTCAACTCAACCCAACCCAACCCAACTCAACCCAACCCAACCCTCGACCTTTGACCCAAGAAACCTTGACCTTTGACCCTGGGGTTTGACCTCTTGACCCTGTTGCCCTTGACCTCTTGACCCGCTATGACCCCGTGACCCCTCGTGCCCTTTGACCCCACCCCCACCCCCTTCAACCTCAAGACCACATTGACCCAACAACCCACTTGTGACCCCGCCCCAACTCCTCACCCTTGACCCCCGCGACCCCGCCACCCCACGACCTTGACCCCCACGCCCCTTGCACCCAACGCCCTTGACCCCGTGACCTCCCGACCTTTGACCCCTGCAGGCTCCGAGGCCGAACGCCGCGCCGTCGCCCAGGCCACGGCCCACGGTTCCCGCCCCCGCCCCCAGGGGGCGCCCTCGGGCTCGGAGGCCGTGACCTTGACCTTGGGGGCGGGGTCGGCGGTGGCGGGGGCGGAGCTTGAGCTGCGGGCGACGCTGCGCAACGAGGGGGCGGAGCCGCGCACCCTGAAGCTCCGCCTCTCATTGGCCGCCGTGCGTTACACGGGGGTCACGGGGACCCCGTTCCGCTCCGAACAGCATCGGAAACCCCTGAGCCCCGGGGACGGTGAGCGGCCCCGGACGCCTGGGTCCCTTCCCGGACGCCTGGGTCCCCCCCGGACTCCTGGGTCCCCCCCGAACTCCTGGGTCCCTCCAGAACTCCTGGGTCCCTCGCGGCACTCCTGGGTCCCTCAGGGCACTCCTGGGTCCCTCCCAAACTCCGGGGTCCCTTGGGGCACTCCTGGGTCCCTCCCGAACTCCTGGGTCCCCCCCGGACGCCTGGGTCCCCCCTGAACTCCTGGGTCCCTCGGGGCACTCCTGGGTCCCTCCTGGACTCCTGGGTTCCCCCTGTGCCTCAGTTTCCCCTTTTTCCGCCCACTCCTGAACTCCTGGGTCCCTCCTGGACTCCTGGGTCCCTCCCGAACTCCTGGGTTCCCTCTGTGCCTCAGTTTCCCCTTTTTCCCCCCAATCCCGAACTCCTGGGTCCCACCCAGAACTCCTGGGTCCCTCCCGGACTCCTGGGTCCCCCCGGACGCCTGGGTCCCTCCCGAACTCCTGGGTTCCCTCTGTGCCTCAGTTTCCCCTTTTTCCCCCCACTCCCGAACTCCTGGCTCCCCCCGAACTCCTGGGTCCCTCCCGGACTCCTGGGTCCCCCCCTGAACTCCTGGGTCACCCCGAACTCCTAGGTCCCTTGGGGCACTCCTGGGTCCCTCCCGAACTCCTGGGTCCCCCCGGACCCCTGGGTCCCCCCTGAACTCCTGGGTCTCTTGGGGCACTCCTGGGTCCCTCCCGAACTCCTGGGTCCCCCCTGTGCCTCAGTTTCCCCTTTTACCCCCCAACCCTGAACTCCTGGGTCCCTCCCGAACTCCTGGGTCCCTCCCGAACTCCTGGGTCCCTCCCGGACTCCTGGGTCCCCCCTGTGCCTCAGTTTCCCCTTTTTCCGCCCACTCCTGAACTCCTGGGTCCCTCCCGGACTCCTGGGTCCCTCCCGAACTCCTGGGTCCCCCCTGTGCCTCACTTTCCCCTTTTTCCCCCCAATCCCGAACTCCTGGGTCCCGCCCAGAACTCCTGGGTCCCTCCCGGACTCCTGGGTCCCCCCCTGAACTCCTGGGTCCCCCCTGAACTCCTGGGTCCCTTGGGGCACTCCTGGGTCCCCCCGAACTCCTGGGTCCCTCCCGAACTCCTGGGTCCCTTGGGGCACTCCTGGGTCCCCCCGAACTCCTGGGTCCCTCCCAAACTCCTGGGTCCCTTGGGGCACTCCTGGGTCCCCCCGAACTCCTGGGTCCCTCCCGAACTCCTGGGTCCCTTGGGGCACTCCTGGGTCCCTCCCGAACTCCGGGGTCCCTCGGGGCACTCCTGGGTCCCTCCCGAACTCCTGGGTCCCCGCCCCGTGCCTCAGTTTCCCCAATCCCCCTTTCCCCCCCCTCAATCCCGAACTCCCGGCTCCCCCCGAACTCCTGGGTCCCTCCCGAACTCCTGGGTCCCTCCCGAACTCCTGGGTCCCTACCGGACTCCTGGGTTCCCTCTGTGCCTCAGTTTCCCCTTTTACCCCCCAACCCCGAACTCCTGGGTCCCCCCCAGAACTCCTGGGTCCCTCCTGGACTCCTGGCTCCCCCAGAACTCCTGGGTCCCTCCCGAACTCCTGGGTCCCTCCTCGAACTCCTGGGTCTCTTGGGGCACTCCTGGGTCCCTCCCGAACTCCTGGGTCCCCCCTGTGCCTCAGTTTCCCCTTTTTCCCCCCAATCCCGAACTCCTGGGTCCCCCCCCGAACTCCTGGGTCCCTCCCGAACTCCTGGCTCCCCCAGAACTCCTGGGTCCCTCCCGAACTCCTGGGTCCCTCCTCGAACTCCTGGGTCTCTTGGGGCACTCCTGGGTCCCTCCTCGAACTCCTGGGTCTCTTGGGGCACTCCTGGGTCCCTCCCGAACTCCTGGGTTCCCCCCGCCGTGCCTCAGTTTCCCCAATCCCCCTTTTCCCCCCCTCAATCCCGAACTCCCGGCTCTCCCCGGACGCCGGGGTCCGCCCCGAACGCCTGGGTCCCTCTCCCCGCAGCCGAGACGGTGACCATGACGGTCCCGTACGCCGAGTACCGGCCCCACGTCGGGGACCAGGACGCGCTGAAGCTGACGGCGGCCGCCACGGTGGAGGAGACGGGCCGGGTGGTGGCCAAGGAGCTGCGGGTGCGGCTGCACCAGCCGGAGCTCACGCTGACGGTGAGCGGCGCGGCCCGGACGCCTGGGTCCCCTCCCGGACGCCTGGGTCCCCTCCCGAATTCCTGGGTCCCTCCCGTGTGCCTCAGTTTCCCCAATTCCCATTTATCCCCCCAATCCCAAACTTCCGTGTCCCTCCCGAACTCCGGGGTCCCCTGGGGCACTCCTGGGTCCCTCCCGAACTCCAGGTTCCCTTGGGGCACTCCTGGGTCCCTCCCGCACTCCTGGGTCCCTTGGGGGACTCCTGGGTCCCCCCCGTGTGCCTCAGTTTCCCCAATTCCCATTTATCCCCCCAATCCCCATTTATCCCCCCAATCCCGAACTCCTGGGTCCCTCCCGAACTCCTGGGTCCCTGGGGGCACTCCTGGGTCCCTGGGGGCACTCCTGGGTCCCTCCCAAACTCCTGGGTCCCTCCCGACCTCCTGGGTCCCTCCCGTGTGCCTCAGTTTCCCCAATCCCCATTTATCCCCCCAATCCCGAACTCCTGGGTCCCTCCCGAACTCCTGGGTCCCCCCCATGCCTCAGTTTCCCCAATTCCCATTTATCCCCCCAATCCCGAACTCCCGGGTCCCTCCCGAACTCCTGGGTCCCTTGGGGCACTCCTGGGTCCGTCCCGCACTCCTGGGTCCCTCCCGTGCCTCAGTTTCCCCAACTCCCTTTTTTCCCCCCAATCCCAAACTCCTGGGTCCCTGGGGGCACTCCTGGGTTCCTCCCGAACTCCTGGGTCCCTTGGGGCACTCCTGGGTCCCTCCCGCACTCCTGGGTCCCTTGGGGGACTCCTGGGTCCCTCCCGAACTGCGGGGTCCCTGGGGGCACTCCTGGGTCCCTCCCGAACTCCTGGGTCCCTCCCGCACTCCTGGGTCCCCCCCCGTGCCTCAGTTTCCCCAACTCGCCTTTATCCCCCCAATACCGAACTCCTGGGTATCTCCCGAACTCCTGGGTCCCTCCTGCACTCCTGGGTCCCTCCTGCACTCCTGGGTCCCTGGGGGCACTCCTGGGTCCCTCCCGAACTCCTGGGTCCCTGGGGGCACTCCTGGGTCCCTCCCGCACTCCTGGGTCCCCCCCGTGCCTCAGTTTCCCCAACTCGCCTTTATCCCCCCAATACCGAACTCCTGGGTATCTCCTGAACTCCTGGGTCCCTTGGGGCACTCCTGGGTCCCTCCCGCACTCCTGGGTCCCTGGGGGCACTCCTGGGTCCCTCCCGAACTCCTGGGTCCCTCGGGGCACTCCTGGGTCCCTCCTGCACTCCTGGGTCCCTCCTGAACTCCTGGGTCCCCCCTGTGCCTCAGTTTCCCCAATTCCCATTTATCCCCCAAATCCCGACCTCCCGTGTCCCTCCCGAACTCCTGGGTCCCTGGGGGCACTCCTGGGTCCCTCCCGAACTCCTGGGTCCCTCCCGCACTCCTGGGTCCCCCCCGTGCCTCAGTTTCCCCAACTCGCCTTTATCCCCCCAATACCGAACTCCTGGGTATCTCCCGAACTCCTGGGTCCCTTGGGGCACTCCTGGGTCCCTTGGAGCACTCCTGGGTCCCTGGGGGCACTCCTGGGTCCCTTGGAGCACTCCTGGGTCCCTCCCGCACTCCTGGGTCCCTCGGGGCACTCCTGGCTCCCTCCCGTGCCTCAGTTTCCCCAATTCCCTTTTATCCCCCAAATCCCGACCTCCCGTGTCCCTCCCGAACTCCTGGGTCCCTGGGGGCACTCCTGGGTCCCTCCCGAACTCCTGGGTCCCTCGGGGCACTCCTGGGTCCCTCCCGCACTCCTGGGTCCCCCCCGTGCCTCAGTTTCCCCAACTCGCCTTTATCCCCCCAATACCGAACTCCTGGGTCCCTCCTGTGCCTCAGTTTCCCCAATTCCCGTTTATCCCCCAAATCCCAAACTCCCGGGTATCTCCTGAACTCCTGGGTCCCTTGGGGCACTCCTGGGTCCCTCCCGAACTCCTGGGTCCCTCGGGGCACTCCTGGGTCCCTCCCGAACTCCTGGGTCCCTGGGGGCACTCCTGGGTCCCTCCCGAACTCCTGGGTCCCTCCCGCACTCCTGGGTCCCTCCTGTGCCTCAGTTTCCCCAGTTCCCTTTTATCCCCCCAATACCGAACTCCCGGGTATCTCCCGAACTCCTGGGTCCCTTGGGGCACTCCTGGGTCCCTCCCGAACTCCTGGGTCCCTCCCGCACTCCTGGGTCCCCCCCTGTGCCTCAGTTTCCCCAACTCCCCTTTATTCCCCAAGTCCCAAACTTCCATGTCCCTCCCGAACTCCTGGGTCCCTGGGGGCACTCCTGGCTCCCCTGGGGCACTCCTGGGTCCCTGGGGGCACTCCTGGGTCCCTCCCGAACTCCTGGGTCCCTCGGGGCACTCCCGGGTCCCTCCCGAACTCCTGGGTCCCTCGGGGCACTCCTGGGTCCCTTGGGGCACTCCTGGGTCCCTCCCGCACTCCTGGGTCCCTCCTGTGCCTCAGTTTCCCCAGTTCCCTTTTATACCCCCAATCCCAAACTCCTGGGTATCTCCCGAACTCCTGGGTCCCCGGGGGCACTCCTGGGTCCCTCCCGAACTCCTGGGTCCCTTGCGGCACTCCTGGGTCCCTCCCGAACTCCTGGGTCCCTTGGGGCACTCCTGGGTCCCTCCTGCACTCCTGGGTCCCTCCCGAACTCCTGGGTCCCTCCTGTGCCTCAGTTTCCCCAGTTCCCTTTTATCCCCCCAATCCCCGACCTCCCGCGTCCCTCCCGAACTCCTGGCTCCCCGGGGGCACTCCTGGGTCCCTCCCGAACTCCTGGGTTCCTTGGGGCACTCCTGGGTCCCTCCCGAACTCCTGGCTCCCTCGGGGCACTCCTGGGTCCCTCCCGAACTCCTGGGTCCCCCCCGTGCCTCAGTTTCCCCAATTCCCCTTTATCCCCCAAATCCCGACCTCCCGTGTCCCTCCCGAACTCCTGGGTCCCTGGGGGCACTCCTGGGTCCCTCCCGAACTCCTGGGTCCCTCCCGAACTCCTGGGTCCCTCCCGTGCCTCAGTTTCCCCAATTCCCGTTTATCCCCCAAATCCCAAACTCCCGGGTATCTCCTGAACTCCTGGGTCCCTCGGGGCACTCCTGGGTCCCCGGGGGCACTCCTGGCTCCCTCCCGGACGCCTGGGTCCCCGCAGCTGCTGGCGCCCGCCGTGGTGGGGCAGGACAGCCCCGTGCAGGTCGTGTTCCGGAACCCGCTGCCCGAGCCGCTCAGCGGCGCCACGCTGCGCATGGAGGGCGCCGGCATCGCCTGCCCCAAACCCGCCCGCGTGGGGTGAGCCTGGGGGGCACTGGGGGGGAACTGGGAGGGACTGGGAGGGACTGGGGGGGAACTGGGAGGGAACTGGGAGGGACTGGGAGACACTGGGAGGGAACTGGGAGACACTGGGAGGTCACTGGTTTGAACTGGGAGGGACTGGGAGGGAACTGGGAGGCACTGGGAGGGAACTGGGAGGGACTGGGAGACACTGGGGGGTCACTGGGATGAACTGGGGGGGACTGGGAGGGAACTGGGAGGGACTGGGAGGGACTGGGAGGGAACTGGTTTGAACTGGGAGGGAACTGGGAGGGAACTGGGAGGGACTGGGAGGGAACTGGGAGGAACTGGGAGGGACTGGGAGGGAACTGGTTTGAACTGGGAGGGAACTGGGAGGGACTGGGAGGGAACTGGGAGGGACTGGGAGGGACTGGGAGGGAACTGGTTTGAACTGGGAGGGAACTGGGAGGGAACTGGGAGGGACTGGGAGGGAACTGGGAGGGACTGGGAGACACTGGGGGGTCACTGGGATGAACTGGGGGGGACTGGGAGGGAACTGGGAGGGACTGGGAGGGACTGGGAGGGAACTGGTTTGAACTGGGAGGGAACTGGGAGGGAACTGGGAGGGACTGGGAGGGAACTGGGAGGGACTGGGAGACACTGGGGGGTCACTGGGATGAACTGGGGGGGACTGGGAGAGAACTGGGAGGGACTGGGAGGGACTGGGAGGGAACTGGGTTGAACTGGGAGGGAACTGGGATGAACTGAGATGAACTGGGAGGGAACTGGGAGACACTGGGAGGGACTGGGAGGGAACTGGGAGACACTGGGGGGTCACTGGTTTGAACTGGGAGGGACTGGGGGGTCACTGGTTTGAACTGGGAGACACTGGGGGGTCACTGGTTTGAACTGGGCGGTCACTGGTTTGAACTGGGAGACACTGGGTGGTCACTGGTTTGAACTGGGGGGTCACTGGTTTGAACTGGGAGACACTGGGGCGGTCACTGGTTTGAACTGGGGGGTCATTGGGATGAACTGGGAGGGACTGGGGGGTCACTGGTTTGAACTGGGAGGGACTGGGGGGTCACTGGGATGAACTGGGGGGTCACTGGTTTGAACTGGGAGACACTGGGGGGTCACTGGTTTGAACTGGGAGGTCACTGGTTTGAACTGGGCGGTCACTGGTTTGAACTGGGAGACACTGGGAGGTCACTGGTTTGAACTGGGAGGGAACTGGGATGAACTGGGAGGGAACTGGGAGACACTGGGGTGTCACTGGTTTGAACTGGGGGGTCACTGGTTCGAACTGGGAGGGACTG
This sequence comes from Caloenas nicobarica, assembly GCF_036013445.1. NCBI lineage: Eukaryota > Metazoa > Chordata > Aves > Columbiformes > Columbidae > Caloenas > Caloenas nicobarica. The sequence goes on from NC_088272.1 coordinate 757,360, forward strand.
GGGGGTCACTGGTTTGAACTGGGGGGTCACTGGTTTGAACTGGGAGACACTGGGGGGTCACTGATTTGAACTGGGAGGTCACTGGTTTGAACTGGGGGGTCATTGGGATGAACTGGGAGGGACTGGGGGGTCACTGGTTTGAACTGGGCGGTCACTGGTTTGAACTGGGAGGCACTGGGGGGTCACTGGGATGAACTGGGGGGTCACTGGTTTGAACTGGGAGACACTGGGGGGTCACTGGTTTGAACTGGGAGGGACTGGGGGGGTCACTGGTTTGAACTGGGGGGTCACTGGGATGAACTGGGAGGGACTGGGGGGGTCACTGGTTTGAACTGGGAGGGACTGGGGGGTCACTGGTTTGAACTGGGGGGTCACTGGGATGAACTGGGAGGGACTGGGGGGGTCACTGGTTTGAACTGGGGGGTCACTGGTTTGAACTGGGATGAACTGGGGGGGTCACTGGTTTGAACTGGGGGGTCACTGGTTTGAACTGGGATGAACTGGGGGGGTCACTGGTTTGAACTGGGCGGTCACTGGTTTGAACTGGGAGGCACTGGGGGGTCACTGGTTTGAACTGGGGGGTCACTGGGATGAACTGGGAGGGACTGGGCGGTCACTGGTTTGAACTGGGAGGCACTGGGGGGTCACTGGTTTGAACTGGGGGGTCACTGGTTTGCACTGGGAGGCACTGGGGCGGTCACTGGTTTTGGAGCTGGGCGGCGCCGGGGTCAGCCGGGGTCAGCCGGGGTCAGCCGGGGTCAGCCGGGGTCAGCCGGGGTCAATGCCCTGGGGTGACCCCGCGCCCCGTTCCCAGGCCCGTGGGTTCGGCTCAGACCGTGCGGCTCCGGCAGCCAATCAGAGCGCTCCGCGCCGGCCGCCGCCGATTGGTCGTGACGCTCGAGAGCCCCGAGCTCGGGCCAATCAGCGGCGAGCTGCAGTTCGAGGCCACGCCCCCCGCCGAAGGCGGGGAAACTGGGAATACTGGGAATACTGGGAATACTGGGAATACTGGGGGGGCCCCCTGGAGGAGGAGGAGGAGGAGGCGGGAACCCCCGGGGGGGAGCACTGGGGGGTGAATGGGGGAAACTGGGAGCACTGGGAGCGGGTTTGGGTCAAACTGGGAGCACTGGGAGGGAACTGGGAGCGAGTTTGGGTCATACTGGGAGCACTGGGAGCAAGTTTGGGTCATACTGGGAGCGGGTTTGGGTCAAACTGGGAGCACTGGGAGGGAACTGGGAGCGAGTTTGGGTCAAACTGGGAGCACTGGGAGGGAACTGGGAGGGACTGGGAGCAGGTTGGGGTCAAACTGGGAGCACTGGGAGCGGGTTTGGGTCAAACTGGGAGCACTGGGAGCAGGTTTGGGTCAAACTGGGAGCACTGGGAGGGAACTGGGAGCGGGTTTGGGTCAAACTGGGAGCACTGGGAGCGGGTTTGGGTCAAACTGGGAGCACTGGGAGGGAACTGGGAGCGAGTTTGGGTCATACTGGGAGCACTGGGAGCGGGTTTGGGTCATACTGGGAGCACTGCGAGCGGGTTTGGGTCAAACTGGGAGCACTGGGAGGGAACTGGGAGGGAACTGGGAGCGGGTTTGGGTCAAACTGGGAGCACTGGGAGCGGGTTTGGGTCATACTGGGAGCACTGGGAGCGAGTTTGGGTCAAACTGGGAGCACTGGGAGAGACTGGGAGCGAGTTTGGGTCAAACTGGGAGCACTGGGAGCGGGTTTGGGTCAAACTGGGAGCTCTGGGAGGGACTGGTAGGGGCTGGGAGCGAGTTTGGGTCAAACTGGGAGCACTGGGAGCGGGTTTGGGTCAAACTGGGAGCACTGGGAGGGAACTGGGAGGGACTGGGAGCGGGTTTGGGTCAAACTGGGAGGGAACTGGGAGGGACTGGGAGCAGCTTTGGGTCAAACTGGGAGCACTGGGATCAAGTTTGGGTCATACTGGGAGCACTGGGAACAAGTTCTGGTCATACTGGCATGGACTGGGATGTTACTGGGAGCAGGTTTGGGTCAAACTGGGAGCACTGGGAGCAGGTTTGGGTCAAACTGGGAGGGACTGGGACCCAGTTCAATCCATACTGGGAGGGACTGGGACCCAGTTCAGTCCATACTGGGAGCACTGGGACCCAGCTCGGTCCATACTGGGAGCACTGGGACCCAGTTCAATCCATACTGGGAGGGACTGGGACCCAGCTCAGTCCATACTGGGAGCACTGGGACCCAGCTCGGTCCATACTGGGAGCACTGGGACCCAGTTCGGTCCATACTGGGAGCACTGGGACCCAGTTCAGTCCATACTGGGAGGGACTGGGACCCAGTTCGGTCCATACTGGGAGCACTGGGATCCAGTTCGGTCCATACTGGGAGGGACTGGGACCCAGCTCGGTCCATACTGGGAGCACTGGGACCCAGCTCGGTCCATACTGGGAGCACTGGGACCAGCTCGGTCCATACTGGGAGCACTGGGACCAGCTCGGTCCATACTGGGAGCACTGGGACCCAGTTCGGTCCATACTGGGAGCACTGGGAGCCAGCTCGGTCCATACTGGGAGCACTGGGACCAGCTCGGTCCATACTGGGAGCACTGGGACCAGCTCGGTCCATACTGCGGGCACTAGGACCCAGTTCACACCCTCGGCCCCGCCCCTTTCCCAAGCCCCGCCCCCTCCACCCCCCGCCCCCTCCAATAAACCGCGTTCCTTCCGCTGCTGGGCGTGGCCTTTGATCGGCAGCGCCGGGGGCCCAATCAGAGAACGGCAAGAGCGAGCGGGGCGGGAGGGGGCGGGACTTCCGGCGCGGCCTCCACTTCCGGCGCGGCGCCGGCGGGGCCGCCGCCGTGGGGTTTTTTTTTAAAACCCGCCCCTTCCAAAAAAAAAGAACAAAAACAACCCCAAAACCGCCCGATTTTTCACCCGCCCGCTTTGCCGACGCCGCGAAAAACGCCCCGAAAAGGGAAAAGAGCGGCGGAAATGACGAAACCGCCGCGGAAAAGCGCGGGAGGGGGGGGCGGCAGGTGAGGGGGGAAAGGGGCGGGGCCTGGGGGGTGGGCGGGGTTAAGGGGGTGGGCGGGGCCAAGGGGGTGGGCGGGGTTAATGGGGTGGGCGGGGCTAAAGGGGAATGGGAGCCGGTTGAGAGGGAACTGGGAGCACTGGGAGCAGGTTTGGGTCATACTGGGAGCACTGGGAGCAGGTTTGGGTCATACTGGGAGCACTGGGAGGGAACTGGGAGCGGGTTTGGGTCATACTGGGAGCACTGGGAGGGAACTGGGAGGGACTGGGAGCAGGTTTGGGTCATACTGGGAGCACTGGGAGGGAACTGGGAGGGACTGGGAGCGGGTTTGGGTCAAACTGGGAGCACTGGGAGGGAACTGGGAGCGGGTTTGGGTCATACTGGGAGCACTGGGAGGGAACTGGGAGCGGGTTTGGGTCATACTGGGAGCACTGGGAGGGAACTGGGAGCGGGTTTGGGTCATACTGGGAGAACTGGGAGCAGGTTTGGGTCAAACTGGGAGAACTGGGAGGGACTGGGAGCGGGTTTGGGTCATACTGGGAGCACTGGGAGCGGGTTTGGGTCAAACTGGGAGCACTGGGAGCGGGTTTGGGTCAAACTGGGAGCACTGGGAGGGAACTGGGAGGGAACTGGGAGCGGGTTTGGGTCAAACTGGGAGCACTGGGAGCGGGTTTGGGTCATACTGGGAGCACTGGGAGCGGATTTGGGTCATACTGGGAGGGAACTGGGAGGGACTGGGAGCGGGTTTGGGTCATACTGGGAGCACTGGGAGCGGGTATGGGTCAAACTGGGAGCACTGGGAGGGAACTGGGAGGGACTGGGAGCAGGTTTGGGTCAAACTGGGAGCACTGGGAGTGGGTTTGGGTCATACTGGGAGCACTGGGAGCGGGTTTGGGTCAAACTGGGAGCACTGGGAGGGAACTGGGAGCGGGTTTGGGTCATACTGGGAGCACTGGGAGCGAGTTTGGGTCATACTGGGAGCACTGGGAGGGAACTGGGAGCGAGTTTGGGTCATACTGGGAGCACTGGGAGCGAGTTTGGGTCATACTGGGAGCACTAGGAGCGGGTATGGGTCAAACTGGGAGCACTGGGAGGGAACTGGGAGGGACTGGGAGCAAGTTTGGGTCATACTGGGAGCACTGGGAGGGACTGGGAGCAAGTCTGGGGCAAACTGGGAGCAGGTTTGGGTCATACTGGGAGCACTGGGAGCAGGTTTGGGTCAAACTAGGAGGGTCTGGGAGGGACTGGGACCCAGTTCAGTCCATACTGGGAGCACTGGGACCCAGCTCGGTCCATACTGGGAGCACTGGGACCCAGTTCAATCCATACTGGGAGGGACTGGGACCCAGTTCTGGCCATACTGGGAGGGACTGGGACCCAGTTCAATCCATACTGGGAGGGACTGGGACCCAGCTCGGTCCATACTGGGAGCACTGGGACCCAGCTCGGTCCATACTGGGAGCACTGGGACCAGCTCGGTCCATACTGCGGGCACTAGGACCCAGTTCACACCCTCGGCCCCGCCCCTTTCCCAAGCCCCGCCCCCTCCACCCCCCGCCCCCTCCAATAAACCGCGTTCCTTCCGCTGCTGGGCGTGGCCTTTGATCGGCAGCGCCGGGGGCCCAATCAGAGAACGGCAAGAGCGAGCGGGGCGGGAGGGGGCGGGACTTCCGGCGCGGCCTCCACTTCCGGCGCGGCGCCGGCGGGGCCGCCGCCGTGGGGTTTTTTTTTAAAACCCGCCCCTTCCAAAAAAAAAGAACAAAAACAACCCCAAAACCGCCCGATTTTTCACCCGCCCGCTTTGCCGACGCCGCGAAAAACGCCCCGAAAAGGGAAAAGAGCGGCGGAAATGACGAAACCGCCGCGGAAAAGCGCGGGAGGGGGGGGCGGCAGGTGAGGGGGGAAAGGGGCGGGGCCTGGGGGTGGGCGGGGCCTTGGAGTGGGCGGGGCCTGGGGGTGGGCGGGGCCTTGGGGTGGGCGGGGTTAAGGGGGTGGGCGGGGCTAAAGGGGAATGGGAGCCGGTTGGGAGCAAACTGGGAGCACTGGGAGGGAACTGGGAGGGACTGGGAGCAGGTTTGGGTCAAACTGGGAGCACTGGGAGCGGGTTTGGGTCATACTGGGAGCACTGGGAGGGAACTGGGAGCGGGTTTGGGTCAAACTGGGAGCACTGGGAGGGAACTGGGAGGGACTGGGAGCGGGTTTGGGTCATACTGGGAGGGAACTGGGAGGGACTGGGAGCAGGTTTGGGTCATACTGGGAGCAGTGGGAGCAGATTTGGTTCATACTGGGAGCACTGGGAGCAGGTTTGGGTCATACTGGGAGCACTGGGAGGGACTGGGAGCGAGTTTGGGTCAAACTGGGAGCACTGGGAGCGGGTTCGGGTCATACTGGGAGCACTGGGAGGGAACCGGGAGGGACTGGGAGCAGCTTTGGGTCAAACTGGGAGCACTGGGATCAAGTTTGGGTCATACTGGGAGCACTGGGAACAAGTTGTGGACATACTGGGATGGACTGGGATGTTACTGGGAGCAGGTTTGGGTCAAACTGGGAGGGTCTGGGAGGGACTGGGACCCAGTTCAGTCCATACTGGGAGCACTGGGACCCAGTTCGGTCCATACTGGGAGCACTGGGACCCAGTTCAGTTCATACTGGGAGGGACTGGGACCCAGTTCTGGTCATACTGGGAGGGACTGGGACCCAGCTCGGTCCATACTGGGAGCACTGGGACCCAGTTCAGTCCATACTGGGAGGGACTGGGACCCAGCTCTGGCCATACTGGGAGCACTGGGACCCAGCTCGGTCCATACTGGGAGCACTGGGACCCAGTTCAGTCCATACTGGGAGGGACTGGGACCCAGTTCAGTCCATACTGGGAGCACTGGGACCCAGTTCAGTCCATACTGGGAGGGACTGGGACCCAGTTCAATCCATACTGGGAGGGACTGGGACCCAGTTCGGTCCATACTGGGAGCACTGGGAGCCAGCTCGGTCCATACTGGGAGCACTGGGACCCAGTTCAGTCCATACTGGGAGGGACTGGGACCCAGTTCAATCCATACTGGGAGGGACTGGGACCCAGTTCGGTCCATACTGGGAGCACTGGGAGCCAGCTCGGTCCATACTGGGAGCACTGGGACCCAGTTCAGTCCATACTGGGAGCACTGGGAGCCAGCTCGGTCCATACTGGGAGCACTGGGACCCAGTTCAGTTCATACTGGGAGCACTGGGACCCGCTCGGTCCATACTGGGAGCACTGGGACCCAGTTCGGTCCATACTGGGAGGGACTGGGACCCAGCTCGGTCCATACTGGGAGCACTGGGACCCAGTTCGGTCCATACTGGGAGCACTGGGACCCATTTCAATCCATACTGGGAGCACTGGGACCCAGCTCGGTCCATACTGGGAGCACTGGGACCCAGCTCGGTCCATACTGGGAGCACTGGGACCCAGTTCAATCCATACTGGGAGGGACTGGGACCCAGTTCAATCCATACTGGGAGCACTGGGACCCAGTTCAGTCCATACTGGGAGCACTGGGACCCAGCTCGGTCCATACTGGGAGCACTGGGACCCAGTTCGGTCCATACTGGGAGCACTGGGACCAGCTCGGTCCATACTGGGAGCACTGGGACCAGCTCGGTCCATACTGGGAGCACTGGGAACAAGTTCTGGTCATACTGGGATGGACTGGGAGGGGACTGGGAGAGGGTTTGGGTCGTACTGGGAGCACTGGGAGGGAACTGGGAGGGACTGGGAGCAGGTTTGGGTCAAACTGGGAGCACTGGGAGGGAACTGGGAGGGACTGGGAGCGGGTTTGGGTCGTACTGGGAGCACTGGGAACAAGTTCTGGTCATACTGGGATGGACTGGGAGGGGACTGGGAGGGACTGGGAGCGGGTTTGGGTCATACTGGGAGCACTGGGAGGGAACTGGGAGGGACTGGGAGCAGGTTTGGGTCATACTGGGAGCACTGGGAGGGAACTGGGAGGGACTGGGAGCAGGTTTGGGTCATACTGGGAGCACTGGGAGGGAACTGGGAGGGACTGGGAGCAGGTTTGGGTCATACTGGGAGCACTGGGAGGGAACTGGGAGGGACTGGGAGCAGGTTTGGGTCATACTGGGAGCACTGGGAGGGAACTGGGAGGGACTGGGAGCAAGTTTGGGTCGTACTGGGAGCACTGGGAACAAGTTCTGGTCATACTGGGATGGACTGGGAGGGGACTGGGAGGGCCTGGGAGCGGGTTTGGGTCATACTGGGAGCACTGGGAGGGAACTGGGAGGGACTGGGAGCAGGTTTGGGTCATACTGGGAGCACTGGGAGGGAACTGGGAGGGACTGGGAGCGGGTTTGGGTCATACTGGGAGCACTGGGAGGGAACTGGGAGGGACTGGGAGCAGGTTTGGGTCAAACTGGGAGCACTGGGAGGGAACTGGGAGAGACTGGGAGCGGGTTTGGGTCGTACTGGGAGCACTGGGAGGGACTGGGAGGGACTGGGAGCGGGTTTGGGTCAAACCTGGAGCACTGGGAGGGAACTGGGAGGGACTGGGAGCGGGTTTGGTCATACTGGGAGCACTGGGAGGGACTGGGAGGGACTGGGAGCGGGTTTGGTCATACTGGGAGCACTGGGAGCAGGTTGGGTCATACTGGGAGCACTGGGAGGGAACTGGGAGGGACTGGGAGCGGGTTTGGGTCATACTGGGAGCACTGGGAGGAAACTGGGAGGGACTGGGAGCAGGTTTGGGTCAAACTGGGAGCACTGGGAGGAAACTGGGAGGGACTGGGAGCGGGTTTGGGTCATACTGGGAGCACTGGGAGGGACTGGGAGCGGGTTTGGGTCATACTGAGGAGGACTGGGAGCAGGTTAGTGTCAAACTGGGAGCACTGGGAGCACTGGGAGCGGGTTTGGGTCATACTGGGAGCACTGGGAGCAGGTTTGGGTCAAACTGGGAGCACTGGGAGCGGGTTTGGTTCATACTGGGAGCACTGGGAGCGGGTTTGGGTCATACTGGGAGCACTGGGAGCGGGTTTGGGTCATACTGGGAGCACTGGGAGCAGGTTTGGGTCAAACTGGGAGCACTGAGAGCAGGTTTGGGTCAAACTGGGAGCACTGGGAGCGGGTTTGGGTCATACTGGGGAGGACTGGGACGGACTGAGAGGGACTGGGGTGTTACTGGGAACAAGTGTGGGTCAAACTGGGAGCACTGGGAGGGAACTGGGAGGGACTGGGAGCAAGTTTGGGTCAAACTGGGAGGAACTGGGAGGGACTGGGAGCGGGTTTGGGTCAAACTGGGAGCACTGGGAGGGACTGGGAGGGACTGGGAGCGGGTTTGGGTCATACTGGGAGCACTGGGAGCGGGTTTGGGTCAAACTGGGAGCACTGGGAGGGAACTCAGAGGGACTGTGAGCGGATTTGGGTCAAACTGGGAGCACTGGGAGGGAACTGGGAGCACTGGGAGCAGGTTTGGTTCATACTGGGAGAACTGGGAGCGGGTTTGGGTCATACTGGGAGCACTGGGAGGGACTGGGAGCGGGTTTGGGTCAAACTGGGAGCACTGGGAGGGAACTCAGAGGGACTGTGAGCGGATTTGGGTCAAACTGGGAGCACTGGGAGGGAACTGGGAGCACTGGGAGCAGGTTTGGTTCATACTGGGAGAACTGGGAGCGGGTTTGGGTCATACTGGGAGCACTGGGAGGGACTGGGAGCGGGTTTGGGTCATACTGGGAGCACTGGGAGGGAACTGGGAGGGACTGGGAGCGGGTTTGGGTCATACTGGGGAGGACTGGGAGCACTGGGAGCAGGTTTGGGTCAAACTGGGAGCACTGGGAGCAGGTTTGGGTCATACTGGGAGCACTGGGAGCGGGTTTGGGTCAAACTGGGAGCACTGGGAGGGAACTGGGAGGGACTGGGAGCAGGTTTGGGTCAAACTGGGAGCACTGGGAGGAAACTGGGAGGGACTGGGAGCAAGTTTGGGTCAAACTGGGAGCACTGGGAGGGAACTGGGAGGGAGTGGGAGCGGGTTTGGGTCATACTGGGAGCACTGGGAGGGACTGGGAGAGGGTTTGGGTCATACTGGGAGCACTGGGAGGGACTGGGAGGGACTGGGAGCAGGTTTGGGTCATACTGGGAGCACTGGGAGCGGATTTGGGTCATACTGGGAGCACTGGGAGGGACTGGGAGCACTGGGAGCAGGTTTGGGTCATACTGGGAGCACTGGGAGCAAGTTTGGGTCAAACTGGGAGCACTGGGAGCGGATTTGGGTCATACTGGGAGGGGCTGGGAGGGAACTGGGAGGGACTGGGAGCAGGTTTGGGTCAAACTGGGAGCACTGGGAGGGAACTGGGAGGGACTGGGAGCGGGTTTGGGTCATACTGGGAGCACTGGGAGCAGGTTGGGTCATACTGGGAGCACTGGGAGGGAACTGGGAGGGACTGGGAGCAGGTTTGGGTCAAACTGGGAGCACTGGGAGGGAACTGGGAGGGACTGGGAGCGGGCTTGGGTCATACTGGGAGCACTGGGAGGGAACTGGGAGCGGGTTTGGGTCATACTGGGAGCACTGGGAGGGACTGGGAGGGACTGGGAGTGGGTTGGGGTCAAACTGGGAGCACTGGGAGTGGGTTTGGGTCATAATGGGAGCACTGGGAGGAAACTGGGAGGGACTGGGAGCAAGTTTGGGTCATAATGGGAGCACTGGGAGGGACTGGGAGGGACTGGGAGCAGGTTTGGGTCATACTGGGAGCACTGGGAGCAGGTTGGGTCATACTGGGAGCACTGGGAGCACTGGGAGGGACTGGAGCGAGTTTGGGTCAAACTGGGAGCACTGGGAGGGAACTGGGAGGGACTGGGAGTGGGTTTGGGTCATACTGGGAACACTGGGAACAAGTTCTGGTCATACTGGGATGGAGTGGGAGGGGACTGGGAGGGACTGGGAGAGGGTTTGGGTCGTACTGGGAGCACTGGGAGGGAACTGGGAGGGACTGGGAGCAGGTTTGGGTCAAACTGGGAGCACCTTTGGGTCATACTGGGAGCACTGGGAGCAGGTTTGGGTCATACTGGGAGCACTGGGAGGGAACTGGGAGGGACTGGGAGCAGATTTGGGTCGTACTGGGAGCACTGGGAGGGAACTGGGAGGGACTGGGAGCGGGTTTGGGTCAAACTGGGAGCACTGGGAGCGGGTTTGGGTCATACTGGGAGCACTGGGAGGGAACTGGGAGGGACTGGGAGCAGGTTTGGGTCATACTGGGAGCACTGGGAGCGGATTTGGGTCATACTGGGAGCACTGGGAGGGAACTGGGAGGGACTGGGAGCGGGTTTGGGTCATACTGGGAGCACTGGGAGGGAACTGGGAGGGACTGGGAGCAGGTTTGGGTCAAACTGGGAGCACCTTTGGGTCATACTGGGAGCACTGGGAGCAGGTTTGGGTCATACTGGAAGCACTGGGAGAGACTGGGAGGGACTGGGAGCGGGTTTGGGTCAAACTGGGAGCACTGGGAGCGGGTTTGGGTCATACTGGGAGCACTGGGAGGGAACTGGGAGGGACTGGGAGCGGGTTTGGGTCATACTGGGAGCACTGGGAGCGGATTTGGGTCATACTGGGAGCACTGGGAGGGAACTGGGAGGGACTGGGAGCGGGTTTGGGTCATACTGGGAGCACTGGGAGCGGATTTGGGTCATACTGGGAGCACTGGGAGGGAACTGGGAGGGACTGGGAGCAGGTTTGGGTCAAACTGGGAGCACCTTTGGGTCATACTGGGAGCACTGGGAGCAGGTTTGGGTCATACTGGGAGCACTGGGAGAGACTGGGAGGGACTGGGAGCGGGTTTGGGTCAAACTGGGAGCACTGGGAGCGGGTTTGGGTCATACTGGGAGCACTGGGAGGGAACTGGGAGGGACTGGGAGCAGGTTTGGGTCATACTGGGAGCACTGGGAGCGGATTTGGGTCATACTGGGAGCACTGGGAGGAAACTGGGAGGGACTGGGAGCGGGTTTGGGTCATACTGGGAGCACTGGGAGCAGGTTTGGGTCATACTGGGAGCACTGGGAGAGACTGGGAGGGACTGGGAGCGGGTTTGGGTCAAACTGGGAGCACTGGGAGCGGGTTTGGGTCATACTGGGAGCACTGGGAGGGAACTGGGAGGGACTGGGAGCAGGTTTGGGTCATACTGGGAGCACTGGGAGCGGATTTGGGTCATACTGGGAGCACTGGGAGGGACTGGGAGGGACTGGGAGCGGGTTTGGGTCATACTGGGAGCGCTTGGGGGCGGAGCTGTGGAGCGGTGGGCGGGGCTATGGAGCTCTGCGCGGGGCTATGGGGTGGTGGGCGTGGCTATGGAGCTGTGGGCGGGGCTGTGGGCGGGGCTACAGAGCCCTGGGCGTGGCTATGGGGCTGTGGGCATGGCAATGGAGCTGTGGGCGGGGCTATGGGGCTGTGGGCGTGGCAATGGAGCTGTGGGCGGGGTTATGGGGCTGTGGGCAGGGCTATGGGGCCGTGGGCGGGGCTATGGGGCGGTGGGTGGGGCTATGGGGCCATGGGCGGGGCTGTGGGGCTGTGGGCGGGGCTATGGGGCCGTGGGCGGGGCCTTTGAGCTGTGGGCGGGGCTATGGGGCTGTGGGCATGGCCACAGTCTTGGGGCGGAGTTCCAGCGCCGTGGGCGTGGCCCAGGGGCTGTGGGCGTGGCCTGAGGGGCTGTGGGCGTGGCCACGGAGCTGTGGGCGGGGCCAGGGCTCTGTGGGCGGAGCCACAGCCCAGTGGGCGTGGCTTCCTGACCCCGCCCCCCCCTCCCCCCTTCCTCTCTCTGTCCCCCCGCAGTCCCGGCCTGGCCCTGCGGGTGGCGCTGGCGGGGGCGTGGCACGTGGTGCGGGGGCGGAGCCTGGGCCAGCTGGGCCGGGTCCTGGCGCTGTTGGAGGCTGTGGGGCGGGCGGCCCCGGGGCTGCTGCGCTACCGGCACGCGGCGCGGCTGCGACTGGGCCTGCGGGCGGCCGTGAGTGCTGCTGAACCCCCATCCCCGGCCCCGCCCCGCGCCCCGCCCGGGACCCGCCCCTTTCCGAACTACGTGGCCGCCGCCGGGCCGCCAAGATGGCCGACGGCCCCCACGAGATGGCTTATGGTCCCCCAAGGTGGCCGCTTGTTTCCCAAGATGGCCGACAGCGGCCCAAGATGGCCGACGGCTCCCCCGATGGCCAAAGGCTCCCCAAGATGGCTGCCAGCCCTCCAATATGGCCGACACCCCCAATATGGCCACCACCCGCAATATGGCCGCCACCCATCCAGTATGGCCGACAACCCTCCAATATGGCCAACAACCCTCCAATATGGCCGACACCCCCCAATATGGCCGTCACCCTCCAATATGGCCGCCATCCATCCAATATGGCCACCACCCATCCAATATGGCCACCACCCCCAATATGGCCGCCACCCATCCAAAATGGCCGACAACCCTCCAATATGGCCGACACCCCCCAATATGGCCGTCACCCTCCAATATGGCCGCCACCCATCCAATATGGCCACCACCCGTCCAACATGGCCGCCACCCATCCAAAATGGCCGACAACCCTCCAATATGGCCGACACCCCCCAATATGGCCGCCAGCCTCCAATATGGCCGCCACCCATCCAATATGGCCGCCACCCATCCAATATGGCCGACACCCCCCCAATATGGCCAAGAACCCTCCAATATGGCCGCCACCCATCCAATATGGCCACCACCCATCCAATATGGCCGCCACCCATCCAATATGGCCGCCACCCATCCAATATGGCCGACACCCCCCCAATATGGCCACCACCCCCAATATGGCCGCCAGCCTCCAATATGGCTGCCAGCCCCCAATATGGCAGCCAGCCCCCAATATGGCCGCCACCCATCCAATATGGCCGCCACCCATCCAATATGGCTGACACCCCCCCAATATGGCCAAGAACCCTCCAATATGGCCGCCACCCATCCAATATGGCCGACAACCCTCCAATATGGCCGACACCCCCAATATGGCCGCCAGCCCCCAATATGGCCACCACCCATCCAATATGGCCACCACCCATCCAATATGGCCGCCACCCATCCAATATGGCCGACACCCCCCCAATATGGCCACCACCCCCAATATGGCCGCCAGCCTCCAATATGGCCGCCAGCCCCCAATATGGCCGCCACCCATCCAATATGGCCGACACCCCCCCAATATGGCCAAGAACCCTCCAATATGGCCGCCACCCATCCAATATGGCCGACAACCCTCCAATATGGCCGACACCCCCCAATATGGCCGTCACCCTCCAATATGGCCGCCACCCATCCAATATGGCCACCACCCATCCAATATGGCCGCCACCCCCAATATGGCCGCCAGCCCCCAATATGGCCAATACCCCCCAATATGGCTGCCACCCATCCAATATGGCCACCAGCCCCCAATATGGCCGCCACCCCCAATATGGCCGCCACCCATCCAATATGGCTGACACCCTTTCAATATGGCCACCAGCCCCCAATATGGCCACCACCCATCCAATATGGCCACCACTGCCCAATATGGCCGCCACCCCCAATATGGCCGCCAGCCCCCAATATGGCCGCCACCCATCCAATATGGCCACCACCCATCCAATATGGCCACCACCCATCGAATATGGCCACCACCCTAATATGGCCGACACCCCCAATATGGCTGCCAGGGGCCAATATGGCCGCCAGCCCCGGGGCATCATGGGAAGGGTGTGGGGAATAGGGGGCGGCCATATTGGCCCCCTGGCAGCCATATTGGTCCTCTGGCGGCCATATTGGCCCCACCCTGGCGGCCATATTGATCCCCTGGCGGCCATATTGGCCCCACCCTGGCGGCCATATTGGCCCCGCCCTGTCGGCCATGTTGGCCCCCTGGCAGCCATCTTGGCCCCACCCTGGCGGCCATATTGGCCCCCTGTCGGCCATATTGGCCCCACCCTGGTGGCCATCTTGGTCCCCTGTCGGCCATCTTGGCCCCATCCTGTCAGCCATCTTGGTCCCCTGTCGGCCATCTTGGCCCCACCCTGGCAGCCATCTTGGTCCCCTGTCAGCCATCTTGGCCCCCTGGCAGCCATCTTGGCCCCACCCTGGCGGCCATATTGGTCCCCTGGCTGGCATATTGATCCCCTGGTGGCCATATTGGCCCCCTGTCGGCCATATTGGCCCCACCCTGGTGGCCATCTTGGTCCCCTGTCAGCCATCTTGGCCCCCTGGCAGCCATATTGGCCCCACCCTGGCAGCCATCTTGGTCCCCTGTCGGCCATCTTGGTCCCCTGGCAGCCATCTTGGCCCCGCCCTGGCGGCCATATTGGCCCCCTGGCAGCCATATTGGTCCCCTGGCGGCCATATTGGCCCCACCCTGGCGGCCATCTTGGTCCCCTGGCGGCCATCTTGTCCCCGTCCTATCGTCCATATTGATCCCCTGTCGGCCATATTGGCCCCCTGGCAGCCATATTGGCCCCCCGCGTCGGCCATCCTGCCCCCTCGTCGGCCATCTTGCCTCCCCCCCGTCGGCCATCTTGGCCCCTCCTTTTCAGCGATATCTCCCCTCCCCGTCGGCCATCTTGCCCCTGCCCCGTCGGCCATCTTGCCCCCGCCCCGTCGGCCATCTTGCCCCCCGTCGGCCATCTTGCAGGTGCTGATGCAGATGCTGCGCGAGGCCGAACCCGACGGGCGGATCCTCGACACCCTCGATTGGTTCTTCCCGGAGGGGGAGGGGGCGGAGGCCCCGCCCCCCGGCCCCGCCCAGCCCGTCAGTGACCCCCCGGGGGAACTGGGAGGGACTGGGAGGGCCTGGGAGGCTGTACTGGGAGAACTGGGAGGAACTGGGAGGGACTGGGAGGGACTGGGAGAGACTGGGGGGAACTGGGAGGGACTGGGAGAGACTGGGGGGAACTGGGAGGGGAACTGGGACCACTGGGAGTGAGTTTGTGTGATACTGGGAGGCACTGGGATGTTACTGGGAGCTTGTTGAGGCTGTACTGGGAGCACTGGGAGGGATCTGGAAGGGACTGGGGGAAACTGGGAGGGATTGGGGGGAACTGGGATGAACTGGGAGGCACTGGGAGGCTGTACTGGGAGAACTGGGAGGAACTGGGAGGGGAACTGGGAGCACTGGGAGTGAGTTTGTGTGATACTGGGGGGCACTGGGATGTTACTGGGAGCTTGTTGAGGCTGTACTGGGAGCACTGGGAGGGACTGGGGGGAACTGGGAGGAATGGGAGGCTGTACTGGGAGAACTGGAAGGGAACTGGGAAGCACTGGGAGGCTGTACTGGGACAACTGGGAGGAACTGGGGGGGACTGGGAGGCCGTACTGGGAGCACTGGGAGGGAACTGGGAAGCACTGGGGGGAACTGGGGGACATTTAGTGGTCACTGGGATGAACTGGGAGGCACTGGGAGGCTGTACTGGGAGAACTGGGAGGAACTGGGAGAGGAACTGGGAGCACTGGGAGTGAGTTTGTGTGATACTGGAAGGCACTGGGATGTTACTGGGAGCTTGTTGAGGCTGTACTGGGAGCACTGGGAGGGAACTGGGAGGGACTGGGGGAAACTGGGAGGGATTGGGGGGAACTGGGATGAACTGGGAGGCACTGGGAGGCTGTACTGGGAGAACTGGGAGGAACTGGGAGGGGAACTGGGAGCACTGGGAGAGAGTTTGTGTGATACTGGGGGGCACTGGGATGTTACTGGGAGCTTGGTGAGGCTGTACTGGGAGCACTGGGAGGGAACTGGGAGGGATTGGGGGGAACTGGGATGAACTGGGAGGCACTGGGAGGCTGTACTGGGAGAACTGGGAGAGACTGGGGGGGAACTGGGAGGCACTGGGAGGCTGTACTGGGAGAACTGGGAGGAACTGGGAGAGACTGGGGTGGAACTGGGAGGAACTGGGAGGCACTGGGAGGCTGTACTGGGAGCACTGGGAGGGAACTGGGAAGCACTGGGGGGAACTGGGGGACATTTAGTGGTCACTGGGATGAACTGGGAGGCACTGGGAGGCTGTACTGGGAGAACTGGGAGGAACTGGGAGGGGAACTGGGAGCACTGGGAGTGAGTTTGTGTGATACTGGGGGGCACTGGGATGTTACTGGGAGCTTGTTGAGGCTGTACTGGGAGCACTGGGAGGGAACTGGGAGGGACTGGGGGAAACTGGGAGGGATTGGGGGGAACTGGGATGAACTGGGAGGCACTGGGAGGCTGTACTGGGAGAACTGGGAGGGAACTGGGAGGGGAACTGGGAGCACTGGGAGTGAGTGTGTGTGATACTGGGGGGCACTGGGATGTTACTGGGAGCTTGTTGAGGCTGTACTGGGAGCACTGGGAGGGAACTGGGAAGCACTGGGGGGAATGGGAGGCTGTACTGGGACAACTGGGAGGAACTGGGGGGGACTGGGAGGCCGTACTGGGAGAACTGGGAGGGAACTGGGAAGCACTGGGGGGAACTGGGGGACATTTAGTGGTCACTGGGATGAACTGGGAGGCACTGGGATGCTGTACTGGGAGGACTGGGAGGAACTGGGGAGGACTGGGAAGAACTGGGAGGGGAACTGGGAGCACTGGGAGAGACTGGGGGGGAACTGGGAGGTACTGGGAGGCTGTACTGGGAGAACTGGGAGGGACTGGGGGGAACTGGGAGGGGGACTGGAGGGAACTGGGGGAACTGGGAGGGACTGGGGACCCTGGGGGGGACTGGAGGGAACTGGGGGGAACTGGGCTGAACTGGGACGGACTGGAGGGACCCAGGAGTGCCCCTGGCCCCGCCCCCAGACCCCCCGCGAGCTCCGATTGGTCGGGGAGGCCCAGGAGAGTTTCCGGGAGCTCATACTGGGCTTACTGGGAGACCCAGCGCGGCGGGCGGAGTATCTGGAGGTGAGACCAGTACAAACCAGTATAAACCAGTATGAACCAGTATAGACCAGTATAAGCCTGGATAAACCACTACGGACCAGGCAACCCCCCCCGGGAGCCCCCCTGTGCCCTCCCAGTGCCTCCCAGTCTCTCCCAGTTCATCCCAGTATCATCCCAGTGACCCCTCGGTGTCTCCCAGTCCCTCCCAGTTCATCCCAGTTCCCTCCCAGTTCAAACCAGTGACTCCTTGGTGTGTCCCAGTTCCCTCCCAGTTCATCCCAGTGACCCCTCAATGTCTCCCAGTTCCCTCCCAGTCCCTCCCAGTTCATCCCAGTTCCCTCCCAGTTCAACCCAGTGACCCCCCAGTGTCTCCCAGTCCCTCCCAGTTCCCTCCCAGTTCCCTCCCAGTCCCTCCCAGTCCATCCCAGTTCCCTCCCAGTCCCCTCCCAGTCCATCCCAGTCCCTCCCAATTCTGTCCCAGTCCCTCCCAGTCCATCCCAGTCCCTCCCAGTTCAAACCAGTTCCCTCCCAGTCCCTCCCAGTCCCTCCCAGTTCAAACCAGTGACCCCCCAGTGTCTCCCAGTTCCCTCCCAGTCCCTCCCAGTCCATCCCAGTTCCCTCCCAGTCTCTCCAGTCCCCTCCCAATCCATCCCAGTTCCCTCCCAGTTCCCTCCCAGTCCCTCCCAGTCCCTCCCAGTTCAACCCAGTGACCCCCCAGTGTCTCCCAGTTCCCTCCCAGTCCCTCCCAGTCCCTCCCAGTTCCCTCCCAGTTCAAACCAGCGACCCCTCGGTGTCTCCCAGTCCGTCCCAGTCCCTCCCAGTTCCCTCCCAGTCCCTCCCAATTCCCTCCCAGTCCCTCCCAGTTCCCTCCCAGTTCCCTCCCATTCCCTCCCATTCCTTCCCAGAGTCTCCCAGTTCATCCCAGTTCCCTCCCAGTTCCCTCCCAATTCCCTCCCATTCCCTCCCATTCCTTCCCAGTGTCTCCCAGTTCATCCCAGTTCCCTCCCAGTTCCCTCCCAGTCCCTCCCAGTCCCTCCCAGTTCCCTCCCAGTCCCTCCCATTCCTTCCCAGTGTCTCCCAGTTCATCCCAGTTCCCTCCCAGTTCCCTCCCAGTCCCTCCCAGTCCCTCCCAGTTCCCTCCCAGTCCCTCCCATTCCTTCCCAGTGTCTCCCAGTTCATCCCAGTTCCCTCCCAGTTCCCTCCCAGTCCCTCCCAGTCCCTCCCAGTTCCCTCCCAGTCCCTCCCATTCCTTCCCAGTGTCTCCCAGTTCATCCCAGTTCCCTCCCAGTTCCCTCCCAGTCCCTCCCAGTCCCTCCCAGTTCCCTCCCAGTCCCTCCCATTCCTTCCCAGTGTCTCCCAGTTCATCCCAGTTCCCTCCCAGTTCCCTCCCAGTTCCCTCCCAGTCCCTCCCAGTCCCTCCCAGTTCCCTCCCAGTGTCTCCCAGTTCCCTCCCAGTCCCTCCCAGTTCAAACCAGTGACCCCCCAGTGTCTCCCAGTTCCCTCCCAGTCCCTCCCAGTCCCTCCCAGTTCAAACCAGCGACCCCTTGGTGTCTCCCAGTCCCTCCCAGTCCATCCCAGTTCCTCCCAGTTCCCTCCCAGTCCCTCCCAGTCCATCCCAGTTCCTCCCAGTTCCCTCCCCATCCCTCCCAGTTCAAACCAGTGACCCCCCAGTGTCTCCCAGTGTCTCCCAGTCCGTCCCAGTTCCCTCCCAGTTCCCTCCCAGTTCCCTCCCAGTTCTCTCCCAGTTCATCCCAGTCCCTCCCAGTTCCCTCCCAGTTCATCCCAGTCCCTCCCAGTCCATCCCAGTCCCTCCCAGTTCCCTCCCATTTCCCTCCCAGTCCCTCCCAGTTCAAACCGGTGACCCCCCAGTGTCTCCCAGTTCCCTCCCAGTCCCTCCCAGTCCCTCCCAGTTCAAACCAGCGACCCCTTGGTGTCTCCCAGTCCCTCCCAGTCCATCCCAGTTCCTCCCAGTTCCCTCCCAGTCCCTCCCAGTCCCTCCCAGTTCAAACCAGTGACCCCCCCAGTGTCTCCCAGTTCCCTCCCAGTCCCTCCCAGTCCCTCCCAGTTCCCTCCCCATCCCTCCCAGTTCAAACCAGTGACCCCCCAGTGTCTCCCAGTTCCCTCCCAGTCCCTCCCAGTTCCCTCCCAGTTCATCCCAGTCCCTCCCAGTCCATCCCAGTTCATCCCAGTTCCCTCCCAGTTCCCTCCCAATCCCTCCCAGTTCCCTCCCAGTTCATCCCAGTCCCTCCCAGTTCCCTCCCAGTTCCCTCCCAGTCCCTGCCAGTCCCTCCCAGTTCATCCCAGTGTCCCCAGTTGGGCGCCGCTCTGGAGTACGGGGAGCGGTTCCTGGGCTCCCTGGAGAGTCTGTTCCACGAGTTCCTGCGCCGGGTGGAGGCCGCGCTGCCCCCCCCGCAGCCCCAGCTGGTGAGACTGGGAGCACTGGGAGCACTGGGAGCACTGGGAGCACTGGGAGGGAATGGGATGGACTGGGAGGGAAATGGGAGGGAACTGGGATGAACTGGGAGGGACTGGGATGAACTGGGAGGGAACTGGGATGAACTGGGAGGGAACTGGGATGGACTGGGCTGAACTGGGAGGGAACTGGGATGAACTGGGAGGGAACTGGGAGGTACTGGGCTGAACTGGGAGGGAACTGGGATGAACTGGGAGGGACTGGGAGGAACTCGGATGAACTGGGAGGGAACTGGGAGGGAACTGGGATAAACTGGGAGGGAACTGGGATGAACTGGGATGAACTGGGATGGACTGGGCTGAAGTGGGAGGGTACTGGGATGAACTGGGAGGGACTGGGAGGAACTGGGCTGAACTGGGAGGGAACTGGGATGAACTGGGAGGGACTGGGAGGGAACTGGGATAAACTGGGAGGGAACTGGGATGAACTGGGATGAACTGGGATGGACTGGGCTGAACTGGGAGGGAACTGGGATGAACTGGGAGGGACTGGGAGGAACTGGGCTGAACTGGGATGGACTGGGCTGAACTGGGAGGGAACTGGGATGGACTGGGCTCTGAACTGGGAGGTACTGGGAGCCCTGAATGGGACTCTCCCTGTTAACCCCGCCCCTTTCTTGGCCCCGCCCCTTCCTTGGCCCCGCCCCCAGCTGCAGGCGCTGGTTCTCAGCCACGCCCCCCCGGGGCCCCGCCCACCGGATCTGCCAATCCTGAGCCGTTACCTGAGCGACGTGGGACACGCCCCCCGGGGTAGGGGCGGGGCCAGCGGGGGGCGGGGCCGGGAGGGGGCGTGGCCGGGAGGGGGCGTGGCTTGGAGGGGGCGTGGCCGGGAGGGGGTTCGGGTCCCTTTAAGCTCCCGGTTTCCCCTCCCAGTCCCTCCCAGTTCATCCCAGTTCCCTCCCAGTTCCTCCCAGTTCATCCCAGTTCATCCCAGTGACCCCCCAGTGTCTCCCAGTTCCCTCCCAGTTCCTCCCAGTTCCCTCCCAGTTCATCCCAGTTCCCTCCCAGTCCCTCCCAGTTCCCTCCCAGTTCATCCCGCTTCATCCCAGTTCATCCCAGTAAACCCCCAGTCCATCCCAGTCCCTCCCAGTCCATCCCAGTTCATCCCAGTTCCCTCCCAGTTCATCCCAGTGAGCTCCAGTGTCTCCCAGTTCAGCCCAGTCCAGCCCAGTGGACCCTTCTATGTCTCCCAGTTTATCCCAGTTCATCCCAGTTCCCTCCCAGTTCCCTTCCAGTCCCTCCCAGTTCATCCCAGTTCCCTCCCAGTCCCTCCCAGTGACCCCCCAGTGTCTCCCAGTTTGTCCCAGTCCCTCCCAGTTCCCTCCCAGTCCCTCCCAGTCCATCCCAGTGACCCCTCAGTGTCTCCCAGTTCCCTCCCAGTTCCCTCCCAGTTCACCCCAGTTCCCTCCCAGTTTATCCCAGTCCATCCCTGTTCCCTCCCAGTTTATCCCAGTCCATCCCAGTTCCCTCCCAGTCCCTCCCAGTCCCTCCCAGTTCCCTCCCAGTCCCTCCCAGTCCCTCCCAGTTTATCCCAGTCCCTCCCAGTGACCCCCCAGTGTCTCCCATTCCCCGCAGTCCCTCGTCCGGCTCCGCCCCCTCAGAGGCTCCGCCCCCTCGCACCGCGGCCATTGGGTGAGTGCCAGGGGGCGTGGCCAAGGGGAGGGGGCGGGGCCAAGGGAGGGGGCGGGGCCGAGGGGAGGGGGTGGGGCAATGCCAAGGGGCGTGGCCAAGGCCGGGGGCGTGGCCAAGGCCAGGGGCCCATTGGGGACACCCAGTTCCTTCCCAGTTCATCCCAGTCCATCCCAGTTCATCCCAGTGCTCTCCCAGTTCATCCCAGTGCCCTCCCAGTTTGTCCCAGTGCCCTCCCAGTTCATCCCAGTTCATCCCAGTGCCCTCCCAGTTCATCCCAGTCCCTCCCAGTTCATCCCAGTGCCCCGTAGATCCCTCCCAGTAGCTTCCAGTTCATTCCCAGTGACCCGTCAATGTCTCCCAGTCCATCCCAGTCCATCCCAGTTCATCCCAGTTCATCCCAGTCCCTCCCAGTCCATCCCAGTGCTCTACCAGTTCATCCCAGTCCCTCCCAGTTCATCCCAGTGCCCTCCCATTTCGTCCCAGTGCCCTCCCAGTTCATCCCAGTGCCCTCCCAGTTCAGCCCAGTGCCCTCCCAGTTCATCCCAGTCCCTCCCAGTTCATCCCAGTGCCCTCCCAGTTCACCCCAGTGCTCTCCCAGTTCACCCCAGTGCCCTCCCAGTTCATCCCAGTGCCCTCCCAGTTCACCCCGGTCCCCTCCCAGTTCATCCCAGTGCCCTCCCAGTTTGTCCCAGTGCCCTCCCAGTTCACCCCAGTTCATCCCAGTGCTCTCCCAGTTCATCCCAGTGCCCTCCCAGTTCACCCCAGTGCCCTCCCAGTCCATCCCAGTGCCCTCCCAGTTCACCCCAGTGCCCTCCCAGTTCCTCCCAGTTCATCCCAGTACCCTCCCAGTTCATCCCAGTTCATCTCAGTGCTCTCCCAGTTCACCCCAGTCCCCTCCCAGTTCATCCCAGTGCCCTCCCAGTTTGTCCCAGTGCCCTCCCAGTTCACCCCAGTTCATCCCAGTGCTCTCCCAGTTCATCCCAGTGCCCTCCCAGTTCACCCCAGTGCCCTCCCAGTTCACCCCAGTGCCCTCCCAGTTCATCCCAGTTCATCCCAGTGCTCTCCCAGTTCATCCCAATGCCCTCCCAGTTCATCCCAGTCCCTCCCAGTTCACCCCAGTGCCCTCCCAGTTCCTCCCAGTTCATCCCAGTTCCTCCCAGTTTGTCCCAGTGCCCTCCCAGTTCACCCCAGTGCCCTCCCAGTTCATCCCAGTTCATCCCAGTGCTCTCCCAGTTCATCCCAGTGCCCTCCCAGTTCATCCCAGTTCCTTCCCAGTTCATCCCAGTTCATCCCAGTCCCTCCCAGTTCATCCCAGTGCCCTCCCAGTTCACCCCAGTGCCCTCCCAGTTCATCCCAGTCCATCCCAGTTCATCCCAGTGCCCTCCCAGTTCATCCCAGTTCATCCCAGTGCTCTCCCAGTTCATCCCAGTGCCCTCCCAGTTCATCCCGGTTCATCCCAGTTCATCCCAGTGACCCCCCCACTGTCTCCCAGTTCCCTCCCAGTGCCCTCCCAGTTCATCCCAGTCCCTCCCAGTTCATCCCAGTTCATCCCAGTGCTCTCCCAGTTCATCCCAGTGCCCTCCCAGTTCATCCCGGTTCATCCCAGTTCATCCCAGTGACCCCCACACTGTCTCCCAGTTCCCTCCCAGTGCCCTCCCAGTTCATCCCAGTCTCTCCCAGTTCATCCCAGTTCAT
The DNA here is from genome assembly GCF_036013445.1 of Caloenas nicobarica. Classification (NCBI taxonomy): domain Eukaryota; kingdom Metazoa; phylum Chordata; class Aves; order Columbiformes; family Columbidae; genus Caloenas; species Caloenas nicobarica. The sequence goes on from NC_088272.1 coordinate 780,028, forward strand.
CCCAGTTCATCCCAGTTCATCCCAGTCCCTCCCAGTTCATCCCAGTTCATCCCAGTTCCTCCCAGTTCACCCCAGTAACCCCTCATTGTCCCTCCGCCAGAGTTCGTCGGCGACCCCGAGGTGGCCCCGCCCAAGAAGGTAATTAGTGGGGGGTGTTAATTAGCACCTGGGGGGGGGAATTAATGACCAAGAGCTGGGGGGGGTGCTAATTAAATTCGTTAATTAATGGTGTGGGGCTTAATTAAGCCGCTTTGCTCCCCTCCAGGCCCGTCCCTGCCGCTCCTCGCCCCGCCCCAGTGAGTAATTACCCGCCTAATTAACCCCCTGAGCTTAATTAACGCGCTGCCAAATAGGGAGCCATTGCCTTCCTCCCGCTGCCAAATAGGGAGCTGCCCCCGTTGCCGCATAGGGACACCCCAAGTCCCGCCCCCCGCGCCCTCTGATTGGTCCGCGCCCGCCGCCCGCGCTCCCCATTGGTCGAGCGCCCCGCCCGTTGCCGGCAATGGGACCGTACCACTGCGTGGGGCCGGAGGGGTGGCCGGGGACGTAAATCGCGTCTAAATGGCGTTTTAAAAAATAAAAAGGGGGGCCAAACGGCGCGTTGCCGCGGAGGGGGGGGACGGGGTGGCGCCCTCCGCGCTGAAAAAATCCGTAAAAAGCCGTTTTTGGAGGTTTTTCGGTGGTTTGGCCCCCCCCCCGCCGCCGCGCGGTGGGAAGGCGCGGGGGCGGAGCGGAAGGGGCGGGGCCCGAGCCGGGCATTTCCGGTTCCGGCCGAGCGGGGAAGGCGGCGGGGCGGCCGCGATGCTGATTAAAGTGAAGGTGAGCGGCGGCGGACGCGGGGGGGGCGGCCCCTTCCGCCCACTGAGCCCGTCCGGACCCCCCGGGACCCCCCGGGACCCACCGGCAGCCGTTCAGGCCCATTGGGACCCATTGAGGCCCATGGAGGCCCATTGAGACCATCGCCCCCCATCGCCCCCCCTTGATTCCCATTGATTCCCATTGCCCCCCATTGCCCCCATTGATTCCCATTGCCCCCATTGCCCCCATTGCCCCCCATTGATTCCCATTGATTCCCATTGATTCCCATTGATTCCCATTGCCCCCCATTGATCCCATTGCCTCCCATTGCCCCCCATTGATTCCCATTGCCCCCCATTGCCCCCATCGCCCCCCATTGATTCCCATTGATTCCCATTGCCCCCCATTGCCCCCATTGATTCCCATTGCCCCCATTGCCCCCATTGCCCCCCATTGATTCCCATTGATTCCCATTGATTCCCATTGATTCCCATTGCCCCCCATTGATCCCATTGCCTCCCATTGCCCCCCATTGATTCCCATTGCCCCCCATTGATTCCCATTGATTCCCATTGCCCCCATTGCCCCCCATTGATTCCCATTGCCCCCCATTGCCCCCCATTGCCCCCCATTGCCCCCCATTGATTCCCATTGATCCCCATTGCCCCCATTGATTCCCATTGCCCCCATTGCCCCCATTGCCCCCCATTGATTCCCATTGATTCCCATTGCCCCCCATTGATCCCATTGCCTCCCATTGCCCCCCATTGATTCCCATTGCCCCCCATTGATTCCCATTGATTCCCATTGCCCCCATTGCCCCCCATTGATTCCCATTGCCCCCCATTGCCCCCCATTGCCCCCCATTGCCCCCCATTGATTCCCATTGCCCCCCATTGCCCCCCATTGCCCCCCATTGATTCCCATTGATTCCCATTGCCCCCCATTGATTCCCATTGCCCCCCATTGCCCCCATTGCCCCCCATTGATTCCCATTGCCCCCCATTGCCCCCCATTGCCCCCATTGCCCTCCATTGATTCCCATTGACCCCATTGATTCCCATTGATTCCCATTGACCCCATCGCCCCCCATTGATTCCCATTAATTCCCATTGATTCCCATCGCCCCCCATTGATTCCCATTAATTCCCATTGATTCCCATCGCCCCCCATTGATTCCCATTAATTCCCATTGATTCCCATTGCCCCCCATTGATTCCCATTGATTCCCATTGCCGCCCATTGCCCCCTATTGATCCCATTGCCCCCCATTGCCCCCATTGCCCCCCATTGCCCCCATTGCCCCCCATTGATTCCCATTGATTCCCATTGATTCCCATTGCCCCCCATTGATTCCCATTGACCCCATTGCCCCCCATTGATTCCCATTGATTCCCATTGATTCCCATTGCTCCCTTTTGATTCCCATTGATTCCCATTGATTCCCATTGCCCCCCATTGCCCCCCATTGATTCCCATTGATTCCCATTGCCCCCATTGATTCCCATTGATTCCCATTGATTCCCATTGCCCCCCATTGCCCCCCATTGATTCCCATTGATTCCCATTGCCCCCATTGATTCCCATTGATTCCCATTGATTCCCATTGCCCCCATTGATTCCCATTGATTCCCATTGATTCCCATTGCCCCCCATTGCCCCCCATTGATTCCCATTGATTCCCATTGCCCCCCATTGATTCCCATTGCCCCCCATTGATTCCCATTGATTCCCATTGCTCCCTATTGATTCCCATTGATTCCCATTGATTCCCATTGCCCCCATTGATTCCCATTGTCCTCCATTGCCCCCCATTGCCCCCCATTGATTCCCATTGCCCCATTGCCCCCCATTGATTCCCATTGCCCCCCATTGATTCCCATTGCCCCATTGCCTCCCATTGCCCCCCATCGCCCCCATTGATTCCCATTGATTCCCATTGATTCCCATTGATTCCCATTGCCCCATTGATTCCCATTGATTCCCATTGATTCCCATTGACCCCATTGATTCCCATTGCCCCCCATTGCCCCCAATTGCCCCCCATTGATTCCCATTGATCCCATTGCCCCCCATTGATTCCCATTGATCCCATTGCCCCGCATTGATTCCCATTGCCCCCCATTGATTCCCATTGATTCCCATTGCCCCCATTGCCCCCCATTGCCCCCCATTGATTCCCATTGCCCCCAATTGCCCCTCATTGATTCCCATTGATTCCCATTGCCCCCCATTGCCCCCATTGCCCGCCATTGCCGCCCATTGATTCCCATTGCCCCCCATTGATTCCCATTGCCCCCCATTGATTCCCATTGCCCCCATTGATTCCCATTGATTCCCATTGCCCCCCATTGCCCCCATTGCCCCCCATTGCCCCCCATTGATTCCCATTGCCCCCCATTGATTCCCATTGCCCCCATTGCCCCCATTGATTCCCATTGATTCCCATCCATTGCCCCCCATTGCCCCCCATTGATTCCCATTGCCCCCATTGCCCCCATTGCCCCCCATTGATTCCCATTGATTCCCATTGATTCCCATTGCCCCCCATTGCCCCCCATTGATTCCCATTGATTCCCATTGCCCCCCATTGATTCCCATTGATTCCCATTGCCCCCCACTGCCCCCCATTCATCCCATTGCCCCCATTACCCCCATTGAACCCGTTGCCCCCCATTGATTCCCATTGATTCCCATTGATTCCCATTGCCCCCCATTGCCCCGCATTGATTCCCATTGATTCCCATTGCCCCCCATTGATTCCCATTGATTCCCATTGCCCCCCACTGCCCCCCATTCATCCCATTGCCCCCATTACCCCCATTGAACCCGTTGCCCCCCATTGAGACCATTGGGACACATTGAGGCCCAAACCACTGAGGCCCATTGAGCCCATTGAGACCCATTGAAACCATTGCCCCCATTGCCCCCATCGCCCCCCATTGATTCCCATTGATTCCCATTGCCCCCCATTGCCCCCCATTGCCCCTCATTGCCCCCCATTGATTCCCATTGATCCCATTGCCCCCCATTGATTCCCATTGCCCCCATTGCCCCCCATTGCCCCCCATTGATTCCCATTGCCCCCATTGCCCCCCATTGCCCCCCATTGATTCCCATTGCCCCCATTGCCCCCCATTGCCCCCCATTGATTCCCATTGCCCCCATTGCCCCCCATTGCCCCCCATTGATTCCCATTGCCCCCCATTGATTCCCATTGATTCCCATTGCCCCCATTGCCCCCCATTGATTCCCATTGATCCCATCGCCCCCCATTGATCCCATTGCCCCCCATTGCCCCCCATTGATTCCCATTGATCCCATTGCCCCCCATTGATTCCCATTGATTCCCATTGATCCCATTGCCCCCCATTGATTCCCATTGATCCCATTGCCCCCCATTGCCCCCCAATGATTCCCATTGCCCCCCATTGATTCCCATTGCCCCCCATTGCCCCCCATTGATTCCCATTGATTCCCATTGCCCCCATTGCCCCCCATTGATTCCCATTGATCCCATCGCCCCCCATTGATCCCATTGCCCCCCATTGCCCCCCATTGATTCCCATTGATCCCATTGCCCCCCATTGATTCCCATTGATTCCCATTGATCCCATTGCCCCCCATTGATTCCCATTGATCCCATTGCCCCCCATTACCCCCCAATGATTCCCATTGCCCCCATTGCCCCCCATTGCCCCCCATTGATTCCCATTGCCCCCCATTGATTCCCATTGATTCCCATTGCCCCCCATTGATTCCCATTGATTCCCATTGCCCCCCATTGATTCCCATTGATTCCCATTGATTCCCATTGATTCCCATTGATTCCCATTGCCCCCATTGCCCCCCATTGCCCCCCATTGATTCCCATTGATTCCCATTGCCCCCATTGCCCCCCATTGATTCCCATTGATTCCCATTGCCCCCCATTGCCCCCCGTTGATTCCCATTGCCCCCCATTGCCCCCCATTGATTCCCATTGATTCCCATTGATTCCCATTGCCCCCCATTGATTCCCATTGACCCCATTGCCCCCCATTGCCCCCCATTGATTCCCATTGCCTCCCATTGCCCCCCATTGCCCCCCATTGATCCCATCGCCCCCCAGTCACCCCCTTTGCCCCCCATTGCCCCCCCATTGGTCCCATTGCCCCCCATCGCCCCCCATTCACCCCCATTGACCCCATTGATCCCATTGCCCGCCATTGATCCTATTGACCCCCATCGATCCCCCCCAGACCCTGACGGGCAAAGAGATCGAGATCGACATCGAACCCACCGACAAGGTACGGAAGCCCCGCCCCCTTTTTTGGGGGCCACGCCCCCGTGACTCCACCCACTTGGGGGTGTGGCCATGCCCCCCCGGGCCATGCCCCCTCATTTGGGGGGTTTTGGGGGGGCAGGTGGAGCGGATCAAGGAGCGGGTGGAGGAGAAGGAGGGGATCCCCCCCCAGCAGCAGAGGCTCATCTACAGCGGGAAGCAGATGTGAGCAACTGGGAGGGACTGGGAGGGACTGGGGGGTCACTGGGGTGAACTGGGAGGGACTGGGAGGGGACTGGGAGGGACTGGGAGAGACTGGGGGGTCATTGGGATGAACTGGGAGGGACTGGGAGGGAACTGGGAGACACTGGGGGGTCACTGGGATGGACTGGGAGGGGACTGGGAGGGACTGGGGGGTCACTGGGATGAACTGGGAGGCCCTGGGAGGGAACTGGGAGGGACTGGGGGGATCACGGGGATGAACTGGGAGGCACTGGGATGACCTGGGAGGCACTGGGAGGGACTGAGGGACACTGAGGGGGTCACTGGGATGAACTGGGATGAACTGGGAGACACTGGGAGGTCACTGGGATGAACTGGGAGGGACTGGGCGGCACTTGGAGGGAAATGGGAGACACTGGGGGGTCACTGGGCTGAACTGGGAGACACTGGGAGGGACTGGGGGACACTGAGGGGGTCACTGGGATGAACTGGGAGGCACTGGGAGGGAACCGGGTGACACTGGGAGGGACTGGGAGACACTGGGAAGGACTGGGAGACACTGGGGGGTCACTGGGATGAACTGGGAGGGACTGGGAGGGAACTGGGGGACACTGCGGGGTCACGGGGATGAACTGGGAGGCACTGGGGTGAACTGGGAGGCACTGGGCGGGGACTGGGAGAGACTGGGGGGTCACTGGGATGAACTGGGAGACACTGGGAAGGATTGGGAGACACTGGGGGGTCACTGGGATGAACTGGGAGGGACTGGGAGGGGACTGGGAGACACTGGGGGGTTACGGGGATGAACTGGGAGGCACTGGGAGGGGACTGGGAGGGACTGGGGGGTCACGGGGATGAACTGGGAGGGACTGGGAGGGAACCGGGTGACACTGGGAGGGACTGGGAGACACTGGGGGGTCACTGGGATGAACTGGGAGACACTGGGAAGGACTGGGAGACACTGGGGGGTTACGGGGATGAACTGGGAGGCACTGGGGCGAACTGGGAGGCACTGGGAGGGGACTGGGAGAGACTGGGGGGTCACTGGGGTGAACTGGGAGGGAACTGGGTGACACTGGGAGGCACTGGGAGGGGACTGGGAGGGACTGGGGGGTCACTGGGCTGAACTGGGAGGGAACTGGGCTGAACTGGGAGGGAACTGGGAGACACTGAGAGGTCACTGGAATGAACAGGGAGGGGCTGGGAGGGAACTGGATGACACTGGGGGGTCACTGGGATGAACTGGGAGACACTGGGAGGGACTGGGAGACACTGGGGGGTCACTGGGGTGAACTGGGAGGGACTGGGAGGGAACTGAGAGACACTGAGGGGGTCACTGGGATGAACTGGGAGACACTGGGGGTGTCACTGGGCTGAACTGGGATGACCTGGGATGAACTGGGAGGAACTGGGTGACACTGGGGGACATTGAAGGGGTCACTGGGATGAACTGGGAGGGAACTGGGATGAACTGGGAGGGAACTGGGAGGGAACTGGGATGAACTGGGATGACCTGGGATGAATTGGGAGGGAACTGGGAGACACTGGGGGGTCACTGGGATGAACTGGGAGGGAACTGGGAGACACTGAGGGGTCACTGGGATGAACTGGGAGGGAACTGGGATGAACTGGGAGGAACTGGGTGACACTGGGGGGTCACTGGGATGAACTGGGAGGGAACTGGGAGACACTGGTGGGTCACTGGGATGAACTGGGAGGGAACTGGGGTGAACTGGGAGGGAACTGGGAGACAGTGGGGGGTCACTGGGATGAACTGGGAGGGAACTGGGATGAACTGGGAGGAAACTGGGAGACACTGGGGGGTCACTGGGATGAACTGGGAGGGAACTGGGATGAACTGGGAGACACTGGTGGGTCACTGGGATGAACTGGGAGACACTGGTGGGTCACTGGGATGAACTGGGAGGGAACTGGGGTGAACTGGGAGGGAACTGGGAGACAGTGGGGGGTCACTGGGATGAACTGGGATGAAGTGGGATGAACTGGGAGGGACTGGGAGACACTGGGGGGTCACTGGGATGAACTGGGAGGGAACTGGGCTGAACTGGGAGGGAACTGGGAGACACTGGGGGGTCACTGGGATGAACTGGGAGGGAACTGGGATGAACTGGGATGAACTGGGAGACACTGGTGGGTCACTGGGATGAACTGGGAGGGAACTGGGAGACACTGGTGGGTCACTGGGATGAACTGGGAGGGAACTGGGATGAACTGGGAGGGAACTGGGAGACAGTGGGGGGTCACTGGGATGAACTGGGGAGGGACTGGGATGAAGTGGGAGGGAACTGGGAGACACTGGGGGGGTCACTGGGATGAACTGGGAGGGAACTGGGGTGAACTGGGAGGGAACTGGGAGACACTGGCGGGTCACTGGGATGAACTGGGAGGGAACTGGGGTGAACTGGGAGGGAACTGGGAGACACTGGGGGGTCACTGGGATGAACTGGGAGGGAACTGGGATGAACTGGGATGAACTGGGAGACACTGGTGGGTCACTGGGATGAACTGGGAGGGAACTGGGATGAACTGGGATGAACTGGGAGACACTGGTGGGTCACTGGGATGAACTGGGAGGGAACTGGGAGACACTGGTGGGTCACTGGGATGAACTGGGAGGGAACTGGGGTGAACTGGGAGGGAACTGGGAGACAGTGGGGGGTCACTGGGATGAACTGGGATGAAGTGGGATGAACTGGGAGGGACTGGGAGACACTGGGGGGTCACTGGGATGAACTGGGAGGGAACTGGGCTGAACTGGGAGGGAACTGGGAGACACTGGGGGGTCACTGGGATGAACTGGGAGGGAACTGGGCTGAACTGGGAGGGAACTGGGAGACAGTGGGGGGTCACTGGGATGAACTGGGAGGTCACTGGGCTGAACTGGGAGGGAACTGGGAGACACTGGGAGGTCACTGGGATGAACTGGGAGGGAACTGGGCTGAACTGGGAGGGAACTGGGATGAACTGGGATGACCTGGGAGACATTGAGGGGTCACTGGGCTGAACTGGGAGGGAACTGGGATGAACTGGGAGACACTGGGGGGGTCACTGGGCTGAACTGGGCGCCGTGCGGGTTGAGCAGTGGGCGTGTCCTTCCCCCCGTGGTGGGCGTGTCCTCCCCCGGGGTGGGCGTGTCCTCCCCCGGGGTGGGCGTGTCCCGACGGCTGTCCCCGCGCTGCCATTGGCCGGGCAGGAACGACGAGAAGACGGCGGCCGATTACAAGATCCAGGGCGGGTCGGTGCTGCACTTGGTGCTGGCGCTGCGGGGGGGCGTGGCCTCGGCGGGGCGGGGCCTCCGCGGGGGGCGGGGCCTCCGCGGGGGGCGGGGCCTCGCTGAGGGGCGGAGCCCCGCGGGGGCGTGGCTTCGCTGAGGGAGGGGGCGTGGTCTCCGCGAGGGGCGTGGCCTCGCCTGGACCGAACCACCCGCTCCCCCCCCCCCCCAGCCCCGAGTTGGTTCGTCCCAGGGTGGAATAATAAAGAGAATTAAGAGAATTTTAGGGCGTTTTTGGGGGTTTTGGGGTTTTTTTGGGGTTTTTTGGGGGTTTTAGGGGGGTTTGGGGGGGTGGGGGGTTCTGGGCTATTCTGGGGTGGGTTTGGGGGGTTTTGGGGCGATTTTGGGGGGTTTTGGGGCAAAATTTGGGGTCGTTTTGGGTCAAATTTTGGGCTGTTTTGGGGCAATTTTGGGGTTGTTTTGTGTCAAATTTTGGGTCGTTTTGGGTCAAATTTTGGGTCATTTTGAGTCAAATTTTGGGCTGTTTTGGGTCAAATTTTGGGTCGTTTTGGGGCAATTTTGGGTCATTTTGGGTCAAATTTTGGGTCATTTTGGGTCAAATTTTGGGTCGTTTTGTGTCAAATTTTGGGTCATTTTGGGTCAAATTTTGGGTCATTTTGGGTCAATTTTTGGGCTGTTTTGGGGCAATTTTGGGGTTGTTTTGCATCAAAATTTGGGTCGTTTTGAGTCAAATTTTGGGCTGTTTTGGGTCGATTTTTGGGCTGTGTTGGGTCAAATTTCGGGCTGTTTTGCTTCAAATTTTGGGCTGTTTTGCATTGGTTTTTGGGTTGTTTTGGGTCAATTTTTGCGTCATTTTGGGTCAAATTTTGGGTCATTTTGGGTCAAATTTTGGGCTGTTTTGGGTCCATTTTGGGTCGTTTTGGGTCAATTTTTGGGTCATTTTAGGTCAAATTTTGGGCTGTTTTGGGTCGATTTTGGGTCATTTTGCGTGAAATTTTGGGTCATTTGGGGTCAAATTTTGGGTCATTTTAGGTCAAGTTTTGGGCTGTTTTGGGTCGATTTTTGGGCTGTTTTGGGGCAATTTTTGGGTCGTTTTGGGTCAAATTTTGGGTCATTTTGGGTCAATTTAGGTCAAATTTTGGGCTGTTTTGGGTCGATTTTGGGTCATTTTGCGTCAAATTTTGGGTCATTTTGGGTCAAATATTGGGTCGTTTTGGGTCAATTTTTGGGTCACTTTGGGTCGATTTTTGGGTTGTTTTGAGGCAATTTTGGGTCGTTTTGCGTCAAACTTTGGGTCATTTTAGGTCAAATTTTGGGTCATTTTGCGTCAAATTTTGGGTCATTTTACGTCAAATTTTGGGTCGGTTTGGGTCATTTTGGGTCAATTTTTGGGCTGTTTTGGGGCAAATTTTGGGTCGTTTTGGGTCAAATTTTGGGTCATTTTGGGTCATTTTAGGTCAAATTTTGGGCTGTTTTGGGTCGATTTTTGGGTCGTTTTGGGTCAAATTTTGGGTCATTTTGGGTCAAATTTTGGGTCGTTTTGGGTCAAATTTTGGGTCGTTTTGGGTCAAATTTTGGGTCATTTTGGGTCAATTTTTGGGCTGTTTTGGGTCGATTTTTGGGTCGTTTTGGGTCAAATTTTGGGTCATTTTGGGTCAATTTAGGTCAATTTTTGGGCTGTTTTGGGTCGATTTTGGGTCATTTTGGGTCAAATTTTGGGTCATTTTGCGTCAAATTTTGGGTCATTTTAGGTCAAATTTTGGGTCGTTTTGGGTCAAATTTTGGGTCATTTTGGGTCAATTTTTGGGCTGTTTTGCGTCAAATTTTGGGTCATTTTAGGTCAAATTTTGGGCTGTTTTGGGTTGATTTTGGGTCATTTTGGGTCAAATTTTGGGTCAAATTTTGGGCTGTTTTGGGTCGATTTTGGGTCATTTTGGGTCAAATTTTGGGCTGTTTTGGGTCCATTTTGGGTCAAATTTTGGGTCATTTTAGGTCAAATTTTGGGTCGTTTTGTGTCAAATTTTGGGTCAAATTTTGGGTCATTTTAGGTCAAATTTTGGGTCATTTTGCGTCAAATTTTGGGCCGTTTTGCGTCGATTTTTGGGCCGTTTTGCGTCAATTTCGGGACTTTTTCCCGCGTCGCCTTTGGGGCTCGTTTTCCCTCGATTTCCCCGGTTCCACCCAAAAAAAACCCCACTTTTAGCGGCAAAAACGCACATTTTTCAGCAAACACACAAAACCCCGCAAATTTTCGGGCCAAACCGCGCGATTTTAAGCAAAAAACCCAAAAATCCCCATTTTTGCAGCAAACTCACAAATCGCAACAAACCCCGAGTTTTGTTTTTTTTTCTTTTTGCCCCAAATCCCACATTTTTAACCCCAAAACAATAAAAACCCCCAAATTTCCCCTCGAAGCCGCAAAAAACCAAAAATCCCCTTTTTCCCACTTTTTCTCCCGCCCTCGATATTTTCACCCCCAAAATCCTCTTTTTTCCCCCCAAAAAAAAAACCCCACTCCCGCCGACCCCAAACTCCCCTTTTTTCCCCCCAAAACCCCGCGAAATTTGGCAAAATTGCTCCAAACTTCCCATTTTTTGACCGGAAATCTCCCCCCGAAAAAACCTCAATTTTGGGGCAAAAATCCCCTTTTTTTCCCCCAAAAACCACCATTTCCGCACCCTCCGAACGCCCTGAAACCGCCGGTTTTCGGGCGAACCGCCCCAAATTTCCCTTTTTCCTCCCCAAAACTGCCCCCCTCGCGCGCAAAAAACCCGCCGTTTCGGGCCCGGTTTTAACCAATTCCTCCCTTTTTCACCCCGTTCCGCCCGACCCCCAAAATTCCTGCGTTTCGACCCAATTCGCGACCCCACGAACTTGGGGCTTTGAGCCCGGAATCGGGGAGATGGGAGGGGGCAGCCGGACGCCTGGGTCCCTCGGGGCACTCCTGGGTCCCTTGGGGCACTCCTGGGTCCCTCCCGGACGCCTGGGTCCCCAGAACTCCTGGGTCCCTCCCGTGCCTCAGTTTCCCCAAGTCCCCATTCCCACCCTAAGCCCGGACGCCTGGGTCCCTCCCGAACTCCTGGGTCCCTTGGGGCACTCCTGGGTCCCTCCCGAACTCCTGGGTCCCTTTTTTGGGGGGGTTGTGGGGCCCGAACTCCTGGGTCCCTTTTTGGGGGGGTTGTGGGGCCCGAACTCCTGGGTCCCTTTTTTGGGGGGGTTGTGGGGCCCGAACTCCTGGGTCCCTTTAAGGGGGGTCCCGAACTCCTGGGTCCCTTTTTTGGGGAAGTTGTGGGGCCCGAACTCCTGGGTCCCTCCCGAACTCCTGGGTCCCTTTTTGGGGGAGTTGTGGGGCCCGAACTCCTGGGTCCCTTTTTGGGGCAGTTGTGGGGCCCGAACTCCTGGGTCCCTTTTTTGGGGAAGTTGTGGGGCCCGAACTCCTGGGTCCCTTTTTTGGGGTCCCGAACTCCTGGGTCCCTTTTTGGGGGGGGTTGTGGGGCCCGAACTCCCGGGTCCCTTTTTTGGGGGGGGTTGTGGGGCCCGAACTCCTGGGTCCCTCCCGAACTCCTGGGTCCCTTATTTAGGGCAGTTGTGGGGCCCGAACTCCTGGGTCCCTTTTTTAGGGGGGTTGTGGGGCCCGAACTCCTGGGTCCCTTTTTTGGGAAGTTGTGGGGCCCGAACTCCTGGGTCCCTTTTTTGGGGGGGGTTGTGGGGCCCGAACTCCTGGGTCCCTTTTCTGGGGCAGTTGTGGGGCCCGAACTCCTGGGTCCCTTTTTGGGGGGGGTTGTGGGGCCCGAACTCCTGGGTCCCTTTTTTGGGGGGGGTTGTGGGGCCCGAACTCCTGGGTCCCTTTTTTGGGGGGTTGTGGGGCCCGAACTCCTGGGTCCCTCCCGAACTCCTGGGTCCCTTTTTGGGGGAGTTGTGGGGCCCGAACTCCTGGGTCCCTCCCGAACTCCTGGGTCCCTTTTTTGGGGGTCCCGAACTCCTGGGTCCCTTTTTTGGGGCAGTTGTGGGGCCCGAACTCCTGGGTCCCTCCCGAACTCCTGGGTCCCTTTTTGGGGGAGTTGTGGGGCCCGAACTCCTGGGTCCCTTTTTTGGGGGTCCCGAACTCCTGGGTCCCTTTTTTGGGGGGAGTTGTGGGGCCCGAACTCCTGGGTCCCTTTTTTGGGGCAGTTGTGGGGCCCGAACTCCTGGGTCCCTCCCGAACTCCTGGGTCCCTTTTTTGGGGGAGTTGTGGGGCCCGAACTCCTGGGTCCCTTTTTTGGGGAAGTTGTGGGGCCCGAATTCCTGGGTCCCTCCCGAACTCCTGGGTCCCTTTTTGGGGGGTTGTGGGGCCCGAACTCCTGGGTCCCTTTTTTAGGGCAGTTGTGGGGCCCGAACTCCTGGGTCCCTTTTAGGACATCGATCCCCCCCCTCGCCCCCCAGCGCCCCCCAGCTCCCGCCCCACAGCCCGCCCCACAGCTCCCCACTCACGCCTCCAGCAGGTTATGGGGCGAAGCGAAGCCGCCGTGGGGCGGAGCGGCGAGCGGCAGCAGCGGTGCCAGCCCCACGGGTGCCGCCAGCCCCACGGGTGCCGCCAGCCCCACGGCGTGAGCGCCCCGCGCCACAGGCCCCACAGCGCTGCCCCACACATCTGCCCCACGGCCAGCTGCCCCATGGCGGCCTGGCCCCGGCTCTGCCCCACGGCATTGTGGGAGCTGGGGGAGGGGGGGGAGGGGTGGAGGGGGGAGAGGCGGATCTGGGGGGCGGGGGGGGGTGGGGGGCACTTGGGGGGCGGCTATGGGGCAGTTAGGGGGTAGTTATGGGGCACTTGTGGGGCAGTTATGGGGCACTTATGGGGCAGTTATGGGGTACTTATGGGGCTCTTGGCACTTATGGGGCACTTATGGGGCTCTAAGGGTCACTTATGGGGCAGTTATGGGGCACTTATGGGGCTCTAAGGGGCAGTTATGGGGCTCTAGGGGGCACTTGTGGGTCACTTATGGGGCACTTATGGGGCAGTTATGGGGTACTTATGGGGCTCTTGGCACTTATGGGGCACTTATGGGGCTCTAAGGGTCACTTATGGGGCAGTTATGGGGCACTTATGGGGCTCTAAGGGGCAGTTATGGGGCTCTAGGGGGCACTTGTGGGGCACTTAGGGGGCAGTTATGGGGCAGTTATGGGGCTCTAAGGGGCACTTGTGGGGCAGTTATGGGGCAGTTATGGGGCATTTATGGGGCACTTATGGGGCAGTTATGGGGCTCTAAGGGGCAGTTATGGGGCAGTTATGGGGCAGTTATGGGGCTCTAAGGGGCAGTTATGGGGCAGTTATGGGGCAGTTATGGGGCACTTGTGGGGCACTTGTGGGGCACTTATGGGGCAGTTATGGGGCACTTATGGGGCTCTAGGGGGCAGTTATGGGGCACTTATGGGGCTCTTGAGGACACTTATGGGGCACTTATGCGGCAGTTCTGGGGCACTTATGGGGCTCTAAGGGGCACTTGTGGGTCACTTATGGGGTTCTAGGGGGCACTTGTGGGGCAGTTATGGGGCACTTATGGGGCTCTAAGGGTCACTTATGGGGCAGTTATGGGGCACTTAGGGGGCACGTATGGGGCAGTTATGGGGCACTTGTGGGGCTCTAAGGGGCAGTTATGGGGCACTTATGGGGCTCGGGGGCACCTGTGGGGCAGTTCTGGGGCAGTTATGGGGCACTTATGGGCCTGTATGGGGAACTTGGGGGTCGCTATGGGTCACTTATGGGGCTCTTGGGGGCACTTGTGGGGCACTTATGGGTCACTTATGGGGCTCTATGAGTCACTTATGGGGCACTGGGAGTTGCTATGAGTTACTTATGGGGCAGTTATTGGGCACTTATGGGGCACTTATGGAGTGCGGGAGGGACCCAGGAGTGCCCCAAGGGACCCAGGAGTGCCCCAAGGGACCCAGGCGTCCGGGAGGGACCCAGGAATGCCCCAAGGGACCTAGGAGTGCCCGAAGGGACCCAGGAGTGCCCCAAGCGACCCAGGCGTCCGGGAGGGACCCAGGAATGCCCCAAGTGACCCAGGAGTGCCCCAAGGGGCCCAGGCATCCGGGAGGGACCCAGGAGTGCCCCAAGGGACCCCGGAGTGCCCCAAGGGACCCAGGCATTCGGGAGGGACCCAGGAGTGCCCCAAGGGACCCAGGAGTGCCCCAAGCAACCCAGGCGTCCGGGAGGGACCCAGGAGTGCCCCAAGCGACCCAGGCGTCCGGGAGGGACCCAGGAATGCCCCAAGGGACCCAGGAGTGCCCCAAGCGACCCAGGAGTGCCCCAAGCGACCCAGGCGTCCGGGAGGGACCCAGGAGTGCCCCAAGGGACCCAGGAGTGCCCCAAGGGACCCAGGCGTCCGGGAGGGACCCAGGAGTGCCCCAAGGGACCCAGGAGTGCCCCAAGCGACCCAGGCGTTCGGGAGGGACCCAGGAGTGCCCCAAGCGACTCACGCGTCCGGGAGGGACCCAGGAATGCCCCAAGGGACCCAGGGGTGCCCCAGGGGACCCAGGAGTGCCCCAAGGGACCCAGGCGTCCGGGAGGGACCCAGGAGTGCCCCAAGGGACCCAGGAGTGCCCCAAGGGACCCAGGCGTCCGGGAGGGACCCAGGAATGCCCCAAGCGACCCAGGCGTCCGGGAGGGACCCAGGAATACCCCAAGCGACCCAGGCGTCCGGGAGGGACCCAGGAATGCCCCAAGCGACCCAGGCATCTGGGAGGGACCCAGGAATGCCCCAAGGGACCCAGGAATGCCCCAAGCGACCCAGGCGTCCGGGAGGGACCCAGGAATGCCCCAAGTGACCCAGGAGTGCCCCAAGGGGCCCAGGCATCCGGGAGGGACCCAGGAGTGCCCCAAGGGACCCCGGAGTGCCCCAAGGGACCCAGACGTCCGGGAGGGACCCAGGAGTGCCCCAAGGGACCCAGGCGTCTGGGAGGGACCCAGGAATGGCCCAAGGGACCCAGGAGTGCCCCAAGCGACCCAGGCGTCCGGGAGGGACCCAGGAGTGCCCCAAGGGACCCAGGCGCTCGGGAGGGACCCAGGAATGCCCCAGGGACCCAGGCGCTCGGGAGGGACCCAGGAATGCCCCAGGGACCCAGGCGTCCGGGAGGGACCCAGGAATGCCCCAAGGGACCCAGGAGTGCCCCAAGGGACCCAGGCATTCGGGAGGGACCCAGGAGTGCCCCAGGGGACCCAGGAATGCCCCAAGGGACCCAGGAGTGCCCCAAGGGACCCAGGCATTCGGGAGGGACCCAGGAGTGCCCCAAGGGACCCAGGAGTGCCCCAAGCGACCCAGGCGTTCGGGAGGGACCCAGGAATGCCCCAAGGGACCCAGGCGTTCGGGAGGGACCCAGGAGTCTGGGAGGGACCCAGGAATGCCCCAAGGGACCCAGGAGTGCCCCAAGGGACCCAGGCGTCCGGGAGGGACCCAGGAATGCCCCAAGCGACCCAGGCGTCCACGAGGGACCCAGGAATGCCCCAAGCGACCCAGGCGTCCGGGAGGGACCCAGGAGTGCCCCAAGGGACCCAGGCATCCAGGAGGGACCCAGGAGTGCCCCAAGGGACCCAGGCTTTCGGGAGGGACCCAGGACTCCGGGAGGGACCCAGGAGTGCCCCAAGGGACCCAGGAGTTCAGGAGGGACCCAGGAGTTCGGGAGTGACCCAGGCGTGCCCCAAGGGACCCAGGAATGCCCCAAGCGACCCAGGCGTCCGGGAGGGACCCAGGAGTGCCCCAAGGGACCCAGGCATCCGGGAGGGACCCAGGAATGCCCCAAGCGACCCAGGCGTCCGGGAGGGACCCAGGAATGCCCCAAGGGACCCAGGAGTGCCCCAAGCGACCCAGGCCTTTGGGAGGGACCCAGGAGTGCCCCAAGGGACCCAGGAATGCCCCAAGGGACCCAGGAATGCCCCCAAGCGACCCAGGCGCGTGACACCCACCCCGGCCGGGCGTCCCGCGGACGGCGCCCGGCTCCTCCCGGCGCCCCCATCAGTAAGACGCGGGGCGACGGGTCCAAGCCGGAACAATGAGATTCCACTTAAATGTGCGATGCAACTTCTTCTCGCTGAGGGCGACGGACACCGGCCCACGCTGCCCAGGGGGGTGGTGGGTTCTCCTTCTCTGGAGACATTCAGGCATTAAACCGAGATTATTTTATGTCTTGCATAGCGCCCCATGGCATCTAAACCTTCCCTGCCCAGAGCGTCGCAGCGAGACGTTGGCTGGTTCACTGGTTGGGATGATGGTTTAGATGGTCACCTACAGCGCCGGTGGATTCATGACCCATAATAATCTGCTGTGCCCAGTTAGCGCCCAACATCACAACGGGATGGTATGAGAACCGAGGTCGGAGGGACCTCAGGAGTCTGCAACCCGACCTCTCGGAAATTGGGTCATGCCAAGGCGTTCAACCTTGACTCAACCCAACTTTGGAAACGTCCAAGGACGGAACCGGCTCAACCTCTCCAGCAAACCGGAGCGGGTTGAGCCAACTGGAGCGGGTTGAGCCAACTGGAGCGGGTCGAGCAAACTGGAGCGGGTTGAGCAAAGTGGAGCGGGTTGAGCAAAGTGGAGCGGGTTGAGCCAACTGGAGCGGGTTGAGCCAACTGGAGCGGGTTGAGCAAAGTGGAGCGGGTTGAGCAAAGTGGAGCGGGTTGAGCCAACTGGAGCGGGTTGAGCAAAGTGGAGCGGGTTGAGCAAACTGGAGCGGGTTGAGCCAACTGGAGCGGGTTGAGCAAAGTGGAGCGGGTTGAGCCAACTGGAGCGGGTTGAGCAAACTGGAGCGGGTTGAGCAAAGTGGAGCGGGTTGAGCCAACTGGAGCGGGTTGAGCAAAGTGGAGCGGGTTGAGCAAACTGGAGCGGGTTGAGCAAAGTGGAGCGGGTTGAGCAAACTGGAGCAGGTTGAGTGAACTGGAGCGGGTTGAGCAACCTGGAGCGGGTTGAGCAAGCTGGAGCGGGTTGAGCAAACTGGAGCGGGTTGAGCAAGCTGGAGCGGGTTGAGCCAACTGGAGCGGGTTGAGCAAACTGGAGCGGGTTGGGCAAACTGGAGCGGGTTGAGCCAACTGGAGCGGGTTGAGCAAACTGGAGCGGGTTGAGCAAACTGGAGCGGGTTGAGCAAAGTGGAGCGGGTTGAGCCAACTGGAGCGGGTTGAGCAAACTGGAGCGGGTTGAGCAAAGTGGAGCGGGTTGAGCCAACTGGAGCGGGTTGAGCAAAGTGGAGCGGGTTGAGCCAACTGGAGCGGGTTGAGCAAAGTGGAGCGGGTTGAGCAAGCTGGAGCGGGTTGAGCAAAGTGGAGCGGGTCGAGCAAACTGGAGCGGGTTGAGCAAACCGGAGCAGGTTGAGCAAAGTGGAGCGGGTTGAGCAAAGTGGAGCGGGTTGAGCCAACTGGAGCGGGTTGAGCAAAGTGGAGCGGGTTGAGCCAACTGGAGCGGGTTGAGCAAACTGGAGCGGGTTGAGCAAGCTGGAGAGCGGGTTGAGCAAACTGGAGCGGGTTGAGCAAACTTGAGCAGGTTGAGCAAAGTGGAGCGGGTTGAGCCAACTGGAGCGGGTTGAGCAAACTGGAGCGGGTTGAGCAAACTGGAGCGGGTTGAGCAAAGTGGAGCGGGTTGAGCAAACTGGAGCGGGTTGAGCCAACTGGAGCGGGTTGAGCAAAGTGGAGCGGGTTGAGCAAACTGGAGCGGGTTGAGCAAACTGGAGCAGGTTGAGCAAACTGGAGCGGGTTGAGCAAGCTGGAGCGGGTTGAGCAAACTGGAGCAGGTTGAGCAAAGTGGAGCGGGTTGAGCCAAGTGGAGCGGGTTGAGCAAACTGGAGCGGGTTGAGCAAACTGGAGCGGGTTGAGCAAACTGGAGCGGGTTGAGCAAACTGGAGCAGGTTGAGCAAAGTGGAGCGGGTTGAGCCAACTGGAGCGGGTTGAGCCAACTGGAGCGGGTTGAGCAAACTGGAGCGGGTTGAGCAAACTGGAGCGGGTTGAGCAAACTGGAGCAGGTTGAGCAAAGTGGAGCGGGTTGAGCAAACTGGAGCGGGTTGAGCAAAGTGGAGCGGGTTGAGCAAACTGGAGCAGGTTGAGCAAACTGGAGCGGGTTGAGCAAGCTGGAGCGGGTTGAGCAAAGTGGAGCAGGTTGAGCAAAGTGGAGCGGGTTGAGCAAAGTGGAGCGGGTTGAGCAAACCGGAGCGGGTTGAGCCAACTGGAGCGGGTTGAGCAAACTGGAGCGGGTTGAGCAAAGTGGAGCGGGTTGAGCAAAGTGGAGCGGGTTGAGCCAACTGGAGCGGGTTGAGCAAACTGGAGCGGGTTGAGCCAACTGGAGCGGGTTGAGCAAACTGGAGCGGGTTGAGCAAACTGGAGCGGGTTGAGCCAACTGGAGCGGGTTGAGCAAAGTGGAGCGGGTTGAGCCAACTGGAGCGGGTTGAGCAAACTGGAGCGGGTTGAGTAAACTGGAGCGGGTTGAGCAAACTGGAGCAGGTTGAGCCAGCTGGAGCGGGTTGAGCAAGCTGGAGCGGGTTGAGCAAACTGGAGCGGGTTGAGCAAACTGGAGCGGGTTGAGCAAAGTGGAGCGGGTTGAGCCAACTGGAGCGGGTTGAGCAAACTGGAGCGGGTTGAGCCAACTGGAGCGGGTTGAGCAAACTGGAGCGGGTTGAGCAAACTGGAGCGGGTTGAGCCAACTGGAGCGGGTTGAGCAAAGTGGAGCGGGTTGAGCCAACTGGAGCGGGTTGAGCAAACTGGAGCGGGTTGAGTAAACTGGAGCGGGTTGAGCAAACTGGAGCAGGTTGAGCCAGCTGGAGCGGGTTGAGCAAGCTGGAGCGGGTTGAGCAAAGTGGAGCGGGTTGAGCAAACTGGAGCGGGTTGAGCCAGCTGGAGTGGGTTGAGCAAACTGGAGCGGGTTGAGCAAACTGGAGCGGGTTGAGCAAACTGGAGCGGGTTGAGCCAGCTGGAGCGGGTTGAGCAAGCTGGAGCGGGTTGAGCAAAGTGGAGCGGGTTGAGCAAAGTGGAGCGGGTTGAGCAAGCTGGAGCGGGTTGAGCCAACTGGAGCGGGTTGAGCAAAGTGGAGCGGGTTGAGCCAACTGGAGCGGGTTGAGCCAACTGGAGCGGGTTGAGCCAACTGGAGCGGGTTGAGCAAAGTGGAGCGGGTTGAGCCAACTGGAGCGGGTTGAGCAAAGTGGAGCGGGTTGAGCCAACTGGAGCGGGTTGAGTGAACTGGAGCGGGTTGAGCAAACTGGAGCGGGTTGAGCCAACTGGAGCGGGTTGAGCCAACTGGAGCGGGTTGAGCAAACTGGAGCGGGTTGAGCTCGAGTCGACTCATCCGCTACTCTAACAGGTGCCTTTGCCGAGCTCATTTTCTGTTTCCCTTCCTACTGCATCAGTCAGGGTGGGCTTCTTGTAATTCTAGGCCGAGCCCAACATCTCAGACTGCACTGCCACCCCTACTTACCTGTGCCAGGATATGGTAAGGAAATAAGATTTAGCAAATAGGAACTCTCCCCATAGCACGTATGTGGGCAGCCTATAATGGTGTAATAGCTCAGAAGGTATAGACCAGGCTCGACTTTTATCCCGGGATCTGGACAAATGGGAGAACTGGGCAATCACCAACCACATGAAGTTCAACAAGAGCAAGTGCCGGATTTTGTGCTTGGGACATGGCAACCCTGGCTGTACAGAGAGACTGGGTGACGAGGTGCTGGAGAGCAGCTCTGCAGAGAGAGACCTGGGGATTCTGGTCGACGGCAAGTTGAACATGAGCCAACAGCGTCCCTGGAGCCAAGAGGGCCCCGTGTCCTGGTGCATCCAGCACAGCAGGGCCAGCCGGGCAGGGAGGGGATTGTCCCGCTCTGCTCTGCGCTGGGGCGGCCTCACCTGGAGCATTCACTGTGTGCAGGGCTGGGGACACGGGAGAAAAGGAGGTAAAGCTGCTGGAGAGTGTCCAGAGGAGGCTACGAAGTTGGGGAAGGGTTTGGAGGGGAAGCTGTATCAGGAGCAGCTGAAGTCCCTGGGTTTGTTCAGCTGGAGCAGAGGAGACTGAGGGCAGAGCTCATGGGGCTGCAGCTCCAGCAGGGGAGCAGGAGGGGCAGGGCTGAGCTCTTCTCTCTGTGACAGGGACAGAACCCAGGGAATGGCAGGAAGACGTGCCAGGAAGGGTCAGCTGGACATGAGGAAAAGGTTCTTCCCCCAGAGGTGCTGGACACTGAACAGGCTCCCCAGGGAGGGGTCACGGCCCAACCTCACAGTGTTCAGGAAGAGACTGGACAACGTCCTCAGACACACGGGGTGACCTGTGGGGTGTCCTGTGCAGGGACAGGAGTTGGGCTCCATGATCCTGTGGGTCCTTCCAAATCAGGACATTCTATGATTTTATGATTCTGATCTTGGTCTTCACCACCATTGGTCGGTACGGCTGTCAGTCTCCTCCCCTGAGCTGATCCTGCAGCTGATTGGCTGCCTGGGCCATGAGTCTGCCTGGTTTGGGGCCCACCCTCCCCTGAGGTGATGCTCTCTCTGATTGGCTGCCTGAAGGGTCGGGCCTCCCATAGTGCCCGCCCTTCCCCCCCCCCACCCCGAGGCACTGTGTCCTCTGATTGGCCGAATGGGATTTTCCCCTGGCTCCTCCCATCAAATGATTGGTCAGACTGCTTGTCAATCATCCATGAGCACCACGCTGCCTGAAGGAGAACAGCAACACTGGCAGTGACTCCAGCTGGGAAGAGATGATTTGAGGGCAGGTTGGCAGCAGACCCTGAGGCTGTGCCGGGGGTGGCCACATCTGTGTCATTCCAGCAGGATTTTGGAAAGTCCTTTCCCAGCTGTGAGCACCAGGCCAAGGGCACGGGGTAGAAAAAGCCCCAAACTCCAAGGGCCCAAGCCCCAAACTGGCCTCTGTCCCCAAATTAATAAAACTTCTAAACAGACGCTCCCTACACCTGAATTATCTTCATTTTTAGAAACAAACAAAAAAACAAACAAATGTGTACTTCTGGATGAGGATGGAGCAGGTTCAGTATCAGTACCGGGGTGCTGCAGGAGCAGGTGTCTCCAGCACGGACAGGCTGGACGGACCTGTCGACCTCAGCACCCCTGGGCCCCACCATGGCCCAGTTCAGCAGCCCTGGGCCCGAGGGCTCAGCCCAGGGACAGCCCCACAACCAGGGTCAGGGCGGTTCCTGCTGCTGCCCCGAGGGTCACCAGCCCCAGTCAGCCCTGGGCCAGAGTGCAGGTGTCTGAGCTGGGCTGAGGTGGAAGGGGCTGGAAAACAGCTCATCGGGAGGAGGCGATGGAAGAAGGTGCCGTGTGTGTGGCACCGGGGATGAACTGACACCCTCAGGTTGGTATCTGGATCAGTGCTGGGCTTGCACATGGACTAAGCCCCAGCTCAGAGCACAAATTGCTGTTGCCAGCCCTGGGTGCCAAGCGCTGCTCCTGCTCTCTCCTCCCTGGTGTGACCCGAGTGCAGGACTGCCCTGCCTGCTCCTGCCTTGGGGTTGGGGAACTCGGGGTCAAAGGGAAAGACAGACTCCTGCAGCTATGGGATCTCTTAAGTGTCCTGGGATTGCTTTGCTAATCACTCTGTAACGTTTCCTGGGCTATGAACTCGATGTGTGCCCAGAGAGGCAAATAAGTCCATGAACCAACTTTCCAATTAAGGTTTCCTTCTTACAAAAAAACACACTTCCATTTTCTCATGGGCAACAGACTGGAAGGTGGAAGCTGAAGCAGCATGTGCCTCTTGTGTAAACAGGTAACAACAGATGGTTCCATTCAGTCGATTCCCAGTTGCTTCCTGCACAGGAAACCTCTCCCTTAATTTAATCTTTGGTGTACAGGCAGGGCCTTGCTGATGTTCCTGCGTAGGCAGCAAGTATGTGGATGTCAGGCTTTCTGCAGATTTGTGACTGATTTTTCCTGTTTCTTTTATAAGGACAATCTTGCTGTGTACTCCTGAAGTCTCCCATAAGCTGGTGGTTCGAGAGAAGGACGGGGAACCCAAGCTAGCTCAGGGAGGACCAGTCAGCATCACAGGCAAAGCAGACTGGAACTCGACTTGGTGAAAATTAATGGAATTTATTGACAGATGAAACTGGAACTTCTCCCCCGTCTTTGGGTGGGTCACCGTGCACCCTGAACCGATACAGGCAGGTGTGGTCCGGGTGGCCCCAGTTGCTCAGCACTTGCAGCCAGATGTAATTCACGACCCCAGGGAGCTCGTTCTGAAACGACAAGAAGAAATGAGTCACCTTTTCCCCTCTGGCACGTGGCCACTGACAGAGTAGTTCCGTGGCGACGGCCTCGTTCAACAGCTTCCTTCCTGCTGCCCTGCCAGGGCTTTTGATCTGTCGTGGTCAAGACGTTCTTGTCCTGCTCTACCTCATTGGGCCATGAGAACAGCAAAGGAAGAAGCAGCAACCAGATGCCTCAGCAAATACACTGGGAAGTTCTCGCCTGCTTTGGGGCACAGGCTTCCACAGTCAGAAGACCCAGTGCTGGTGTTAGTATAATGTCTCGTTGCCTTCTCTAGAAAGCCACAGAAACAGAATGGCCTCCCTGTCACTACTCACTGCCAGCACCAACAGAATCCTCAGGAAGCCCAGTATTCCTGGTCTTTAATTGGCAGACCAGCACTCATGCATCCTACTGGATGTGGTTGCTGGTGTCCACTTGGGGTCCAGACAGTCAAGCTGATTCCGGTTTCAAACATGGTGCTTCTAAGCACTGAAGTTTAAACCCAAAACGAAAGAGAAGACCGGCAGTCCAGGTATACGCCACCAGGAAGTTAAAGCAGAAGAAAGGCCAGCGTGGCACACGCTCAAGGACAGGGCTGCCTGTAGCTCTTTGGCAGGGAAGCCTCTCCCCATCCAGCCACATTTCTCCTCCTCTCCTACAGTTCTCCTCCCTCTTTGTCCCCATACCTTCAGCTGGAAGGTCTGACTGGGATTCAGCGGTGCCAGGAAAGTGAACTGTCCCAGGAACGTTCCCTGCTCGTCGTGTTCTTCCTTAAAGCCCTA
The DNA here is from genome assembly GCF_036013445.1 of Caloenas nicobarica. Lineage (NCBI taxonomy): Eukaryota > Metazoa > Chordata > Aves > Columbiformes > Columbidae > Caloenas > Caloenas nicobarica. Next base: position 803,559 of record NC_088272.1, read on the forward strand.
CAGAAAGACAGGGGTGGAGAAAACAAGAGTGTCTGGTGCACCATGGCAAGAATGAACTTCAGTCAGTGAAGTACGGGGTTATTTCATCTACGTAGTTCAGGGACGATGAGCACAAGGAAAAGACGAGAAGCTGCAGGTGGGCAACACGTCACACTTGCCTACTCAACGAGTCCAAGCTGCTAGTCAGAAAAGGAGCAGACACCACCAGTGAGAGGGAGGTTATCTGAGGATCACAAATGCCCACTGGGGTTGCAAGCCAAGAAGGTCTAGGACCATGCACTGTCCAGCTACTTTTCCCTGTAGCTCCTGGAGTAGCATCCTGCCCCAGAAGCTTCCTATCGACTGGTACATTGATTAAAAGAGGAATAAAATGGGAAGGGAGTAACTCCAAGGAGCCCGTTTCTTCTGAGAGCCAGGAGGAAGCTTCAGGCCACTGGACTCTTTGACCCATCTTCACCCACTGCTTAGAAATGCTGTGCAAACCCCTGCCCCCTCTCCAGAGAAATCACTTACATAGACAGCAAAGTCCTTTGGCGCTGCGGAGATACTTTCTCCATGGAACGCTGTCCCTGAGACATGGTCCATGGTGACTGCCCTGGGAATGACTGGCACAGACAGCTTGATGAAGACGTGTCCCTGACTTCCTGGGAAGGGCCAGCAGTTTCCAGGATGATTTTCTGGCTGAAAGGACAAGAAGAAACTACATTGACATGGAGAAAGTTGTCGTGGCTCACGCTCCTCTGAGCAGCATATGTGGTTCATTCTCCAGACCTTTGTTTTACTGCTTCTTGGTGCTCCTACCTCCAGAATAAGCTCAGGGGACCTCATGTAATCCATCACCGGCAGGGAATACAAGAAGACCTTTGCTTTGGCAGTCTGGAGGGTTGGAGAAGTCCTGGAAATAATGATGGCAGCCCCTGGAAATTAAAACATGAGCAGAATCATCAGGCAGTGTCAGGAGCAATATTACACTGTTGACTTGGAAAAAGCTCCTCAGTTGTCATCCGTGTCCTACAGTGGGTTCCCCTCTTTCTCACTGGCACGACCCCTCTGCATCACACAGCAGGGAGTCATCAAACTGTCGTATGGGGCCGTGGAAAAAGACAAGAACGTGAGCCAGGCTTTCTGTGCTTCCCATGGGGTCTGGCCCGTTACAGCCTCTGTCAGTGGGGGCACTTTTAGGGCATGAGGTGACCCGTGACTTCTCACCCCTTCTCTCCTACCCCTGGGCACGTTCCAATGCGCATCTTGTCAATCTGGACAAGAAGTGCTTTAAAACTGGTTTGTATGTACAATGTCACAGCACCTGCTGATTTGAGGGCGTAATCAGGCATTGGGACCCGGATTTCCTCCAGCTTCTCCAGGGCTTGATTGATGATGTCCTGAACCGCCTGGGAAGGAACACAAAGGAGAGCGCCTGTTGGAAGGAAAAGGAACGGGGAAGCAGCTCCCCTGCAAGGCCAGCCAAGGTGAATGGGGACAGGGCCCATATCAGATGGAAGGAACACCCAAATTGCCCGGAAGCCTCCCAGGTTTGCTCTGCTGTGATTGATGGGATCAGAAAGGGGGGGCTGCTCACTCCAGTGCTCTGAATGCTGGAGCTGTGGGAAGAGGCTTTTCCTGTGGAGAGGCCCCAGGCCAGGCAGCACGGACAGACAAGCCTTCTGGGCATGAGATAGGCCTGGCTTAACTCTGCAGTGCTGAGGCAGTTCTTTCTTTCCAGTCCTCTCTTGAGGAGGATCCAAGATCTGGACACAGAGGAAGGAACGACTCAGCTGTCATTCCCGTCACGCTCTTTCTTCCCCATAAGGAAGTGTGGAGCAACAGGAAAAGGAAGCGTGGCCATGACAGTGAATGGAGTAGGATACGTGCCCGAGGGAGGATAAAACCCCTGAGTAGGTCCTTCTGCCTTGTGCCCTTACCCATCCGGTAAAGCCTGGGAGCTTTCCCTGCTTCACGCCTTCCTGGAGAGCCCGATCTGTGATATCCTTTGCGCTCCAGCGCAGATGATAAAGCTGTTCCTGCAGCTTATGGAGCTGGTCTGGCAGGGACAGGGCTTCACTCGGGTCTCCTAACTCTTCTGTGGTGCTCCAGATGGTTAAGGTGCCAAGTTGTGCGACGTGGTAAACACCTGTGGGACACACACCAGAGCTTAGAACTTGGTCTAAGGATGCGTTATGCCTCGGGCTGCCCACGCCCCTGTCTGTGTCTGTTCCAAGTGCCATAGTTGTCTTTCGTCTTGTTGTCTTTGACAATGGCCATGATGGCGTACGGGCTCCGCAAGAGATGGACGTTCCCTGCCCTGGACTGTGCTCCTTGTCCTGCAGAAGATTCTCACCCCCTGGGGCAGGAGAGCTCAGCCACGGCCTCTCCCTCGGCTGAAGAGAACCTGCTTAGCCCTGCTGGGGAAGGCAAGTCAGCCCTTCCTCACCCCCACACCCGTCCCGCTGGAGCAGGGACTGGCACAGCTCTGTCGGGGACTTTCTGCTCTTAGCTGAGCTCCTCTGGTCACGGCAGGGGAAGCGGAACAGGGCAGGATGGAGCCCCAAGTTCCTCCTAAAGAAACCGTCTTCAGGTCGGAGCTCTGCAGAGACTCACCGAAACAGAATAGACCAAAAAGCAGCACCAGCATCGTTGCCTTCAGCGCCTTCATCATCCTACAGAGCAACAAGGAGGAAAAGGCTGGTGAAGCTGGCGGTTCCCGTGCAGATCAGCAGCAGACTGGAGAGCAGCAGCAGGGGCTGCAGCCCTTGAGCCTGGCGTTCCTGGCGTGTGCGTTGGCTTGGTCCTGCACCAGCTCGAGTCACTGCTGGGGTTGTCAGCAGCTGCACCAGTGGGGGATTTGTCATGGCAGCGATTGTTTCGTTAGGGACAAAGGGCTCAAGATTGACTCCAGACTAAGAGCAGGAGCTGCAACGGGAGCTCTTGCCACACCGCATGTCTGTGGGGCTGGAGAGGGATTCTTTGGAAATGGAAGGGACACAACGAACACCTGTTTCTCCTGCCCACCATCCGATCACACTTGTGCTGATCCTGTTCTCCACCCTCCCAAGAGAAGGTTCAGCCTGTGCCCCTACAGGTCAACAGCTGCCGGGCAGGGGGTGTGTGTCTCCCCTCCCGCAGCATTTCTTTAGCAGCCGCGTTATCTCTGGCCCTTCTCTTGGCATAAGTGCAGAGAAATGCAGACTGGGGAAAGAGGGAGGGAGGCTGAATGTCAGTGCGTGCTGGCAAGCAACGGGCAGCCAAGGAAGCACCAAAGAAGCACTCTGCTGGCTGGGCCCTGCTGCCCTGAGCCTGATCTGCCAAGACACAGCACACAGCGCTCTGCAAGGGGGAAATTCCTCCTGCCTGTTCCAGGAGGCTTTCAAAAGGCTCACAGCGTACACTCATCAGGAATGAACAATCCCCTTTTGTTCTCCTAGAGAACTCCTTGCACCCTTCAGAGGATCATGTTCCCCTTTCCTAAGGCAGAGCCCTGGTGAGGAACTGACCGGGTTTCCGAAAGAAACCTCCTCTGTCAGGAACACAAGTCAAATCCATGGCCAACAGAGGACACGCTGGTATCCTGCTGGTCCGAGTGGAGAGGAAAACCAAGCAGGCTCAGGGACATAACCCACCCCGCAGAGCACGATACGGCACTGAGCTGAGCTCTCACAATTACTACGGCAGGCTGTATCGGGGCCACCGCTTGGGACTCCATCCATGCGATTCAAAATAGACCTGTCCCTCATTCTGCAGAGATCAAAGGCTTTCTGGGCCTTGCCCCTGTGGTCATGAAGACACTGAAAGGCGGCTGCTGCCTTCCACCAGCTCCAGACCGAGCTCTCAGGCTGCCCTCATGTTCCTCTCCTGTCCACCCTCCACCCACCCCAGCTGATGAGGTTGAAAACACACCTGGGCAAAGGGGAGGAGGATTTTTCAAACATACCTGTTCAGACCTTCGACCTTCTCTGGCTGGCTCTTGGTACCTGCTGAGGTGCAAGTAACAAGCATCTTGCTCGCTCGGGATCAAGCCAAAAACTCTGCGATCTCTGTTCCGTCAAGATCGAGAGTGACAAAGGCACAGGGAGACCCCTGGTTTTATACCCTGCTGTGCCCACCTCAGCGCTGATGCTGCTTTGTGACATCAACGGCAGTGGGTGATGTCACAACGGAAGAGGCTGCGCCACGTTTGGAGGTGAAGTCCAGCCTGACAGCAGCGGGTTTTGCAGTCCTCTCTGCAAGGGAAGAAATCCTTCACCTTACAAAGATGGGAAACATAGAGGAACATGTTACTCTCAGAAAACAGACTGTTAACCACTCTTCTTCTCGTTTACCGAAGTTCAGACAGTGTTAGAAAACAACTACAAAAAAGTAAGATTCCTAGTCTTATTTTATGAACCACATTAAGTTAGCAGGACTTATTGAGAGGGCTTTGGACTAGATTTGAAGGGTGAGGGGATGAAACCAGATGTGGCAGAGGCACAGCCAAGGGCGACATGCTGGCATCTGAGGGTAGTGCTAATGATGCCCTTCAGTCTGCCGAGCCAGTGCAATCAATGGCCCAGCTGAAGTGCATCTGTACGAATGCACGCAGCACAGGCAACAAACAGGAGGAGCTGGAAGCCCTTGTGAGGCAGAAAAACTATGATTTAATTGTCATCACAGAAACATGGTGGGATGACTCTCACAACTGGAGCGCTGCAATGCATGGCTATAAACACTTCAGAAGGGACAGGCGAGGAAGGACAGGAGGTGGGGAAGTCATGTGTGTTAGGAACAGTTTTGATTGTTTGGAACTTGATGAGGGTGATGATAGGATTGAGTGTCTCTGGGTAAGAATCAAGGGGAAGGGCAACCAGGCGGACATCCTAGGGGATGGTCTGTTACAGACCACCCAACCAGGATGAACAGGCAGAAGAAATATTTTTCAGGCAGCTGGGAGAAGTCTCCTGATCACCAGCCCTTGTTCTTATGGGGGACTTCAACCTACCAGATGTCTGCTGGAAGTACAACTCAGCAGAGAGGAAGCAGTCTAGGAGGCTCCTGGAGCGTATGGAAGACAATTCCTGACACAGCTGGTCAGTGAGCCTGCCAGGGAAGGAGCCCCACTGCACCTGTTGTTTGTAAATAGAGAAGGACTCATTGGAGGTCGCCTTGGGTGTAGTGATCGTGAAATGATTTTCTATCCTTGGAGAAGTTAGAAGGGTGGTCAGCAGAACTGCTACTTTGGCCTTCTAGGGCAGACTTGGATCTGTTTAGGAGGCTGGTTGGCAGAGTCCCTTGGGAGGCAAACCTGAAGGACAAAGCAGTCCAGGAAGGCTGGTCTGTCTTCAAGAAGGTGATCTCAGAAGCACAGGAGCAGCTGTCCCCATGTGCCAGAAGGTGAACTGTCGGGAAAGAAGGCCAGCCTGGCTGGAGAGAGAGAGACAACCAAGAGGTCAGGCCCAGTCAACATGGGTTTGTGAAAGGCAGGTCCTGATTGACCAACTTGATCTCCTCCTATGACAAGGTGACCCAACTAGTAGAGAAGGGAAAGGCTGTGGATGTTGTGCACTTAGACGTCAGTAAAGCCTTTGACACTGTATCCCACAGCATCTCCTGGAGAAGCTGCAGCTCAAGACCTGGATGGTGTATCTGCGATGGATAAAGAACTGGCTGGAGGGCCGGGCCCAAAGAGTTGTGGTGAACGGAGCCAAACCCAGTTGGCGGCCGGTCACAAGTGGTGTCCCCAGGGCTCAGTACTGGGGCTAGTTCTGTTTAATCTCTTTTTCAATGATCTAGATGAGGGGATCGAGTGCACCCTCAGTAAGTTTGCAGGTGACACCAAGTTGGGTGGGAGTTTTGATCTGCAAGAGGGTAGGAAGGCTTTACAGAGGGTTCTGGAGCTGCTTGTTCATTTGGCTGAGGGCAATTGTCTGAGGTTTAACAAGGCCAAGTGCCAGGTCCTGCACTTCGGTCATAACAATCCCCTGCAACACTACAGGTCTGGGAAAGAGTGGCTGGAAAGGTGCTTGGTGGAAAAAGACCTGGGGGTGTTGATTGACAGCAGCTGAACATGAGCCAGCGTGTGTCCAGGTGGCCAAAAAGGCCCCCAGCATCCTGGCTTGTATCAGGAATAGTGTGGCCAGCAGGCCCAGGGCAGTGACTGGGCACTGGTGAAGCCAAACCTCGAATCCTGGGGTCAGTTCTGGCCCCCTCACAACAAGAAAGACCTTGAGGTGCTGGAGCGAGTTCAGAGAAAGGCAACAAAGCTGGTGAGGGTCTGGATCACAACTCTTATGAGGAGCGGCTGAGGGACATGAGGCTGTTTAGCCTGGAAAAAAAGAGACTGAGGGGAGACCTTATCGGTCTCTACAACTACCTGACAGGAGGTTGTAGCGTGGTGGGTGTTGGTCTCTTCTCCCAAGCAGCAAGTGATAGGACAGGAGGAAATGTTCTCTAGTTGTGCCAGGGAAGGTTCAAACTGGATATTAGGAGACATTTCTTCATGGAAAAAGTTGTGAAGCAGTGGAACAGGCTGCCCAGGGAAGTGGTGGAATCACCATTCCTGGAGGTGTTTAGAAGACATTTAATTGGGTTTCTTAGGGACGTGGTTTAGTGCTAGAGTTGGGATATGTTTGGACTCGATGATCCTGAGGGTCTCTTCCAGCTGAAATTTTTCTATAATTCTATTGACAAATCAAATTCAGGGCGGTTATTCCTTTTAGTGCCAGTTACAGGCCTGCAGTGTTACGTGAGGTGCCAAGGCTCTCGCACACCCCTACATGCACTGGGCAGGGACAGCGATGGTCCTGTCCAGGGCAGCCATCCCCATCCACAGTGAGTGTGGGACAGACACCCCAGACAGCACTGCAGACAGGTTCGGTGCCTTTGTGCAAGAAACTCATTCCCACCTCTGAAGCATCGCAAGATCTGTCCCTTCTCTATCCAGGAGATGTAGGGCAGCCCATGAATAGGAAGCGCTTCACACCGCAGTATCCATGCATATAGCAACACTTCCAAATCTCCTTTTTTTCTTTTCACCAAACCTGTTCTCAACTCCTTGATAACATAATCAAGGAACAGACAAACCATTGTCACCTTGGGCCTGTCAGCAGCACCTTGTCATTCCTAGAGATCAGTGACACGTCTGCCCAAGTACCTCAGGGGCAGCAGAGACGCCACTGACAAAACACACGTTTCCTTCCAGGTCTGTCATTCCCAGCCCTGTTTCTCTCTGGCCTTGGGGACAGCAGGGCTTGCTCACTCTCCTGTTGCCCAATTTCAACCCTAACTTTCCATCTGCCAAGCACTGTGACATTGCTCTGCTCTGAAGTCAAACCTTTGCACACATGGGGACCTGGATTCTTGAGACCAACCAGATTTCCCTAAGCCTCTCAGAGCTTGGCCGGGTGCTACAGCTGAGGTGCCACAGCCCAACTGTGCACTGATGCCCTGAGCCAAGGGCACAGCCAGGACAAGCTGCAGCCTGTGCTGTTTGACACCCATGGAGTCACCGCCAGGCGTGGTGGGACAAGTCACACAGCTTGGGGTGCTGCAATGGCTGGGTACAGGCTTTTCAGGAGAGACAGGCTGGAAGGGTCAGCAGTGGGATTCCCTCAGAGTGAAGAAGTTGCTGGGATGTGTGGAGCTCCTTTATGTGGGGAGTGACAAGATGGGTTTTCCCTTGTGAGTGAGGGCACCAATGACAAAGCCTGTGGGGGCACATGGCCATGCCCCCCAACAATCTGGTGCCACCGAAAGTGGGGCACAGCAGTCAGGGAGAGGCACCAGGATAAGGAGGAGAAAGCAGCACTGAAAGACTGTCCTAGGGAAATTGAAAATTATTTCTTTTTGCTTGAATAAACTCTGGATGGAACCCTGCTACTGCTGCCATTTTAGTGGCCTCTTCCTGGGCTCAGGAGAGTCCTGGAGGCTGAGGCCCCTTTTCTTTAGGGGGCACCGGGGGCTCCCCGGGCGAGCGGACCCTGCCCTGGCTGGAATTGGAGGGACTGTGGCTGCAGCAGTCCAGGGAGAGTCCAGACCTTGAGAAATTTGGGGTTCCCCCATCAGGAATCTCTGAAGTTTTAAAAGGAGAAGCGGCCAGTCCTGTATCGGGGCAGGAGAATAACCCCATCCATCAGGACAGAGCAGGACCTGACACGCTGAGCAGGGACCCTGAGGAGAAGGGCCTGGGCACTACAAGGGCCGCCACACAAGCCCGTGCTGCACGCTCACCATGACCAAGGCAGCTGCACACGGGGCTGCATGAGGAGGAGCGTGGGGACCCAGACACCTGGAGTTCTCATCCCATTCGGTTCAGCACTGGTGTGACCCCACACACACGGGTGTGTGCCAGCGTGCGGCTCCCAGTTTGGATAGCAGGGAGGAACTGGAGAGTGCAGGGCTGTGCCAAGGCAGGGGTCAGGACCTTGTGCACATGGTGTGGGATGCTGAGGGACCTGGGCTGCTCTGGCCCAGCAGCGCTGGGGAGGCTGCAGCAGTGTAGGAGTAGCCTGAGAGTGCTGGAAGGGTGGTTTCAGAGATGGTGGAGGTTTTCTTCATAGTGGGAAAGAGCACGAGAAAGAAATACTCGCACAAAGTGCAGCTGGGGAGGTCCAGGCTGGACATGAGGAGAAAGGAATGTGAGTGGAAGGGCAGTGCTGTGCTGGAGCAGGTCACCCAGAGGGAGTCTGCATCAGCCCAGGGCTTTGTGCTTCAAGGAACAGCTGGGGAGGATGGAGAGAGATCAGCAAAGGAAGGAAGATGCTCAGACAAGAGCAAGGTGGGGCAGCAGGGGGGATGTCTCCAGCCTGCAGGGCAAGAGGTGCAGGGGATGCCACAGCATAGGACAGGCTGTCGTGGAGATGATCAAGGGATGTAAAGAGGCTGAAAGCCCCCAACAGACATGAGCCCCTTCTCCCCTTGGCTGTGGCTGTTGTCTCCAGCTCTGATGCCTGTGAGGAGACACCTTGTCCTTACAGCACAGGGGCCTCATGGCCTCCTTGTCCCCAGCCAGGAACCTGGGAGGTGTGGGACCATAGTCCTGCCCTTGGCCTTGCACAGCCCCACATCACACTGTCCCAGGAAGGGCCCTGGGCAACGTGGGAGGGACAGGATCTGCCTTCCCAGGGCTGGGGGTCAGGGCTTGGCCCTTTGGTTAATGAAACACATCCAGGTTTACTCAGCATCAGAGAGACCTTCACCTTGCTTTTCCTGACCTGTCATCTCTGCCTCCAGTTTTCTTCTCTAACCAGATCCTGGGGTCTGTATTTCCTCAGTAGCGTTCCTCAGTGGGACCCAGTAACATTACAAGAAACTTTGGAGTTTGAATCTGACTTGGGCTTCTTGAGAGGTTTCTTCAGCTTCCTCCAGGGTCTGAGGTTCATGGACTCAGCAGCAAACCCACCAGAGGGGTCATTAAAGCGCCTTGGGCTGCTCCTGTGCTGCTGAGCTGGGCTGGGCTCCTGGGACACAGGGAGCTCATGGCAAGCGGCAGCGCTGCAGAGAGACAGCTCTGCCCAGGAGCAGCTCCTCTGCAAAGCGCAGCAGGGCTGAGGGCTCTGCCTGGGGATCTCAGGGAGACGAGCAAGGCAGAGAGAGATGAAAGGTGGTCAGGATGGGGAGGATGACTGAGAGCTCACTGGAGGAGAAATCTTTGCAGCCCTTGCCATGGTAAGTCTGTGGGTGCAGGGCAATGCAGCTGCAGCTCCTGGAGGCATGTCCTCAAGTTAGCACAGGCACAGCTTGAGGGATCTGAAAGGAGGAGGCTCTTGGCAGGCAATTTTGAACAGCTGTGAAGCTGGTTGAGCACCCAGGGGTGCCCAGGGCTGTCCTGCAGAGCAGGGTCCCTGCACCCCAGGGCTGTGCCGGGGCAGGGACTCTGCCGCCTGCCAGGGTCAGCACTCAGCCTGCCCGGGGAGATCCCCACGGTGCTGTGGGGAGAAGCTGTGGAGGGAACGAGCGACCCCTATCAGGGCAGGAAATGTGCTTCTGCTGTGGAGAGGATGCTGTGTGGGTCAGTGCTGCTCACAGCTTCAGATCACCCGCAGGACTTTTCCGAGGGGATGCCTCAAAGAGAAGATCAATGCAAGGATTACCAGACAGATAGGGAGCTTTTCTTTGCCTTTCTATACAGTTTCCTAACCCAACGGTTGGGGGGTGCAGGAAAGGATAAAATGAAGATGAGCTCTCATGCTTAAACAAGTCACTGAGACTCCTGAACTGCAACTCAGAGTCTTCAGTACATCTGCCAGAAGCCTCATAACATCCCTTCAGCTGCTGCTCTGCCTGTGCACAGCACCAGCATCACATTGGCTATACCTGTCAGCCTTAGTCTGACCTGTCCTGTTTTCCAACCTGCAAACAGGAAGATGCCCCCAGGCAGTGCCCTGTGAACAGGCAGGATCTGTAGGGCCAGGGTGAAGGCACAGAGGGTGGGATGGTCTGTGAGTGCTGACAGGGAAGAGACATGGACAGGGAAACTGTTCCCAGGGGGAGAATCTCCAGGAAGCAGGGAAATGATCAGAAATGAGAGGAAACTAAACTCAGAATTGTTATCAGAGGGAGAACACAGAAAAATCGATATGATCCCTTGCAGTGCAGATCCCTCCTGTGAGCAGCCCCCTCGCCTCCTCTCCCACCCAGCAAAGCCTCTGCCCTCAGGGCCGGGGGCTCCAAGGCATGAAGCAGCTCCTGTGCAGCCAGAGCTCCAGTTCCCTCTGCAGAGCACAGGGGCTGAGAGCAGCTGCCCGGCAATGCTGGTGTGTGGGAGGTGGCTGCACAGCTGGGGAAGGGTGACGCTGTCTGAGTGCCCGGCTGCCTCTGCCCTGGCCTCTCTCACACCCACCCTCACCGCAGTTTCCTTCTTGCTCCACTGCTCTGGGTCACTGTTGGTGTGATCTGGTTCTTGCTGTCAGGCTCTCTGGGGATGGGAGTTTCAGCTGCAGAGTCACAGCCTGATCTTGTGGGTCCTTTCCTGCAGCTGTGTCCATGGGAACACGTGTCCCAGCTTTGCTCTGACCTGTGGGGCTATGGGCAATGCAGTCTGTGGGGCAGTGGAATGAGCATTATCTGAATTCCCCACAGAGAAGTGCAGAGATGCTATGATGGAGGAAGTGCTGCTGGGTTTGTGAAATGAGCCGTGTGTGTCCTGGGATAGAAGTGGGGTGCTGAGACCTTAGGAAAGGGTGAGACATGTCGAGGTCTGAGGTGGGTCCCTCTGCTCTCAGCAGTGCCCAGTGGCTTTTCAGGGTGACATGGCAGTGTGATCAGCCTCCATCTCAGAAAGGTGCCAGCCCAGGGCAGCTGGAGCAAGACAGAGGGACAGAGCAGCTGCCCTCACTCTGCACTGACCCACAGGCATCCTCTGGTCTCGCAGGACTCGCTCTGTTCTCCCTGAGTGCAGCAGAAATGCTGAGGGTTTCTGACACCCAACAACACTTCCCAGAGTGGGAGGGGAGAAGGAGCTGTAGAAACGCCAAACCTCTCAAACTCAGTTTCTCAGGTCTGGGGGTACAGATGCTGACAGTCCCTTCTGCAGCAGGAGCGGTTCCATCTGACAAAGCTGAACCCCAGGACTGGCCCCTGCCCCACCCATCACACAGGCTCAGGCTGACTCCTCAAGAGCCCCTGGGCAGAGACCCTGCTCTTCATTGCACACTCATCAAGCACCGACCAGGGCTCCAGCCAGAACGTTCTCCTGGAAAAAGAAAAGGGTCTCTTTGTGGGAGGGTCTGTGGGAAATGACTTTGGTTTTTCCCATACAAGTCTCATCTGAACCGTCACTGTCTTTTCCTCCTTGCACAGGTCCTCATGCCCAGAGACAGCAAATGTCCAACAGCAGCTCCATCACCCAGTTCCTCCTCCTGGCGTTCACAGACACATGGGAGCTGCAGCTCTTGCACTTCTGGCTCTTCCTGGGCATCTACCTGGCTGCCCTCCTGGGCAACGGCCTCATCATCACCACCATAGCCTGTGACCAGCACCTCCACACCCCCATGTACTTCTTCCTGCTCAACCTCGCCCTCCTCGACCTGGGCTCCATCTCCATCACCGTCCCCAAATCCATGGCCAACTCCCTCTGGGACACAAGGGCCATCTCCTGCACAGGATGTGCTGTACAGCTCTTTTCGTTTGCCTTCTTGATAGTAGCAGAGTATTATATACTCACCATCATGTCCTATGACCGCTACGTTGCCATCTGCAAACCCCTGCTCTACGGGACCCTCCTGGGCAGCAGAGCTTGTGTCCACATGGCAGCAGCTGCCTGGGCCAGTGGGTTTCTCAATGCTCTGCTGCACACGGCCAATACATTTTCACTGCCACTGTGCAAGGGCAATGCCCTGGAGCAGTTCTTCTGTGAAATCCCACAGATCCTCAAGCTCTCCTGCTCAGATGCCTACCTCAGGGAACTTGGGCTTATTGTGGTTAGTGCCTGTTTAGTTTTTATGTGTTTTGTGTTCATTGTGCTGTCCTACGTGCAGATCTTGAGGGCCGTGCTGAGGATCCCCTCTGAGCAGGGACGGCACAAAGCCTTTGCCACGTGCCTCCCTCACCTGGCCGTGGTCTCCCTGTTTGTCAGCACCATTATGTTTGCCTACCTGAAGCCCCCCTCCATCTCCTCCCCATCCCTGGACCTGGTGGTGTCTGTTCTGTACTCGGTGGTGCCTCCAGCAGTGAACCCCCTCATCTACAGCATGAGGAACCAGGAGCTCAAGGATGCCCTGTGGAAACTCATATCTTACTGTTTTCTGAAACAATAAACTGCCCATCTGCTTCTGAATAGGAATTGTAATGTAACTAATTAGAGATACAGCCTGTCATCTGTATTATATGTTATTGATTGTTTTTTTATTGTGATAATGTTGTCATCCCCTTTCTAATTCTCTGTCTGCTTTTCTTTCATAACCACTAGTGTAAATCAGGAGCCATGCTCTCTTTCCCTTTAAACAAAATAAATGTGTCTGTAGTGACTTGTTTTTCATTATATCCTTCCTGCAAGGCCTTTTGGAGCTGCAGGGACAGTTCCTGTGTGCATGGGAGGAGGGGAAAAGAGTCCAGCCTGGCAGCCCTGCCAGGGATCACCAGCGCTTGGCCTTCCAGAGCTGTTCTCGTTCCACTCCCACACTCTCCTTCTCATCCCTTGTGGTGGTGCAAGGCCTGAGTGCTCTGGCAGCCTGGTCACCGTCCTGCTGTGTGTGAGTCCTGTGAGCGCAGGCAGGGACAGGCCATGGGCACTGCTGTGACAGAGCTGGCCTCACAACAGCCTTTCCATAATGAAGGTGATCTCCTATGGGCAGGGCCTGAAGGTTTAGGTCTTCTTCAACTTTCTCTCAAGAACATGCACAAGAAAGCAGCCTGCAGGTTGAAACAGCAGTGTAGAGATAAACAGTGTGTGTGTGCAGGGCTGGGCACGCAGCAGTGTCCTCTCACAGCCAGGCCTCCTGCCAGAGACCTGCAGGACCAGCAGAGCAGGGGCTGGGCTGTGCCCCTGTGCACTGGACACCCCGTGGAAGCTGCCCCAGGGCATCGTCATGCACTGGCCCCTCACAACCACCATTGCCAGCACTGGCCTCTCTCCCCAGCTCACAGAGGTTGCTCTTCCCTCCATGGATGGACACTGTATGAGTAGTTCAGTACTCTGAGTCTGTATTGTACAGATGAGATGTGAGCACACACATCATGTACGTGAGGTGACATGAACGCGAGTGAGAACTAACACCATTAACTGTTCCTTGGGGTTACATGAAGGCCTGTGGCACAGACAAGGTCTTGAGGTCACTTCATGTTGGGAGGAACACCCCATGGGAAATGGCCTGAATGCAGCACTGGGATGTTCTTCCTTGAAACGAGGTCCCTGTGTCCATTCCTTATGACGTGGGACATCTCAGATGAGTGCAGAGCAGGGTGACACACCACAGGGCTGAGGTGTCTCCCGTCCTTTGGGAGTGGCAACAGGAGGCCAGAGGGACACTGTGACTCCTGCCTCTGTGTTGAAAAGGAACAGACTCTGAGCATCCCTGGGACCATGAGAAGCCGATGAGGCCAGCTCAGATATGGATGCTTGATGGAACCCTGACATTTCTGTGTGTGACTCCAGGAACAAACCCCAGTGGCCCAGTGAGATTCATCTCAGCTGCCTTGGACAGGCTCATTGGAAGTCCTCCAGTCTGCTATGTCACCCTTGCCTGTAATTCTGGATTGTGCTGTCAAAAGTACCATAGAAACCAGAATGGATCTGGGGTCCTTAGAAATTGCAGACCTCAAACCCATCTTCAAGAAGAGCATGAACAGGAACTGAGAGAATAACAGGCTGGCCACCCTACCTCCCTCCCTGGGAAGGGGATGGGACATGTCCTCCTGCAGCCATTTCCAGGAACGTGAAGGACAAGGAAGGGATTGCTGAACCCAAATGGACAGGGGCAAGAAAGGCATGTTGTGTGCAGGGCGTTTGCAAGGCCTCAGACATGGTCTCCTTCTGGGCAGAGTGCTGCTGATGGGGCTCAAGAAGTGGATGCTGGGTGGGAAGTTGGCTGAACCATCAAGCCCAAATATCACCAGTGGTTCAAAGTCCTCCGTGCAGCCAGTTACCAGTGTCATCTCTCAGTGACCAGCACTTGGGCCAACACTGTTGAATGTCTTTATTCTCCCCTTCCATGATGTAACAGAGTGCACTTTCAGTGCCTTTGTGGATGGTGCAAACCTGGGTGGAGGCCTCGAGCAACCTCCCCTGGTTCACCCTGCCCTGAGCAGGAGAGTGAGACAAGATGAGTGAAACAAGGGCTCTCTTCAGATCTTATTCTGTGATTTGAAATACTTTTTGCCTTGGAGAGGTTTCTGGAAGAAAATACGTAGAAGAATAGTAAAAACAAAAAGGCAGAAGTGCAGATATAGAAGTGTTAACATAAGTATAGCAGTTCCAGTGAGGAGTGCTTTTCACTCACATTGTTAGTAGGAAATATATTTGACAAATTTGAAAAAATGTGAGGAAGCAAGATGGGTGTCTAGGGCCTGTGGGAAAGAAGGGCAGGTGTAGGACCATGTAGAACACACTTCAGTCTTGGTTGGGTCCTGGGTGCTACGGAGGAGGATGGATGGGTGTGGTATTATGAGGTCAGTTGTGTCTCGGTAACTCCTAATCCAGTAAGCAGCGTGTGGCTGTGAAGGGGACTGTGGGGTCAGTTCTGTCTCTGGAGGTGACAGCCCAGCAGCAGGAACGTGGCTGGGAAAGAACCCCTGCCAAAGTACCCACAGCCCCTACCCAGGAAGAGCAGGAACAGGGCTGGGAAAGGGACTGTGCCGTCACACATACTAGACGAGCAATCGGGCCCAATCAGCATGGCTTTATGAAAGGCAGGTCCTGCCTGACCAACCTGATCTCCTCCTGTGACAAGGTGACCGGCTTAGCAGATGAGGGAAAGTCTGTCATGGGGGAGTGAATCCGCCACACAGGCTGTGGATGTTGTGTACTTAGACTTCAGTAAAGCCTTTGACACCGTATCCCACAGCATCTCCTGGAGCAGCTGCAGCTCATGGCCTGGATGGTGTATCTGCGATGGATAAAGAACCGGCTGGAGGGCCGGGCCCAAAGAGTTGTGGTGAACGGAAACAACCCCAGTTGGCAGCCGGTCACGAGTGGTGTTCCCAGGGCTCAGTATTGGGGCCAGTTCTGTTTAATCTCTTTGTCAATGATCTGGACGAGGGGATCGAGTGCACCCTCAGTAAGTTTGCAGGTGACACCAAATTGGGTGGGAGTGTTGATCTGCTGGAGGGTGGGAAGGCCACACAGAGGGATCTGGACCGGATGAAATGATGGACTGAGAACAATTGTATGAGGTTTCTGACCATGCTGCCATATGGTGTGGAATATCTCTTTGGTCAGTTGGGGTCAGCTGTCCTGGCTTGGTCCCCTCCCACCCTTTAGCCACATCCAGCCCTCTTGTTTTTGGGGCAGACTGACAAACACAGAAGGCCTTGAGGCTGTGCCAGCACTGCTCAGCAACAACAAAAATGTCAGCGTGTTCTCAAAGCTATTTTGGCCACCAAGTAAAGCACAGCACAGCAGGGGAAGGAGTGTTGATCTGCTGGAGGGTAGGAAGGCCATACAGAGGGATCTGGATGAGCTGGATTGATGGGCTGAGGCCAGTTGTCTGAGGCTCAACAAGGCCAAGTCCCGTGTCCTGCACTCGGGTCACAACAACCCCATGTAGGCTCCGGGCTTAGGGAAGAGTGGCTGGAAAGCTGCTCGGCAGAAAGAGATCTGTGGGTGTTGACTGACAGCAGCTGAACAGGAGCCAGCGTGTGCCCAGGTGGCCAAAAAGGCCACCAGCATCCTGACGTGCACCAAGAATAGCACAGCCAGCAGTACCAGGGCAGTGATCATCCCCTTGTCCTCAGTGCTGGTGAGGCCCCACCTGGAATCCTGTGTTCAGTTTTGGGCCCCTCACTATAGGAAAGACCTTTACGTTCTGGAGCGAGTTCAGAGAAGGGCAATGGAGCTGGTGAAGAAGCTGGAGAAGAAGTCTTAGGAGGAGCGGCTGAGAGAACTGGGGCTGTTTAGCCTGGAGAAAAGGAGGCTGAGGGGAGACCTTCTCACTGTCTATAACGGCCTGATAGGAGGTTGGAGCAGGGAGGGTGTTTGTGTCTTCTCCTGAGTAGCAAGTGATAGGACAAGAGGAAATGGCCTCAAGTTGTGCCAGGGGAGGTTTAGATTGGATATTAGGAAAAAATTCTTCTTGGAAACGGTTGTCGGGCATTGGAACAGGCTGCCCAGGGAAGTCACGGGGTCACCATCCCTGTAGGTGTTTAAAAGGAGTTTAGATGAGGTTCTTAAGGGAGATGGTTTAGTGCTCGAGTCAGGTTATGGTTAGACTCGATGATCCTGAGGGTCTCTTTCCACTGAAATGATTCTATGATTCTGTGATATCAACTGGATAATTCTTCTATCACTTCTTCTCAGTGCTCTTCATGTACCTGCCTCTTTGCCTACAGTGCTGAAACTTTTCTAATTAAGCACAGAAGTCTTGAATACTAGATGTAAATGATGGAAGCAACATGTCTTTATCAGTCTTGTCTGATACCTGCCAGTCCAGGCAAACACCTCAGGTATACTGGGGCCTCTCAAGGTTTGCATTGGATGCTTATAGTGAGACCATGGAGCTCAGCCTGAAAACCTGAGAACTCCCCTCAAAACCAAATCAAACTAAAAACAAGAACAAAAAACCCCACACTCTTTTTTTCTCAGATGAAATGATTCAATATTTCCAATAAAATGTCTGTGGAATTTCTATACTGTGAAAATATTAATTTTCAGAATGCGTATGTACTGTGGGAGTTGAAACATTGACCTTTCCCTGTGCTTGCATTGCCACAATTCTGTCTATCATGCTGTGTATTTAATCCCCCTGAACATCCAGGAGTTTCTACCTGTCCTTATTCAGCTCACCATGTCTGAAGTCATCTCTTCAGAAGCCTGTCTGGACATTTGCACTTTCCATTGCTCCCCAGAGGTTCTTCCTCCTCTCACTCTTTGCTCGTTCAGAGCTTCTCAGCTCTCTCCCTGCTTTGAGCTTCAGGCAGGTAAAGTTTTTCATCAGTTGCTGTTGTACTCCCTATAGGCGACTCAATTATGGCAATGGACCTCACTGGAAACTACTTAATTTAACCATAGAACTGAGAAACATCATTAAGTTCTATTGTGTTTTCTTTTTTTTCTCCTTTCTTTGTTTCCTCTGATTAAAAATTCCCCGGTGCCTGTTTAATCCAGTTCTCTAAGGAAACATGAACTAATTCCTGCAAACAAGCTGTAACAATCAGGTGCAAACTGCAGTGCAGAATCTGATGTAAAGAAATGTGATGTAAATCCCAGAGGGCCAATGAGCAAAACAGAGAGTTTGGGGAGCTGATTAGAGATTTCCTGCTAACAATTTGAGTAGAGAAACATTCTTCACAGGAACTGCTCTGTTTCTGTTGTCGCCTTTTAGGTCTCCTTCTCTGCCTCTTTTTTCCTTTTTTTTTGTCTTGTTCCTCCACCTATTCTGTCTTCCAAAACCTTTCCAAGGGGAAGATTCCTTGAATCACAGACTAACTCAGGTTTGAACATCCTCTTGTCTCACTGTCCTGCTCAGGGCAGGGTGAACCAGGTGAGGTTGTCCAAGGCCTCTGCCCAGCTTTGCACCATCCACAAAGGAGCTGAAGGTTCACTCCGTCACCTCATTCAGGGGGAGAATAAAGACATTCACCAGTGCTGGCCCAAGTGCTGGTCCCTGAGGGATTCTACTGGTAACTGGCTCTATGGGGCACTTTGTACCACTGGTGACATTTGGGCTTCATCATCCAGCCAGCTTCCCACCCAGCATTCACTTCTTGAGCCCAGAGAGCACCAATCCCACTTTAAGGACACCATGGGAAACCATGTCTGACACCCTGTGAAATTCTATGTGCACAACATGCCTTTCTTTCCCTGCCCATTTGGGTTCAGCAGTCCCTTTCTTGTTTTCCAAGTGCCTGGACATGGCTGCAGGAGGACTTGTCCCATTCCCTTCCCATGGAAGGAGACAGGCTGACCAGCCTGTAATTCTCA
Organism: Caloenas nicobarica; assembly: GCF_036013445.1. Lineage (NCBI taxonomy): Eukaryota > Metazoa > Chordata > Aves > Columbiformes > Columbidae > Caloenas > Caloenas nicobarica. The sequence continues at coordinate 822,103 of NC_088272.1, forward strand.
CAGTTCTCATTGCTGCCCTTCTTGAAGACAGGTTTGACAACTGCCTTTTCCAAGGACCTCAGAACCCCTCTGATTGCTCTGGCAGGTTTCAGACCACAATTCAGACTCACAGGTAAGGATGACATAGCAGACAGGAGCACGTGAGATTGATCTGCCTGGGCCAGTGGCGTTTGTTCCTGGAGTCACACACAGAAATGTCAGGTTCTGTCAGGTGTCCACATCTGAGCCGGCCTCGTGGGCTCCTTCTGCACCCAGGGATGTTCAGAGACAGAGTCTGTCCCTTTTAAACAGAGGCAGGAGTCACAGTGTCCCTCTGGCCTCCTGTTGCCACTCTCAAGAGACGGGAGACACCTCAGCCCTGTGGTGTGTCACCCTGCTCTGCACTCATCTGAGATGTCCCACGTCATGAGGAATGGACACAGGGACATTGGTTAAAGGAAGCACAACCGGTGCTGCATTTAGGCAGTTTCCATGGGATGTTACTCCCAACGAGAAACAACCTCAAGACCCTGTCTGTCCTACAGGCCAAAATGGAACCCACAGGAATAGCTCGTGGCGTTTCTGCTGACTCGGGTTCATCTCACCTCTCATGCATGATGTGCATGCTCACATCTCATCTGTATGATGCAACATGAACAGCTGAAATACTCATTCAGTGTCCCTCCATGGAGGGACAAAGAACCTCTCTGAGCTGGGGAGAGAGGAAATGCTGGTTGTGAGGGGCCAGTCCATGACGATGCCCTGGGGCAGCTTCCACGGGTTGTCCAGTGCACAGGGGCACAGCCCAGCCCCTGCTCTGCTGGTCCTGCAGGTCTCTGGCAGGAGGCCTGGCTGTGAGAGGACACTGCTGTGTGCCCAGCCCTGCACACACACACTGTTTATCTCTACACTGCTGTTTCAACCTGCAGGCTGCTTTCTTGTGCATGTCCTGAAGACAAACTTGAAGAAGACCTAAGCCTTCAGGCACTGCCCTATGAACATCACTTTCCTTTATAGAAGTAGTGTTACGGAGGCCAGCTCTGTCACAGCAGTGCCCATTGCCTGTCCCTGCCTGCGCTCACAGGACTGACACACAGCAGGACGGTGACCAGGCTGCCAGAGCACTCAGGCCTTGCACCAACACAAGGGATGAGAAGGAGAGTGTGGGAGTGGAACGAGAACAGCTCTGGAAGGCCAAGCGCTGGTGCTCCCTGGCAGGGCTGCCAGGCTGGACTCTTTTCCCCTCCTCCCATGCACACAGGAACTGTCCCTGCAGCTCCAAAAGGCCTTGCAGGAAGGATATAATGAAAAACAAGTCACTACAGACACATTTATTTTGTTTAAAGGGAAAGAGAGCATGGCTCCTGATTTACACTAGTGGTTATGAAAGAAAAGCAGACAGAGAATTAGAAAGGGGATGACAACATTATCACAATAAAAAAAACAATCAATAACATATAATACAGATGACAGGCTGTATCTCTAATTAGTTACATTACAATTCCTATTCAGAAGCAGATGGGCAGTTTATTGTTTCAGAAAACAGTAAGATATGAGTTTCCACAGGGCATCTTTGAGCTCCTCGTTCCTCATGCTGTAGATGAGGGGGTTCACTGCTGGAGGCACCACCGAGTACAGAACAGACACCACCAGGTCCAGGGATGGGGAGGAGATGGAGGGGGGCTTCAGGTAGGCAAACATGGCAGTGCTGACAAACAGGGAGACCACGGCCAGGTGAGGGAGGCACGTGGAAAAGGCTTTGTGCCGTCCCTGCTCAGAGGGGATCCTCAGCACGGCCCTCAAGATCTGCACGTAGGACAGCACAATGAACACGAAACACATAAAAACTAAACAGGCACTAACCACAATAAGCCCAAGTTCCCTGAGGTAGGCATCTGAGCAGGAGAGCTTGAGGATCTGTGGGATTTCACAGAAGAACTGCTCCAGGGCATTGCCCTTGCACAGTGGCAGTGAAAATGTATTGGCCGTGTGCAGCAGAGCACTGAGAAACCCAGTGGCCCAGGCAGCTGCTGCCATGTGGACACAAGCTCTGCTGCCCAGGAGGGTCCCGTAGTGCAGGGGTTTGCAGATGGCAACGTAGCGGTCGTAGGACATGACGGTGAGTATATAATACTCTGCTTCTATCAAGAATGTAAACAAAAAGAGCTGTACAGCACATCCTGTGTAGGAGATGGCCCTTGTGTCCCAGAGGGAGTTGGCCATGGATTTGGGGACAGTGATGGAGATGGAGCCCAGGTCGAGGAGGGCGAGGTTGAGCAGGAAGAAGTACATGGGGGTGTGGAGGTGCTGGTCACAGGCTATGGTGGTGATGATGAGGCCGTTGCCCAGGAGGGCAGCCAGGTAGATGCCCAGGAAGAGCCAGAAGTGCAAGAGCTGCAGCTCCCGTGTGTCTGTGAACGCCAGGAGGAGGAACTGGGTGATGGAGCTGCTGTTGGACATTTGCTGATGCGCATGGGGCACTGTCACAGGAGCAAAAGACAGTGATAAGTTAGGGGAGACTTCTCTGAGCAAAAGCAAAGCCATTTCTCATACACCCTCCCCTGCTCCACACCCCTTGTCCTTTTCCAGACCTTCCTTCAGGTCCGTGGCTGAGCCCTGGGTGGTGCTGGCTGGAGGTGCCGTGAGGAGCAGGATCTGTGCCCGCTGGCTGCCCAGGAGTCAGCCCTGCTCTGCAGCAGGGGTCATGGAACGGGGGGCAGGGGACAGACCTGGGGTTCAAAGTTGTCATCTGAAACTGCTGCTGGTGCAGAAGGGCCTGTCAGCATCTGCACTGTCACCAAGAATGAAACAGGATGGTAAAATGAAGTTTGAAATGCTTGGGGTTTTGACAGCTTCACAGAATCACAGATTAGGGATTGGAAGGGACCTTGAAAGATCATCTAGTCCAATCATTCAACTCCCCTGGAGAGTGTTGTTGGGTGTCAGAAACCCTCAGCATTTCTGCTGTACTCAGAAAGAACAGAGCGAGTCCTGCGAGACCAGAGGATGCCTGTGGGTCAGTGCAGAGCGAGGGCAGCTGCTCTGTCCCTCTGTCTTGCTCCAGCTGCCCTGGGCTGGCACCTTTCTGAGATGGTGATCACACTGCCATGTTACCCTGAAAAGCCACTGGGCACTGCTGAGAGCAGAGGGATCCACCTCAGACCATGACATGTCTCACGCTTTCGTCAGGTGTCAGCACCCCACTTCTATCCCAGGACACACACGGCTCATTTCATAAACCGAACTGCATTTCTTCCATCATAGCATCTCTGCACTTCTGCATGGGGAATTCAGATAATGCTAAAGTGCTATAGGACAGGTTTGCATCCTGGAGGGAAGCTCACATCTTGGAAGAAAAACTCAATGAGACAGCCAAGGGTCCTAATGATGGCATTTGATTCAGGGAGACTCTGCTCATTCCCCAGCCCCACACACTGCATCGCCCACAGCCCCACAGCTCAGAGCAAACCTGGGACACGTGTTCCCGTGGACACAGCTGCAGGAAAGGACCCACAAGATCAGGCTGTGACTCTGCAGCTGAAACTCCCATCCCCAGAGAGCCTGACAGCAAGAACCAGATCACACCAACAGTGACCCAGAGCAGTGGAGCAAGAAGGAAACTGCGGTGAGGGTGGGTGTGAGAGAGGCCAGGGCAGAGGCAGCCGGGCACTCAGACAGCGTCACCCTTCCCCAGCTGTGCAGCCACCTCCCACACACCAGCATTGCCGGGCAGCTGCTCTCAGCCCCTGTGCTCTGCAGAGGGAACTGGAGCTCTGGCTGCACAGGAGCTGCTTCATGCCTTGGAGCCCCCGGCCCTGAGGGCAGAGGCTTTGCTGGGTGGGAGAGGAGGCGAGGGGGCTGCTCACAGGAGGGATCTGCACTGCGGGGATCATACGGAGTTTTCTGTGTTCTCCCTCCCATAACAATTCTGAGTTTAGTTTCCTCTCATTTCTGATCATTTCCCTGCTGTGTGGAGATTCTCCCCCTGGGAGGTGTTTCCCTGTCCATGTCTCTTCCCTGTCAGTGCTCACAGACCCCATCCCACCCTCTGTGCCCTCACCCTGGCCCTACAGATCCTGCCTGTTCACAGGGCACTGCCTGGGGGCATCTTCCTGTTTGGATACTGGGGAAAAGTACAGGTCAGACTAAGCCTGACAGGTATAGCCAATGTGATGCTGGTGCTGTGCACAGCCAGAGCAGCAGCTGAAGGGATGTTATGAGGCTTCTGGCAGATGTACTGATGACTCTGAGTTGCAGTTCAGGAGAATCAGTGACTTGTTTAAGCATGAGACCTCATCTTCATTTTATCCTTTCCTGCACCTCCCAGCCCTTGGGATAGGAAACTGAAAAGACAGCCTCAGGAAAGATCCCTATCTCTCTGGTAATCCTTGCATTGATCTTCTGCTTGAGGCATCCACTTGGAAAAGTCCTGGGGGTGATCTGGAGCTGTGAGCAGCCCTGACCCACACAGCATCCTCTCCACAGTAGAAGCACCTTTCCTGCCTGAATAGGGGTCACTCCTTCCCCCCACAGCTTCCCCTCTCAGTGGTGTTGGGATCTCCCCGGGCAGGCTGAGTGCTGACCCTGGCAGGCGGCAGATTCCCTGCCCCGGCACAGCCCTGGGGTGCAGGGACCCTGCTCTGCAGGACAGCCCTGGGCACCCCTGGCTGCTCACCCTGCTACACAGCTGTTCACCATTGCCTGACAAGAGCCGCCTCCTTACAGATCCCTCAAGCTGTGCCTGTGCTAACTTGAGGAGATGCCTCCAGGAGCTACAGCCGTATTGCCCTGCACCCAGAGACTTACCATGGCAAGGGCTGCAAAGGTTTCTCCTCCAGTGAGCTCTCAGTCATCCTCCCAATCCTGACCACCTTTCATCTCTCTCTGCCTTGCTGGTCTCCCTGAGATCCCCAGGCAGAGCCCTCAGCCCTGCTGCGCTTTGCAGAGGAGCTGCTCCTGGGCAGAGCTGTCTCTCTGCAGCGCTGCCGCTTGCCATGAGCTCCCTCTGTCCCAGGAGCCCAGCCCAGCTCAGCAGCACAGGAGCAGCCCATGATGTCCCTTCCTCTGTCCCCTCTGGGCTCCCTCCAGCTGTCCCTGGGGCTCCAGGGGCACATCCTTTGAAACAACCTCAAGTAATCAGTGATGTTGATTCTCTCTCCTCTGCACAGACACTTCTTGCCAGCATTGTGTTCTTTGTGTTAAAAAATAAACTGGTGTGACAATCATCTTTTCGTGTCCCATCATTAGACAGGACACCAGGAAGGTTACAGCAAAGGATCTAATTTCTCCAAGCTGGAAGGGGGAAATCTTCATTTGAAGGAATTTAGGCATTTTATTCTGGTTTTATACTCCTAGGTCTAGAGAGAAATTCAGCAATCTTTGACCATCTCATGTCTGTGCTCTGAAGCAAAGCATTTGCACGCATGGGATCTTGCACACTTGGTACCAGGTTTCCATGGGGCGACTCAGAGGTTTCCTGGTGCCACAGCTGGGGTGGTTCAGCCCAGATGTGAGGCAATGGCCTCAGCCAGGGACCTGACTGGCTGAGCTGGAGCTGTCAGCGTTGCAGACAGAGCTGTGACACGGATGGAATAAACTGCCAAGGCAGGGTGGCAGAAGTTAGTTCATCTGGTCTGCAAGGACAGCAGCCTCCAAGCACAGCAACAGGCCAGAGCAAAACTCAGTCTAGACCTGTAAGGCAATTCAAGGGCACCCTAATGAGTTGTTACTACTGCAGGAACAGTTAAAGGAGAAACAAAGACACCTTGTGGCCACTCATTGATTTAATAAGGGAAAGAAGTGATATTCTCTGTGTCTCTGGTCCTCCATCTTCACCAGCAAGGTCTCCCAGGACTCTGTGACTGGAGGCAGAACAACCAGCAGTGGATGGGGATCAAGTCAGGGTCCCTGGAACTAACACAATCCTTTCCAGTCTATGGGACAGGAGGGGCAGCATCCCAGGAGCTGAGACAGCAGGACCATGTCACAGTGAGGCCACTCTCCACCATCTTTGAAAGCTCATGGAGACTGGGGGCACTCCTTGACCACTGGCAGCTCTCACACAGTGTGTGCACTTTTCAAAAATGGCCAATGGGTGAGCAGGGGAACTAAGGGCTGTGCCCCAGAACATGTCCACTGGGACCCCATTTCTGAGTGTGTGAAAGAGAAGGTGACGGGGTTTACCCAGGGCAGGTTGTGCCTGTCCATCCTCTTTGCTTTCTGTGAGGAAAGGACAGGGTTGCTGGACGTGGGGAGAGCAGTGGTGGTCTGTTACATGGAAGTCAGCAAGGCATTCAGCATCATCCCCCACACTACTCTTGTGTCCAAGGTAGGATATTATGGTCTGCATTGCTATGCAAGTAGATGTGTAAAAACAATCTGGATGGTTGGGCTTGGAAAGGTGCTACAGAAAGGGAGAAACTTTCCAATCCTGAGGACAGTCAAGCCCTGGAAGCTGTTTCCCAGGGGTGCGCATCCACTCTACCCCAGAAAGTGCCCATATATGTGTTTGGATAAAGTCCTGAGTAATCTGGTCTGACCCTGCTTTGATCATGAGGTTGGTCAAGACACGTCCTGATGTCCCTTTGAGCCTGAATGATGCTGTCATTCCATCCCCTTCATGTTTTCCATTTAGACAAAGCTCTCAGGTTCTCTCTGACCACAGAAATAATTTACATGAGGTGCAGGGCTGCTTTACAAGTACCCCAAAAAGCCCTGACCACAGAAATAATTTACATGAGGTGCAGGGCTGCTTTACAAGTCCCCTCAAATAGCCCTGACCACAAGTTTTGAATCCCTTTCCATTTGTCCTGACCCAAGATCTTCTTTTTTGCTGTCTCAATGCCCTTCCAGAAAGAACAGCCCACCTTGCTAATCCTTTCAGAGCAGGTTGTTCAACAGGTGTCAGCATCCATGTATAGACTCTGCACATCAACCAGACATCAAATCCATTATTACAGAAATGGTGACAAGGCACTTGACCAGCTTCTTGCACCCAGGAATCAGCATTTCTTGTCTGCTGAGATTACAGTGAACATCTAAACTGTAAGTGCAGAGCATGTGAGTCCTCGTTGGGTATCCTGGCTTGTCTCATGACCCATGTGGTGCTTCAGGCTGTGAAGAGAATCAAAACCAACTCTTTGGCTGGGGTAGTTTCATTTTACATGTGCCACACAGGGCAGATGAAGGGAGCTCAGAACTCCAGACTCTGCTGCACAGTTGGGACTTGAGAGACTGGAAATGCAGGTAACAGTGTTGTGTCAGTGCACACCACATAAGCATTCTGGCTTCCTTTGTGCCTTTGTACCAAAGCTCAGCCTGCTCAGATTTTGGAAGGATTGCTTCAAACCTCTGTGACCCAAATCTCTACAACTGTCTCTCCTCAACAGTCTTTTACCCCAGGAAGGGGAAAACTTCCAATGCAGGCACCGAGCCAGTGCCCAACCTGCCTGGGGAGCCAGGACAGTTGTGCCACACAACAGCAGCCTCTGAGGGAAGCTGGAGGCGATGGAATGGAAATGGTTTCAACCCAAATCATAGAATCAGAGAATCAGATAATCATACAATCAAAGAATCATAAAATCATTTAGGCTGGAAAAGACCCTTAAGAACATGGATTCCAACCATAAATCAAACACTGTCAAGTCCACCACTAAACCATACCCCAAAGCCCCACATCTCCGCCTCTTTTAAATACCTCCAGCAATGGAAGCCCAAATCCTGAGCTGACAGGACACCACTGGCTGCAGTTAGACACAAAATACCTGTCATGACTGTGAGTTCAGATCTCGCTGGCAGAATGTCTCACACCCCTCACTGAGGAGGGCAGGGTGCTGGGGAGATGGGAGCATGTTTCAGTTTCCCAGATCACAGGACAGAGCCCAAGCCATCCTTCCCTTCAGCTCTGGCATCCCATTTCCTGAGATGAAAAGCTGGTGGGCCTTCTGTGGATAATCATGTTAAAACCCACCAATAATCAATCAAGTGTTTGTGTAATTTGTCTAGCAATGTCAGTTTTTAAAGAAAAAAAAAGTTTAGCATGCTTATATTTAAATATCTGTAAAATGATACTCTGCATCTGTGGTAGCCCCTCTGGCAGTGCCAATCCAATAGGTATTTGCAGCAAAAGGTACGATACCCCATCCATAAGTACATATCTAAGTGGTTCCTATGAAGGGTGGTCTGGCAAAAATCACCCTGTTCCTCCCCAGGTGCACCGACACTGCTCATGTGCCTCTGCAGAGAGTGGCAGAAGCTGGATGCCCTTCTCGGGACAGACTCCTTCCAGGAGAGACACAGCAATGGGGGTAACTCATCAGGTTTTTACGGCACTGCACTCACTATCAGTTTTGACATATTCAGTGTTTTCCTGTGACTACTCTTTCTGCACAAATGATCATAAAAAGACACCCATTTAGTAAGCCATGGTCATAAAGGGGCTGTTATGGACAAGAAAGCTCACCATGAACTCTGGGGAGAGCGAGGAAGTTTATAATAAGCACCAGGAAGAACCAAAGAGCTCCAGGCCTCTTCTGAAGAGCAGGAGGCCCTGAGCAGCAGAGATTGACCATGTGTAGGTGTGGGAGAGGGACAGGGCATGTCAGGGAGAAGCAATGAGATGGCTGATGGTTTAGTGAACCCTTACAGCCATGGCTGAGCCCAGGAATGGAAAGCAGCTGTTGTCTGCAGGTGGAGGAGGAATAGGAGCAAGACTTTCCTGGGAATATGGAAGGAAGGAAGAAAGGCCTCTCTTGGGCTAATCATATATGGCAGTGACATTTCCATCTTGTGGGCATGGCTGTGCCTGGGAGATGGGGAATGGCTGCTGCTGGGGTGGCTGTGCTCAGGCATGCCCAATGAGGTTTCCCTGCTCTGCTCCTCTCTTACACTGCCCAGTCCTGGATGGACCTCAGGAAATATCCATGAACCTGGTGGATGCACGAACATCCTGGAGTGATGGGATATGGATCCAAATAGAAGATTCAAGCAAGTTTGAGACTGGGACATTGAGGTGATTGGTGACCATTGCCAGGGGTATAAAAGAAGATTGATGAGTTGTGAAGAACTCACAGGCATTTCCAACTCCACAGAAAACCAGAGCCTTGCAGCTAAAGCAACAGCACTTGACATAAAACCCACCCCCAAAACACAAAACACTCACACTGACCACACGAAAAGCCTTGAAAAACATTTGAGAAAAATCTACCAGGTCCCAGGGATCAAGTCTCAGCCATTCTGGTGATAAACATGCATCAAGGGCTGACAGGGCATCAGAGTCACCTCCACATTGCCCTCACCACCTGTAACCAGTGTCTCCAAGTCTTTGCTTCACCAGCCTCCAGGGACAGGGACCTCGACTGGTTGTTTCCTTCACAGCTGTGTCAGTGCTGGCCCTTCATGGGGTCCCAAGCACCCTCAGAAACTTGAGTTCCACTTCTGCCTTTCACTTCATCAGAGGTTTGTTCCTTCTTTCAGCAGCTGCAGTTCAGGATCACGGCAGCAGAGGGCTCATTAACATCCAAAATGCCCTTACAAGCCAAGGCTCTGTGCATCCTTTTCCTAAAGGCTTCAAGTCTGGTCTTGATGATTAGGGAGATTTCAGGAATAGCCAAATAGAGAGCATTTCCATAATAAAGAAGAATAAATCAGTATTTCTTCTATTGTCTTTGCCCCTCTCCCTCCTCCCCGTTTCCCAACGAGGTGGTATCTTATTGATCTGGAGCATTTTCTGATGAAGACAAAACAATATGTGTAGGAAAGTGGGTGCCTGAGGCACCACTTGAGTGAGGAGACATGCCAGGACAGCTCAAGAGGAATCACACTCCTCTGGAGCACAAGGCTGTCCTGTAAGGCTTCTCAGATTTCCTGAGCTCCTTCACCCATAAGACAGACTTCCATGTCACCACCTCTATTGGCTGCTGTCCCTCAGTATGTCAAAGTCTTCTCCTCTGGAGCCCACCAGCCTGCGCTCTGCTGCTGGCCTTCCTCCCTCCCCTCTGGTGCCTGGAATCCCACTGTTGCCTGGTCACCACAGCCAAGGTGGACACTGATGTTCACATCCATCACCAGCTCTTCTTTGTCTCCGAGTTCCAGATCCATGTGAGCATCACCCTTGTTGGCCCACCAGGCAGACAAGTTAAGAAGTTGGCCCAAGATCCTCTGGACTGTTGGCAGCTGCTGCTTTGCCTGGCCAGTGAATGTCAGGGCAATGACAGTTCCCCATAGGAACCTGCTCATTGACTGGAGACTTCCTCAGGTTGCTGACAGAAGATCTTCTCCATTTCTTCCCCATGATCAAGTAGTTTGTAACATCCAACACTTTATCACCCTGTATTGGGTTTACATGGAAAAGTCTTGGAACTGGGGGTGAGTGTGGGTGTGCTACAGTTGTCACCTCTCTGAGAAGACAACAGGAGTTTGACGTCAGACAGAGCCGATATGAGCTGGCTCCAAGATGGACCCACTCCTTGCCAAATCTGAGCCACTCAGGGATGTTGGCAGCACCTCTGTGATATTGTATTTGAGAAAGGGTAAAAACCGCTGCACAACAGCAGGTGGGAGAGAGGAGGGAGGAAATGTGAGAGAAAAAACACTGCAAACACCAAGGTCATATCCCATAGGACCCAAACAGGTCCCTCAGCTGGCCAAAGCCTGCTCTCCTGAAATCCTGCTCTTTGCCTTGTTATCATCTTCCAGGAGCCTCAACCCTACTTTCCCAGCCCTGACTATTCCATCCCTGACCAACCCTTTCTGGTTTGTAAGTGTGAAGTCCCACAGGGCACCTCACCTCACTGACTCCTCAGCCACCCGTGTCAGGAAGATGTTGTCAATGAGCTGCAAACCCCTCCTGGATGGCTGGTACCTTGCAGATATTGGGATATCTTAGGTTTGCCATGAGGACACAGCCCCGGAAACATGAGGCTTCTTTCCTTTGTCTGAAGGAGGCCTCATCTAATTCCTCTTCCTCATCAGTGAGTCAGTAGCTGATGTCTACCCACCACAACATTGCCCATGTTGTTCTGCCCTCTCACGCTGACTCCTCAGCCTCCAGCTGACATTGTCTGTCCCCAGGCAGAGCTCCACACCTTCGTGATGTTTTCCCACATGGAGGGAAACTTCCCCTCTAAGTCCAGACCTCGGGCATTATGAGTACCAGACCCCACAGTTTTTCCAGGAGGGGCTATTTGTGGTGTCCTGTAACTCCTCACACTGTTGTCTTGGGAGAGACACCCTCATCAGGATAAGCCATCTGCATGGAAACATTAATAGCTGAGCAAACGGACCTTCGGTCCAGGGAGAGTCCAGACCTGGAAAAGATATTGTGTTTGCCATCAGAAAGCCGTGAAGTTTGATAAGTGTCCAGCTCTGTACCGGGCCAGGAGAATAACCCCATCCATCAGGACAGAGCAGGACCTGACACGCTGAGCAGGGACCCTGAGGAGAAGGGCCTGGGCACTACAAGGGCCGCCACACAAGCCCGTGCTGCACGCTCACCATGAACAAGGCAGCTGCACACGGGGCTGCATGAGGAGGAGCGTGGGCACCCAGACACCTGGAGTTCTCATCCCATTCGGTTCAGCACTGGTGTGACCCCACACACACGGGTGTGTGCCAGTGTGCGGCTCCCAGTTTGGAGAAGCAGGGAGGAACTGGAGAGTGCAGGGCTCTGCCAAGGCAGGGGTCAGGACCTTGTGCACATGGTGTGGGATGCTGAGGGACCTGGGCTGCTCTGGCCCAGCAGCGCTGGGGAGGCTGCAGCAGTGTAGGAGTAGCCTGGGAGTGCTGGAAGGGTGGTTTCAGAGAGGGTGGAGGTTTTCTTCATAGAGGGAAAGAGCATGAGAAAGAAATAATGGCACAAAATGCAGCTGGGGAGGTCCAGGCTGGACATGAGCAGCAAGGAATGTGAGTGGAAGGGCAGTGCTGTGGTGGAGCAGGTCACCCAGAGGCAGTCTGCATCAGCCCAAGGCTTTGTGCTTCAAGGAACAGCTGGGGAGGATGGAGAGAGGTCAGCAAAGGAAGGAAGATGCTCAGACAAGAGCAAGGTGGGGCAGCAGGGGGGATGTCTCCAGCCTGCAGGGAAAGAGGTGCAGGGGATGCCACAGCATAGGACAGGCTGTCGTGGAGATGACCAAGGGATGTAAAGAGGCTTAAAGCCCCCAGCAGACATGAGCTCCTTCTCCCCTTGGCTGTGGCTGTTGTCTCCAGCTCTGATGCCTGTGAGGAGACACCTTGTCCTTGCAGCACAGGGGCCTCATGGCCTCCTTGTCCCCAGCCAGGAACCTGGGAGGTGTGGGACCATAGTCCTGCCCTTGGCCTTGCACAGCCCCACATCACACTGTCCCAGGAAGGGCCCTGGGCAACGTGGGAGGGACAGGATCTGCCTTCCCAGGGGATGAGGGTCAGGGCTTGGCCCTTTGATTAATGAAATACATCCAGGTTTACTGATCATCAGAGAGAACTTCACCTTGATTTTCCTGACCTGTTGTCTCTGCCTCCAGTTTCCTCTCTAACCAAATCTTGGAGTCATTTCCTCAATAGTGTCCTTCAGTGGGAATCATTAACGTTACAAGAAACTTTGGAGTTTGAATCTGACTTGGACTTCTTGAGAGGTTTTATTCAACTTCCCCTCAGGGTCTGAGGTTCATGGACTCAGCAGCAAACCCACCAGAGGGGTCATTAAAGCGCCTTGGGCTGCTCCTGTGCTGCTGAGCTGGGCTGGGCTCCTGGGACACAGGGAGCTCATGGCAAGCGGCAGCGCTGCAGAGAGACAGCTCTGCCCAGGAGCAGCTCCTCTGCAAAGTGCAGCTGGGCTGAGGGCTCTGCCTGGGGATCTCAGGGAGACGAGCAAGGCAGAGAGAGATGAAAGGTGCCAGGATGGGGAGGATGACTGAGAGCTCACTGGAGGAGAAATCTTTGCAGCCCTTGCCATGGTAAGTCTCTGGGTGCAGGGCAATGCAGCTGCAGCTCCTGGAGGCATCTACTCAATTTAGGACAGGCACAGCTTGTGGGATCTGTAAGGAGGGGGCTCTTGTCAGGCAATTTTGAACAGCTGTGAAGCCAGGTGAGCACCCAGGGGTGCCCAGGGCTGTCCTGCAGAGCAGGGTCCCTGCACCCCAGGGCTGTGCCGGGGCAGGGACTCTGCCACCTGCCAGGGTCAGCGCTCAGCCTGCCCGGGGAGATCCCCACGGTGCTGTGGGGAGAAGCTGTGGGGGGAAGGAGCGACCCGTATCAAGGCAGGAAAGGTGCTTCTGCTGTTAAGGGGGTGCTGTGTGGATCAGAGCTGCTCATGGCTCCAGATCACCCCCAGGATTTTTCCGAGGGGATGCCTCAAAGAGAAGATCAATGCAAGGATTACCAGACAGATAGGGAGCTTTTCTGAGTCTTTCTTTTCAGTTTCCTATCCGAAGCGGTGAGGGGTACAGGAAAAGAGAAAAGGAAAATGAGCCCTCCTGCTTAAAAAAGTCACTGAGACTCCTGAACTGCAATTCTGAGTAATCAGTGCATCTGCCAGAAGCCTCAGAACATCCCTTCAGCTGCTGCTCTGCCTGTGCACAGCACCAGCATCACATCTGCTGAACCCCTCAGCCTTAGTCTGACCTGTCCTGTTTTCCAACCTGCAAACAGGAAGATGCCCCCAGGCAGTGCCCTGTGAACAGGCAGGATCTGTAGGGCCAGGGTGAGGGCACAGAGGGTGGGATGGTCTCTGAGTGCTGACAGGGAAAAGACACGGACAGGGAAACACCTCCCAGGAGGAGAATCTCCAGGCAGCAAGGATATGATCAGAAATGAGAGGAAACTAAACCCGGGATTGTTATGGGAGGGATAACAGAGAAAACTCCGTATGATCCCCGCCGTGCAGATCCCTCCTGTGAGCAGCCCCCTCGCCTCCTCTCCCACCCAGCAAAGCCTCTGCCCTCAGGGCCGGGGGCTCCAAGGCATGAAGCAGCTCCTGTGCAGCCAGAGCTCCAGTTCCCTCTGCAGAGCACAGGGGCTGAGAGCAGCTGCCCGGCAATGCTGGTGTGTGGGAGGTGGCTGCACAGCTGGGGAAGGGTGACGCTGTCTGAGTGCCCGGCTGCCTCTGCCCTGGCCTCTCTCACACCCACCCTCACCGCAGTTTCCTTCTTGCTCCACTGCTCTGGGTCACTGTTGGTGTGATCTGGTTCTTGCTGTCAGGCTCTCTGGGGATGGGAGTTTCAGCTGCAGAGTCACAGCCTGATCTTGTGGGTCCTTTCCTGCAGCTGTGTCCATGGGAACACGTGTCCCAGCTTTGTTCTGACCTGTGGGGCTGTGGGCAATGCAGTCTGTGGGGCTGGAGAATGAGCTGAGTCTCCTTTAAATCAAATGCCATCATTAGAACACTTGGATATCTCCTGGGGGTTTCCTTAGAAGCTCTGAACTACCCTCCAGGATGAAAACCTGTCCTACAGCATCTGTTTGTTATGTGAAAGCCCCATGGAGGAGCACAGAGATGCTGTGACAGAGAAAATGCTGTTGGGTTTGTGAAATCAGTGGTTTCCGGGATAAACGTGGGATACTGAAACCTTAAGAGAGTGAGACGTGTCATGGTCTGAGGTGGGTCCCTCTGCTCTCAGCAGTGCCCAGTGGCTTTTCAGGGTAACATGGCAGTGTGATCAGCCTCCATCTCAGAAAGGTGCCAGCCCAGGGCAGCTGCAGCAAGACAGAGGGACAGAGCAGCTGCCCTCACTCTGCACTGACTCACAGGCATCCTCTGGTCTCACAGGACTCGCTCTGTTCTCCCTGAGTGCAGCAGAAATGCTGAGGGTTTCTGACACCCAAGAACACTCCCCAGGGTGGGAGGGGACATAGAGCTGTAGAAACCCCAAACCTCTCAAACTCAGTTTCTCAGCCCTGCGGGTACAGATGCTGACAGTCCCTTCTGCAGCAGGAGCGGTTCCATCTGACAAAGCTGAACCCCAGGACTGGCCCCTGCCCCACCCCATCACACAGGGTCAGGCTGACTCCTCAAGAGCCCCTGGGCAGAGACCCTGCTCTTCATTGCACACTCATCAAGCACCGACCAGAGCTCCAGCCAGGACGTTCTCCTGGAAAAAGAAAAGGGTCTCTTTGTGGGAGGGTCTGTGGGAAATGACTTTGGCTTTGCTCTGAGAAGTCTCCCTTAAATTGTCACGTCTTTTCCTCCTTGCACAGGTCCTCATGCCCACAGGCAGCAGATGTCCAACAGCAGCTCCATCACCCAGTTCCTCCTCCTGGCGTTCACAGACACACGGGAGCTGCAGCTCTTGCACTTCTGGCTCTTCCTGGGCATCTACCTGGCTGCCCTCCTGGGCAACGGCCTCATCATCACCACCATAGCCTGTGACCAGCACCTCCACACCCCCATGTACTTCTTCCTGCTCAACCTCGCCCTCCTCGACATGGGCTGTATCTCCATCACTGTGCCCAAATCCATGGCCAACTCTCTGTGGGATACCAGGGCCATTTCCTTTGCAGGATGTGCTGCCCAGGTTGTCTTCTTAGGCTTCTTGATAGTAGCAGAGTATTCTCTTCTCACCATCATGTCCTACGACCGCTACGTTGCCATCTGCAAACCCCTGCACTACGGGACCCTCCTGGGCAGCAGAGCTTGTGTCCACATGGCAGCAGCTGCCTGGGCCAGTGGGTTTCTCACTGCTCTGCTGCACACGGCCAATACATTTTCACTGCCACTGTGCAAGGGCAATGCCCTGGACCAGTTCTTCTGTGAAATCCCCCAGATCCTCAAGCTCTCCTGCTCACACTCCTACCTCAGGGAAATTTGGCTTCTTGCTCTCATTGGTTTTCTGGTTTTGGGATGTTTTATTTTCATCATACTGTCCTATGTGCAGATCTTGAGGGCCTTGCTGAGGATCCCCTCTGAGCAGGGACGGCACAAAGCCTTTGCCACGTGCCTCCCTCACCTGGCCGTGGTCTCCCTGTATGTCAGCACTGGCATGTTTGCCTACATGAAGCCCCCCTCCATCTCCTCCCCCATCCTGGACCTGGTGGTGTCTGTTCTGTACTCGGTGGTGCCTCCAGCAGTGAACCCCCTCATCTACAGCATGAGGAACCAGGAGCTCAAGGATGCCCTGAGGAAACTATTTCAATACTCACTACTTTAGGTTACTAAGGTTCACACTATGTCACTAGTGCTGCAAGAGAAATAGCCAGGACTAACTTTTCTTCTTATGTGTCTATATTTTTCCATAGTGCTTTTGCTGGGCTTTGTTTTTTGCCTCATGTCTGTAATAATATAATTCTTGGCCTCCTGCGTGTCTTTTCTTGAACCAAAGACCTCATCTACATATGTATATGCGCTCCTTAGTTTTTGATAAACTCAATAAATGAAGCAGCAGAAAACAATTTGTCTCAGGTCCCATCTCCTCACACTCCTCTGGAACTGGGGGAGCAGCCCCAGGACACAGGAGGGTCCAGGAGGCAAATGCTGCCCCATGGAGGAGCAGCCCTGGTGGCCTTGGGGCTGCCCATGGGCAACTCAGTGGTCGTTCCCTCTCTGACACCTGCGAATTCGGGCTGCTGCTTCGCTGGATCCATGGCCAAGGGCAACAGCAGGATGCAGCAGGACACATCCCTTGTTGTCTGTTGACAGTGGAGATGGTGAATGGTCACGGAGATATGCACCGTCCCAGTGCATGATGAGGCAGAGGACAATCCTCCAGGAGAGGAATCTGGAGCTGCCTGAGAGCCCATGAGATACACACGGACCGGGTGTGCCTGAGGTGGGCAGTGACAGGACCCCACAGAGTGAGACATGGCCCAAGGTGGAGTCATCAAAGGGAAAGCACTAAATGCAGGTGTCTGCAGGGAAACAAAGATGGACACAGACCATCTGACACAGACCAACTCCAACAGGCAACAGCGCCCTCACAGCCACCACACCAACAGCAGCGCTTACACAACCATGAGCAACAGAACTGACCCTGTCCTGTTGCCCCTCTCAGGCTGATCTGGTGTGAAGGTTGCACGAGTGGTCCGTACATCCTGGGCAGAACTTATGCACTGTCTCACACGCTCCTGTGTTCCCCCAGCTGTGGACCTGGGCTTTGTGTTTGCCCAGACTCAGAGATATTTCCCATTTGGCCATTCCACCCTGGGTGTCTTCACATCCTGGTGTCCTCCTCCTCCTTGCTACCCTCACTTAGAATTGACCAAAACCACACGCAACAGTGAACCCACTCACACAGCAAATAGCCAGGAGGGGACTTTAAGAAATGTCGTAGTTTAACCCTGGTCATCCGCTCAGCACCACACAGTCGGTCGCTCACTCCCCCACAGCAGGATGGGGGGAAGGATAAGAAAAGTAAAAGAAAACTCGTGGATTGAGATAAAGAGGAGGAAAGTGATAAGAGGAGGAAAATGAGGGAGCAGCAGCCAGCGGTACCCAAAAGAGAGAGTTTAATAGGTAAACCAAAAGCTGTGTGTGCAATCAAAGAAAAATGAGGAATTCACCCGCTGCTTTGCGTTCGCAGGTGGGTGTTCAGCCATCTCCAGAAAATCAGGGCTCCATCACACATAGCAGTTACTTGGGAAGACAAACGCCATCACTCTGAGTGTTCTCCCCTCCCTTCTCCTCCCAGATTTTATTGCTGAGCATGACTACATATGGTATGGAAGACCCCTTTGGGCAGTTGGGGTCAGCTGTCCCAGCTGCGTCTCCTCTCAATTTCTTGGACACCCCCTGCCTCCTCTCACTTCTCAGCGTGAGGAGCTTAAAAGACCTTGATACTGTGCAAGCACTGCTCAGCAATGACTGAAATATTGGGCTGTGATCAACACTGTTTCCATCACAGATTTAACACACAGCCCCGTACAAGTGACTATGAAGATAAGTAACTCTACCCCAACTGAAACCAGCCTAATAAGCAGGACAGACCATGGTGATGAGGCAGGGGGTTTGGCCAGACCAGCACTGACCAGCCACCTCCCCACGGGCAGCTGGTCCCTCGAATCCCTCTCCTCCCCACTCTTCCACAGGCTGCTTCTTCCACAGTCCACCTTGATCCCTCCCTTTCTCTGCCCGACTCTCTTCCCCAGTTCACAACTACCATCAGTTACTTTTTCCCCAATGGTCTCAGGTTTTCTCCGTTTGTACTCAAGTTTGATAGTTTGGATGCCATTGTCCAGGTCCTCTGGGACTTCAGTGGCATCACTGGTGGCTCCCCCAGTTCAGATGGAACTCCGCCTGCAGCTCCCAAGGGCCTCTGGTCTCCTGCAGGTTCTGTGCTCATGGTTGGACAGTGACCGCAATCCTGAGAAATTTCAAATCTTATGAGAACATTTAAATCAACCTAAATGATTGAGTACTTTCAGTAAAATGTCTGAGCTTTTCCCTTGATTTCTAACTGAGAATTTTTCAGGATGTGTATTAACAGCAGGAGAAGAAATATTGATTTTTCCTTGTCTTTGCATCACCAGTACTGTATCTCTTACTCCGCGTGTTTCATCTCCCTCACATTCCAGTTATTTCCTCCTGGCCTGAAGAAATTCACCATGTCTTTTAATTGTGTTTATATTTATAATTTCCTATCTATCTCTCAAAAATATTTATTGCATGGTTCTCCCTTCTGGAAGGTGGAACCCATTGGAGCCAGCTTGGACTTGGCATAGAGCTGAGGCCTGTGTTTTATCTTTTTGATGATCTAATCACATTTGAATTTGTGTGTTCAAAACCAAGCAAAACCTTTTTGTGCCTGTTTGCAGCCAGTTCTCTAATGAGAGCAGGTGGAAATTCATGGAAAGTGGCTTTAACAGCCAGTTCCA
Source organism: Caloenas nicobarica (assembly GCF_036013445.1). Lineage (NCBI taxonomy): Eukaryota > Metazoa > Chordata > Aves > Columbiformes > Columbidae > Caloenas > Caloenas nicobarica. The sequence goes on from NC_088272.1 coordinate 840,859, forward strand.
GTGGAGAAGTCTGATGGAAGGAAAAGTGATGTAAGTCCCAGATGTGCGACGACAGAAATAGTGGTGTTGGGAGGTGCGGAGCAAGGTTGTCCACACAGTGTCAGACCTCAAGGGACTACTTTTCCAATGTGTCCAGACCTCCTTAGGAGACAGCCTGGATCAATATCAGTTAGAAAATGCTGGTATCATCTCTTCCATAAACTGAAAGATAATTAAAATTTCCTTAAATATGAAAATAACAATTATTAAGTGCTTATAGAAATCTTTAACTAGACTCCTAAGAGCTCTCTAATTCACTGTACAAGTCTTGAAGACTTTAAAAACATCATGGTAGAGACACGGATCCTTGGGGCTTCCTCCACTTCTATGAGCCCCATGGTGCATTTGGTGCTGAGTCCATGAACCTCAGATACTGAGACTGAAAAAATCTCTCAAGGACGTAAAGTCAGAAGCAAATGCCGAAGTGTCTCGGAGTGTTAATTGGCCCAACTGACGGCAATTGCCAACAAACTCTCCTGATGGAGTCGTTAGAGCAGATACTTGGAGGCCACGATGGCAGATAGGCAAAGGTCACGTACAGACAGTTCTGATGCTGAGAAAACCTTTGGTTCGATTTATGAGGCAGAAAGGCCAAGCCCTCAGCCCAGCCCCTGGGAAGGCAGATCCTGTCCCTCCTGCGTGGCTCTTCCTGGGGCAGTGGGATGTGGGTGTGATGCTGAGTGAAGAACAACAGCCTGACACCTCCCTGTGGGGCTGCGATGAGGCCCCTGTGCCATGAGGACGTGTCTCCTCGCAGGTCTGTGGCAGAGACAACTGCCATGGCCAAGTGGACAGAGATCTCTGTTCTGTGGGTGCCTTCCAGCCCTACCAGAGCCCTTGGCCATCTCCACCACCACTGTCCCACACCTGCCCCTCTCTCCCCATGGCTGTAGACACCCATCTCTTCCCCACCTTGCTCTCGCCATGGCATTTCCATACTTCACTGATGTCTTTCCACCCTCCCTGGCTGTTCCGTGAAACACAAAGCCATGGGCTGATCGCAGACTCCCTCTGGGTGACCTCTTGCACTACAGTGCAGCCCTCAAGTGACATTTTGAGCTCATCATGTCCCGTCTCCACATTCCAATCAGAACTTCACAGCAGTTTCTCTCTTTCTTCTGCTCTTTCCCATTATCAAGCAAAGTTCCATGATCTCAGAATCCACCCTTAAAGTCTTTGACCCAGCCCGTCAGCCTGCTCGTGGTCTCTCAGCTGACCAGAAAGAAGTATCCTCACCATGATCTTCCAAGCCACACGCCTGCTGTTGGCCTTTCAGCTTGCTGGACAAGACTAAAGGCATGTGCCTGCTGCAGATAAAAGTAACATGATTGTCACCCGCCAAGCCCATGCACCTGCTGGTGGTCTTTCTCTGACTGCCAGGTGCATCTCCATGCCAGTCCTGCAAGGCGCTACGGGAGCAGAGACCTTGAAAACAACATTCAAGCTACGTGCATGTTGGTGGTTTATCAGTTCCTTAGGCACAGCTTCAAGGACACGCACATAGACCAGTCATGTGCCTGAAGCTGGCCTACCAGGTACTCAGGTGGAAGTGACCTCACAGCCGTGTGCCCCTTGCTGGCCCATGAGTCCCTGAGGCACCATAGACCTGGTCCCAGCAATCCTGCCCATCTCCTCCTTGGGCCTGACAGCTGGTCAGGAACCTGTAACCTCACATCCCTCTTCAGATGCCCCGTGGCTGCTCCAGAATTACCCTGGCTTGCCCCAAGGGGCCAAACTGCTGAAGTAGGGTAGGGAGAGGGGTTGGAGGTGATGGGGGTTGAGCATGGGAATGAGAGCTCTGGGGATGAGGTGTTCAGTTTAGGGATTAAGGATTAGAGCTCGCTGTTCTGGGTTAGGATTTAGGCATCTAGTAATCTGCTTAGGTGTGTGGTTAGTGTCAAGGGTATGAGCTAGCTTTGTGAGTTAAGGGGTTTTTTAGGGTTGTGATGAGGCCTAATGTTAAGGCTGGTAATTTAAGGTTAGGGATACAGGCTAGGGATTAAAATGAGTAAAAGCGTAAGACTAAGAATAAGGGGTTATGGGCTTGGGATTTGGCTTAGAGGTAAATTTTGAGGTTTGGGTTTAAAGTAGTGCATTACTGTCAGGGTGAGGACTAGCATTTAGGGCTAAGGTTAGAGTTTAAGACTACTGCTTAGAACCCAGGTAAGGGCCTAACATGAATGTTTTCACAGTCAATGTCACGGCAGCATCACCATTACCTGAAACTCTCCAAATCTTTCGTCTCTGTTGGCCAAGCCATTCTTTCCTCCCCCACATCTCCAGTCTCTCTTGTCCCAGTTCCCCTTGACCTTCCCAAATCTGTCATCACCTTGGGAGCAGCTTTCTGATGGCCTTCATGACCTCTGAGTATTTGCCTTCCTGCTGCTGGTCAGCCAGTTCCTGTGACAGAAGTGACCTCACAGCAGCATCCAACGGGACACAATGGGCTGCTGTGCTGCTGAGGTCCCTGCTCAGCCCACCCAGCAGCCCTGCACCACCCCTAAGGTCCCCTACCTCAGCTCACGCCTACCAGCTCGTGCTCCAGAACAGCTCCCATAGGTCCGGGGAGACTTTTCCCAGTCCCACATGGTGCTTCAGCTACTCCAGGGTATGTTGGTGGTAGTGGTGGCCACCTCTGTGCAAACAACTGAATCAATTCCTGAACGTAGATTTTAGGAAATAGTTGATCCCTCTGCGGAAAAGACTTCTGTGTAATAGCAGAAAAAGTCTTCCTTTCCACAACTGCTAGTATTTTTAAGCCAATTTTCGTGAAACTCTTCATAGTCAGTTAGTTAGTTAGTTTGTTTTGACAGTACCATGGGCAAGTGTCAGCAAGCTAATTAAACACTGTGTCTCTATGTGAATGTTTTTATGCAGCCATTTCCCAAAATACATTGCCTACCAATGGTTTGAGTTGGGAAACACTGTTCAGAGGATCTTCTCAATTTGTATTGGCACATTTTGTATCTCTACTTCTTTCCCTCTGTCTCATTTACTTCCTTGCCTATTCTTTGAAGAGCTCTCTGAGGAAAAGATTCATTGAATTATGGAATCCCATAGATTGGAAGAGACTCCTTTGCAAGGATCTTTGCAACAGCGTCTTCAACTGGATCAAGTGAGGCTCCCCGTACAACAGTTCTGCTGAGTTCTTAAAATTCAGCCAGCCCGTTGTCCTGCACATCCTCTCTGGCATGTGCAAGCAAGTTAAGTAATTACTGTTTACTCAATTTTATTCAGTTTTGCAGGAGAAACTGCTACAGAGATCTCTGAAACAGTCAGGTTCTTCACCCAGGATGTTAATAACTACCTGTATGCACAGGAAACAGGCCCAGGCACAGCAGGATCTGCCCGTCTCCAGCACTGTCTGGAATCCCACCTGGAGAAATCCCACACAAGTCAGGCCAACATTTCATTTGAAGGTGACTAATTTTTGCTTATTTTGGAGGTGGTTGATATTGAAGGAGGTTGACTGAACTCGATCACTTGGTTTCAAGTTGATCCATTGTCTCAGACCAGTTTCTGCTGTTGTCTCTGTGGACAATGAGATGGGAAAGTCCTTGGGCCACCCAGGTGACTAATGACTGAAGAGCTCTGCTTGCACACCCGCACAACTTTGTTTCACCTTCTCAAACCCACCATCTCCTCCTCTCCCTCTTCTCCCCTTGCATTTTGAATTATTCTGGTTTTGGAGCCGTCTGCTCTACTCCTTTCTATGTCTGAAAACAAATGGAAAGATGAAGGGATAAACACCAGTCTTTATTGTATATGTGGGATTTTTTTGTCCTTCTTTCTCCTACATGTGTAGTTTGATTTAAAAAACAAAATAAGTTTAGGAATGGGAGATTTGAGACTTGAATAGTGAGTTTCACCTGCTTCACAACAGGTGCCTGTGAGAATTTGTTTTCCCAAGGCTCCCTGTATAATCAATGGAGAGAGGAGAAAACTCTCAAGGCTGGGTCCTCCCAACCTATAGCTGGCACACAAAAGAAAAGTTACAAATCTCTTCCAGTCACTATTCTCCTGGTCTGCGTTTAGGTCAGGACATTTGATAGTAATAGCGATGAGCAACTGTTTGGAAGTAACTGTATTTCAGTGCAGATGGATGTCAGATGAGACCGGGTGGAACCATAACAAATTTCAGTCATTATTTAGAGTACTAAAGAAGATGAGTTATACTTGGTCCCTATTCTGCCCTCCCCTCCCCTTTCCTGAAGAAACAAAGAGCACAAAGCTGTGGAAGAAAGCACGGGATTACGAAAGAGATGCTTGATACTGCTTATTCTGAAATCAATAGATACTCAGGGATTCCTAGTCCAAAAAGGCAAGTACTGAAAAGTAGAAAGAAAAGCTTTCAACATACATTTGATTTGATTTGATGTGATTTGATTTGATTTGATTTGACTTGATTTGATGTAATAGTTTGGCATTTGTGCAATAAAAGAGATGACTGAGGCACATAGGTGTGACAGATGTTTGGAAAAGACCCGCGTGCATTTGGAATTTGCCAGGAATGGGATAAAATCGCTAACAGACTTTAAAATCCTCTGTCATGAAGGAAGAATTCTTTACGAGTGTTTTAAAAAGGTAGAAAGAAGACAACAAATTCTCTGAGAACTCCAAATGAAATTTGATACAGAAAAATCAGGGTATGAGAAGTGCTTGAAGTCCTCTATCTGTGTACTATAGGAAGACTGCAAGAAAGGAAAGAAGCAGAGAGTTTTGGAGAGCCCTTCACCCAGGCTGTGGAATTATCACACTTGGTTTTTGCCATGTTCCTGTCTCGGCATGACGAACCGAAATTCAACGTAGGCTCAGAAAATGAAACTGCAGTTACCGAGTTCATCCTAGAGGGTTTCTCAGGGCTCGATCAAAGACTACAGCTCTTACTCTCTCTGGTCTTTCTGCTCATATACCTGACAACAGTGGTGGGGAACGCCACCATCATTTTCCTCGTGTATGCGGATCGCCGCCTTCAAACCCCCATGTACTTTTTCATTGGCAATCTGGCCTTCCTGGAAATCTGGTTTACATCCTCCACAAGCATCAAGTTGGTTGTGATCCTGGGTTCTGGGAGGAGAACAATCTCACTAAGCAGCTGCTTTGCCCAATCCTATTTCTATTTTGCCCTGGGCTGTACAGAGCTTATTCTACTTGTTGTCATGTCCTTTGACCGCTGTGTTGCCATCTGCCAACCTTTGCATTATGCTGCCATCATGAAGCCTCAGCTCTGCATCCACCTGGTTGTTGCTACTTGGGTCACAGGCTTCACACTCTTCAGTTACCGCCTGGTCATCCTCTCCCAGCTGACTTTCTGTGGCTCAAATGAGATCCATCACTTTTTCTGTGACAACTCCCCCTTATTCAAACTGTCCTGCTCTGACACCAGCCTGCTTTGGAAAATAGACTCTGTTTTCTTATCATTTGTCATTCTGGGTTCCTTATGTTTAACTCTGGCATGTTACCTGTGCATCCTTTTCTGTATTCTACATCTTCCAACAGCCTCTGGGAGGAAAAAAGCTTTTTCTGTATGTTCTTCCCATCTCACCACCTTGGCAATTGCATATGGGAGCTGCATTGCTCTCTACGTGTGTCCTTCAGTAGGTGTTTCCTTGGAGAACAGCAGATTTGTAGCATTGCTGAACACCGTTCTGTACCCCTTCTTAAATCCATTCATCTACAGTCTCAGAAACAAGACTGTGATACTGGCCCTGAATGAAGCCGTTGCCCGTACAAGAACACAGCTTTTCCCCTAATCATGAGGCATTTCTGGACAGCAATTCCTGTGGTCTGCTATCATATGTTAAACAATACCAATGCATAGGTATGTAACCTCCAGACAGAGATACCTCAGGAGATTGATAGAATCATAGAATCCTTTCAGTTGGAAGAGACCCTCAGGATCATCAAGTCCAACCACAACCCAATTCTAGCACTAAGCCATGTCCCTAAGAACCTCGTCTAAACACCTTTTAAACACCTTCAGGGATGGTGACTCCCCCACTGCCCTGGGCAGCCTGTTCCAATGCCCAACAACCCTTTCCAGGAAGAATGTTTTCCTAATATCCAATCTGAACCTCCCCTGCTGCAACTTGAGGCCGTTTCCTCTTGTCCTATCTCGTTGCATTGTGTTAAGTGATAAAAAGCTCCTCTGCACACACAAAGAAGGCACTAACAATGGCAGGAGGAGTAACTCAGTTAATACCCTGCCCAGCTGCTCTCAGCCCCATCACTGGGGAGCCACCAGCTCATCAGTTGCCCATCTCCAAAACCAAGAAGAGCACAGAGGCTCATTGGCAAGTGGGAACCCAAATTACAGGCTCTGGGGAATGAACATCTTGTCCCAAGGCTGCCCTGGGAGAGCCATCAGCCTCATTGTCCAGGTGTGAAGCCCATCAAGAGGAGCCACTGAGAGCAGCTCTCTGGATCACCATTTAGACTAACGGGGTTGTTGCCTAGGGGTGCAGGACACATGGTGGGATGCAGGGGAAGAGCATCTTTGGATTACACAGGACTTACCATGGGAAGTTTGGGGAAGGACCCCAACCAGTGCAGTCTGTCCTGTCTTCTCATTAAACTTAACTTCTAAATCTTTGCTGTGTGAGCAAATCTCTTCTCTGCGCGAACGTGTGAGCGTGGGGGTGTGAGTGTAGCAACTGGAGCAGGACCAGGGGGTCAGACAGCCTGTATGTCATTGGTGCCAGCAACTGAGAGACCAGAGTGACTGGACATAAGAGTGTGCGCGCATGTGTGTGACTGGGGTTGTCTGTACCAGTATCTGGAATGGGGCTGCGGCCCTGGGGGCTCACGTGTCCTTGTGTCTGCAACTGGCAAGGCCGGTGTCCTGGGGAGGCTGCTGAGCAGACTGAGTGTTTGAGCCCCGCTGCTGGAAGAATCCACCCTGAACGGGTATATACATAAAATAGACTGGGCTAGACTAGAAGAGTTCAGTTGGAAGGGACCTACAACGATCATCTAGTTCAAATACCTGACACATTCAGGGCTGACCAAAAAATAAATCATGTTATCAAGGGCATTGTCCAAAGGCCTCTTAAACACTGACAGTCTTGGGGCATTGACCACCTCTCAAGGAAGCCTGTTCCAGTGTTTGACCCGCCTTGATAAAGAGACGTTTCCTAATATCCAGTCTAAACCTCCCCTGGCCAAGCTTTGAACCATTCCCACATGTCCTATCGCTGGACACCAGGGAGAAGATCTCAGCACCTCCCTGTCCATGTCCCCTCCTCAGGAAGCTGTAGAGAGCAACGAGGTCGCCCCTCAGCCTCCTTTTCTCCAAACTAGAGAAGCCCAAAGTCCTCAGCAGCTCCTCAGAGGACAATCCTTCCAACCCTTTCACCAGGTTTGTTGCTCTCCTCTGGACGCATTCAAGGACCTTCACATCCTTGTTGTAATAATATGTGGGGCCCAGAACTGCACACAGCCCTCAAGGTGAGGCCGCACCAACGCTGAATACAGCAGCATAGTCACGTCTTTTGACCACATGGCCATGCTGTGTTTGATGCACCCCAGGATGCGGTTTACTGTCTTGGCTGCCAGGGGACAGTGTTGCCTCCTGTTGACCCTGTGGCCAACCATCACACCAGATCCCTTTCTGCAGGGCTGCTCTCCAGCCACTCTCTCCCAATCTACACTTGCACTCAGCGTTACTCTATCCCAGGTGAACAATCCAGCACTTGGACTTGTTCAATTTCATGCCAAGTGCCGGCTCCTGCAGTTGGGTCACAACAGCCCCATGCAACACTACAGGCTCAGGGAAGAGCGGCTGGAAATCTGCCAAACAGAAAAGGACCTGGGGGTGTTGATGGACAGTGACTGAACATGAGCCAGCGTGTGCCCAGGTGGCCAAGAAGGCCACCAGCATCCTGGCATGCATCAAGAATAGTGTGGCCAGCAGGACCAGGCAAGTGATCATCCCTCTGTTCTTGGCACTGGTGAGGCCGCATCTCAAACCCTGTGTTGAGTTTTGGGCCCCTCCCTACAAGAAAGACCTTGAGGTGCTGGAGTGAGTTCAGAGAAGGGCAACAAGGCTGGTGAGGGGTCTGGAAAAGAAGTCAGATGGGGAGCAGTTGAGGGAGCTGGGGCTGTTTAGCCTGAAGAAGGCTGAGGGGAGACCTTTTCGCTGTCTACAACTACCTGAAACGAGGTTGTCACATGGAGGATGTTGGTCTATTCTCCCATGTGGCAAGTGGTAGAAGGAGAAGAAACAGCCTGAAGTGGCACCCGGGAAGATTCAGTTTGGATATTAGGAAAGATTTCTTTGTGGAAGAGTTTGTGAGGCATTGGAACAGGCTGCCCAAGTATTGTTTGAGTCACCATCGCTGGAGGTTATTAAAAGACATATAGATGAGGTTCTTAGGGACATGGTTTAGTGCCAGAGTTGGGTTCATGGTTGGACTCGGTGATCTTGAGGGTCTCTTCCAACCTAAATGATTCTATGATCTCATTGGGATGAGAAACATGGTTGGGCAGCTCACCCAGATGGAATACTGAGATGGATGGATGGATGGATGGATGGATTGGGACCGCGTGAAGGAGCAGCCTCCTTATCAGCCAGCCATGGCATGATGGAAGCAAGGCCAGTCCCCCTTTGTCCCCTGCTCTTGTTTTCAAGAGATCCTTTACACCCATTGCTGGCAGCCCTCCTGTGCCAGCCCCTCTCACCAGCACAAGACTCCTGGCCCAGGAGCTCTTCATGCTGCTCCTGCTACTGCAGTGACAGAGCAGCCTGCCCTGAGCTGGGGAATGCAGAAATACGTTTCTGTGGGTCATTTATTCCCCTGTTGAAGCACAGAGCACTGGGAGCAGGCTGTGGTGCCTGAAAACCACAGCGAGACAGTCCAAGGCAGATCACTGAAGGTCCTTCACCATCTCCAGGAACACTGGGCACCCACAGATGAACACTCAAAGCAGCACCATGACGTAACATGTTGCCCCATGTCCTCCCCTGAGCCCATGAAAAACCCAAGCACAGCAGCATGGCCTTGTGGGGGAAATGTATTCAGGCTGACCACAGCTTTGGAAGAAAAGCCCAAGCTCCAAATACTGAAACTGAGGAAATCCCCTTTTATGGGGTATTTCAAAAAGATGGTCCAAATTTCAGAGATACAGTGATTTCAAAATGGGTCCATCCTTTTGAAACACCCTGTATTACAGAGATATGACACAGGACACCAGCTGTACCAGGGTCCCAGAAACAGGTAGACAGGCCTCTGAGTCATGGCTCTGGAGAAGTGCCATGGGTGAGGAAATTCCTTGACAAACATGGTTATCACAGATAAAATGCTCAATGCCCAGGAGGTTCCTGAGATGAGCTGGAAGTCACTTCTGAAGAGACATGGGTAACTTATTGCTGCTGACAGAAAAATGATTGAATCAGCTTCTTCAGTGCCACATTCAGCTCCTGGTTCCTCATGCCATAGACGAGGGGGTTCACTGCTGGAGGCACCGCTGAGTAGAGAAAAGATACCACCAGGTCCAGGCTTGGGGAGGAGATGGAAGGCGACTTCAGGTGGGCAATCATAACAGTGCTGACAAACAGGGAGACCACGGCCAGGTGAGGGAGGCACGTGGCAAAGGCTTTGTGCCGTCCCTGCTCAGAGGGGATCCTCAGCACAGCCCTCAAGATCTGCGCATAGGACAGCACAATGAACACAAAACATGCAAATCCTAAACAGACACTAACCCAAATAAGCCCAGCTTCCCTGAAGTAGGTGTAGTGAGCAGGAGAGCTTGAGGATCTGGGGGATTTCACAGAAGAACTGGTCCAGGGCATTGCCCTTGCACAGTGGCAGTGAAAATGTATTGGCCGTGTGCAGCAGAGCATCGAGAAACCCAGTGGCCCAGGCAGCTGCTGCCATGTGGACACAGGCTCTGCTGCCCAGGAGGGTCCCGTAGTGCAGGGGTTTGCAGATGGCAACGTAGCGGTCGTAGGACATGACAGTGAGAAGAAAATACTCTGCACCAAACAAGAAAAATACACAGAAGACCTGGGCAGCACATCCTGCAAAGGAAATGACCCTGGTATCCCACAGGGAGTTGGCCATGGATTTGGGGACAGTGATGGAGATGGAGCCCGGGTCAAGGAGGGCGAGGTTGAGCAGGAAGAAGTACATGGGGGTGTGCAGGTGCTGGTCACAGGCTATGGTGGTGATGATGAGGCCGTTGCCCAGGAGGGCAGCCAGGTAGATGCCCAGGAAGAGCCAGAAGTGCAAGAGCTGCAGCTCCCGTGTGTCTGCGAACGCCAGGAGGAGGAACTGGGTGATGGAGCTGCTGTTGGACATTTGCTGCCTGTGGGCATGAGGACCTGTGCAAGGAGGAAAAGACAGTGACGGTTTAGATGAGACTCCTCTGAGCAAAACCAAAATCATTTCCCACAGACCCTCCCACAAAGAGACCCTTTTCTTTTTCCAGGAGAACATCCTGGCTGGAGCCCTCGTCGGTGCTTGATGAGTGTGCAATGAAGAGCAGGGTCTCTGCCCAGGGGCTCTTGAGGAGTCAGCCTGAGCCTGTGTGATGGGGTGGGGCAGGGGCCAGTCCTGGGGTTCAGCTTTGTCAGATGGAACCGCTCCTGGTGCACAGGGGACTGTCAGCATCCGTATCCCTAGACATGAGAAACTGAGTTTGAGAGGTTTGGCGTTTCTATAGCTCCTTCTCCCCTCCCACCCTGGGGAGTGCTCTTGGATGTTAGAAACCCTCAGCATTTCTGCTGCACTCAGGGAGAACAGAGCGAGTCCTGCGAGACCAGAGGATGCCTGTGGGTCAGTGCAGAGTGAGGGCAGCTGCTCTGTCCCTCTGTCTTGCTCCAGCTGCCCTGGGCTGGCACCTTTCTGAGATGGAGGCTGATCACACTGCCATGTTACCCTGAAAAGCCACCAGGCACTGCTGAGAGCAGAGGGATCCACCTCAGACCACAACACGTCTCACCCTCTCCTAATGTCTCAGCATCCCACGTTTAGCCAAGAAACTGCTCGTCTCACAAACCCAACTGCATTTTCTCTGTCACAGCATCTCTCTGCTCCTCCATGCGGCTTTCACATAACAAACAGATGCTGTAGGACAGGTTTTCATCCTGGAGGGTAGTTCAGAGCTTCTAAGGAAACCCCCAGGAGATATCCAAGTGTCCTAATGATGACATTTGATTAAAGGAGACTCAGCTCATTCCCCAGCCCCACACACTGCATTGCCCACAGCCCCACAGGGCAGAGCAAAGCTGGGACACGTGTTCCCATGGACACAGCTGCAGGAAAGGACCCACAAGATCAGGCTGTGACTCTGCAGCTGAAACTCCCATCCCCAGAGAGCCTGACAGCAAGAACCAGATCACACCAGCAGTGACCCAGAGCAGTGGAGCAAGAAGGAAACTGCGGTGAGGGTGGGTGTGAGAGAGGCCAGGGCAGAGGCAGCCGGGCACTCAGACAGCGTCACCCTTCCCCAGCTGTGCAGCCACCTCCCACACACCAGCATTGCCGGGCAGCTGCTCTCAGCCCCTGTGCTCTGCAGAGGGAACTGGAGCTCTGGCTGCACAGGAGCTGCTTCATGCCTTGGAGCCCCCGGCCCTGAGGGCAGAGGCTTTGCTGGGTGGGAGAGGAGGTGAGGGGGCTGCTCACAGGAGGCATCTGCGCTGCAGAGGATCAAAGGGAGTTTTCTGTGTTCTTCCTCCCATACCAATTCCAGGTTTAGTTTCCTCTCATTTCTGATCATTTCCCTGCTGCCTGGACATTCTCCCCATGGGAGGTGTTTCCCTGTCCATGTCTCTTCCCTGTCAGCACTCACAGACCCCATCCCACCCTCTGTGCCCTCACCCTGGCCCTACAGATCCTGCCTGTTCACAGGGCACTGCCTGGGGGCATCTTCCTGTTTGCAGACTGGGGAAAAGGACAGGTCAGACTAAGACTGACGGGTATAGACAATGTGATGCTGGTGCTGTGCACAGGCAGAGCAGCAGCTGAAGGGATGTTATGAGGCTTCTGGCAGATGTACTGATGACTCTGAGTAGCAGTTCAGGAGTCTCAGTGACTTGTTTAAGCAGGAGAGCTCATTTTCATTTTCTCCTTTCCTGGACCCCTCACCACTTCGGATAGGAAACTGAAAAGGCAGGCTCAGGAAAGCTCCCTATCTGTCTGGTAATCCTTGCATTGATCTTCTGCTTGAGGCATCCCCTTGGAAAAATCCTGGGGGTGATCTGGAGCTGTGAGTAGCTCTGATCCACACAGCACCCTCTCCACAGCAGAAGCACCTTTCCTGCCCTGATAGGGGTCGCTCCTTCCCCCCACAGCTTCTCCCCACGGCACCGTGGGGATCTCCCCGGGCAGGCTGAGTGCTGACCCTGGCAGGCAGCAGAGTCCCTGCCCCGGCACAGCCCTGGGGTGCAGGGACCCTGCTCTGCAGGACAGCCCTGGGCACCCCTGGGTGCTCACCCAGCTACACAGCTGTTCAAAATTGCCTGACAAGAGCCCCCTCCTCACAGATCCCTCAAGCTGTGCCTGTGCTAACTTGAGGAGATGCCTCCAGGAGCTACAGCTGCATTGCCCTGCACCCAGAGACTTACCGTGTCAAGGGCTGCAAAGATTTCTCCTCCAGTGAGCTCTCAGTCATCCTCCCCATCCTGACCACCTTTCATCTCTCTCTGCCTTGCTCGTCTCCCTGAGATCCCCAGGCAGAGCCCTCAGCCCTGCTGCGCTTTGCAGAGGAGCTGCTCCTGGGCAGAGCTGTCTCTCTGCAGCGCTGCCGCTTGCCATGAGCTCCCTGTGTCCCAGGAGCCCAGCCCAGCTCAGCAGCACAGGAGCAGCCCAAGGCGCTTTAATGACCCCTCTGGTGGGTTTGCTGCTGAGGCCATGAACCTCAGATACAGAGAGGAAGTTGAAGAAACCTCTGAAGAAGTCAGGTTTAAACTCCGAAGTTCCTTCTGGTGTTAATGGGTCCCACTGAGGAACACTAGTGAGGAACTGACCCCAGGGTCTGGTTAGAGAAGAAAACTGGAGGCAGAGATGACAGGTCAGGACAAGCAAGGTGAAGTCTCTCTGATGATCAGTAAACCTGGATGTGTTTCATTAACCAAAGGGCCAAGCCCTGACCCCCAGCCCTGGGAAGGCAGATCCTGTCCCTCCCACGTTGCCCAGGGCCCTTCCTGGGACAGTGTGATGTGGGGCTGTGCAAGGCCAAGGGCAGGACTATGGTCCCACACCTCCCAGGTTCCTGGCTGGGGACAAGGAGGCCATGAGGCCCCTGTGCTGTAAGGACAAGGTGTCTCCTCACAGGCATCAGAGCTGGAGACAACAGCCACAGCCAAGGGGAGAAGGAGCTCATGTCTGTTGGGGGCTTTCAGCCTCTTTACATCCCTTGATCATCTCCACGACAGCCTGTCCTATGCTGTGGCATCCCCTGCACCTCTTGCCCTGCAGGCTGGAGACATCCCCCCTGCTGCCCCACCTTGCTCTTGTCTGAGCATCTTCCTTCCTTTGCTGATCTCTCTCCATCCTCCCCAGCTGTTCCTTGAAGCACAAAGCCTTGGGCTGATGCAGACTGCCTCTGGGTGACCTGCTCCACCATAGCACTGCCCTTCCACTCACATTCCTTCCTGCTCATGTCCAGCCTGGACCTCCCCAGCTGCACTTTGTACCATTATTTCTTTCTCGTGCTGTTTCCCACTATGAAGAAAACCTCCACCATCTCTGAAACCACCCTTCCAGCACTCTCAGGCTACTCCTACACTGCTGCAGCCTCCCCAGCGCTGCTGGGCCAGAGCAGCCCAGGTCCCTCAGCATCCCACACCATGTGCACAAGGTCCTGACCCCTGCCTTGGCACAGCCCTGCACTCTCCAGTTCCTCCCTGCTTCTCCAAACTGGGAGCTGCACACTGGCACACACCCGTGTGTGTGGGGTCACACCAGTGCTGAACCGAATGGGATGAGAACTCCAGGTGTCTGGGTGCCCACGCTCCTCCTCATGCAGCCCCGTGTGCAGCTGCCTTGTTCATGGTGAGCGTGCAGCACGGGCTTGTGTGGCGGCCCTTGTAGTGCCCAGGCCCTTCTCCTCAGGGTCCCTGCTCAGCGTGTCAGGTCCTGCTCTGTCCTGATGGATGGGGTTATTCTCCTGGCCCGGTACAGGACTGGCCACATCTCCTTTTAAAACTTCAGAGATTCCTGATGGTGGAACCCCAAAGTTTCTCCAGGTCTGGACTCTCCCTGGGCTGCTGCAGCCGCAGTCCCTCCAATTCCAGCCAGGGCAAGGACCACTCGCCCGGGGAGCCCCCGGTGCCCCCTAAAGAAAAGGGGTCTCAGCCTCCAGGACTCTCCTGAGCCCAGGAAGAGGCCACTAAAATGGCAGCAGTAGCAGGGTTCCATCAAGAGTTTATTCAAGAAAAAGGAAATAATTTCCAATTTCCCTAGCACAGTCTTGCAGTGCTGCTTTCTCCTCCTTATGCTGGTGCCTCTCCCTGACTGCTGTGCCCCACTTTCGGTGGCTCCAGATTGTTGGGGGCATGGCCATGTGCCCCCACAGCCCCAGGGCTTTGTCATTGGTGTCCTCACTCACAAGGGAAAACCCATCTGGTCACTCCCCACGTAAAGGAGCTCCATACATCCAAGCAACTTCTTCACTCTGAGGGAATCCCACTGCTGACCCTTCCAGCCCGTCTCTCCTGAAAAGCCTGTACCCAGCCATTGCAGCACCCCAAGCTGTGTGACTTGTCCCACCACGCCTGGCGGTGACTCCATGGGTGTCAAACAGCACAGGCTGCAGCTTGTCCTGGCTGTGCCCTTGGCTCAGGGCATCAGTGCACAGTTGGGCTGTGGCACCTCAGCTGTAGCACCCGGCCAAGCTCTGATCGTTCTCGGGAAATCTGGTTGGTCTCAAGAATCCAGGTCCCCATGTGTGCAAAGGTTTGACTTCAGAGCAGAGCAATGTCACAGTGGTGGGCAGATGGAAAGTTAGGGCTGAAATTGGGCAACAGGAGAGTGAGCAAGCCCTGCTGTCCCCAAGGCCAGAGAGAAACAGGGCTGGGAATGACAGACCTGGAAGGAAACGTGTGTTTTGTCAGTGGCGTCTCTGCTGCCCCTGAGGTACTTGGGCAGACGTGTCACTGATCTCTAGGAATGACAAGGTGCTGCTGACAGGCCCAATGTGACAATGGTTTGTCTGTTCCTTGATTATGTTCTCAAGGAGTTGAGAACAGGTTTGGTGAAAAGAAAAAAAGGAGATTTGGAAGTGTTGCTATACGCATGGATACCGCGGTGTGAAGCGCTTCCTATTCATGGGCTGCCCTACATCTACTGGATAGAGAAGGGACAGATCTTGCGATGCTTCAGAGGTGGGAATGAGTTTCTTGCACAAAGGCACCGAATCTGTCTGCAGTGCTGTCTGGGGTGTCTGTCCCACACTCACTGTGGGTGGGGATGGCTGCCCTGGACAGGACCATCGCTGTCCCTGCCCAGTGCATGTAGGGGTGTGCGAGAGCCTTGGCACCTCACGTAACACTGCAGGTGTGTAACTGGCCTTAAAGGGAATAACCACCCTGAATTTGATTTGTCAATCGATTTATAGAACAATTTCAGCTGGAGGAGACCCTCAGGATCATCGAGTCCAACCATAACCCAACTCTGGCACTAACCCATGTCCCTAAGAAACCCAATTAAATGTCTTCTAAACACCTCCAGGAATGGTGACTCCACCACTTCCCTGGGCAGCCTGTTCCACTGCTTCACAACTTTTTCCATGAAGAAATGTCTCCTAATATCCAACCTGAACCTTCCCTGGCACAACTAGAGAACATTTCCTCTCGTCCTATCACTTGCTGCTTGGGAGAAGAGACCAACACCCACCACGCTACAACCTCCTGTCAGGTAGTTGTAGAGACCAATAAGGTCTCTCCTCAGTCTCTTTTTTTCCAGGCTAAACAGCCTCATGTCCCTCAGCTGCTCCTCATAAGACTTGTGCTCCGGGCCTGTCACGGTCCATTCGGTGATGGACTCGTGATGCTTCATTTACCTTGATCTTGAAGTGCAAAATTAAGGGAATCAAAAAGCCAAGAGGTTGTAATTCAATCATCAATATTTCTTTATTTATTTTGCCCGTAAAGCGGCATGTGATAGAGAGAGTGGAGAAAAAGGAAAGGAAAGAAAGGGGGAAAAAAAAGGGTTGGCTACCACTATGAGATCCAAAGGCGTCCCTATGGTCTCAGGTGCCGTGAGAAGAGTCCTGCCGGTTCTCCGTCGTGATCCGTGATCCTTTGGTGGGGAGAGCTCAGCGATGTCCCGTCGGGAATCGTCTTTCATGCTTCTTCACTCCGCTTTGCTCCCATGGATTGAGGCCAATCTCTGCCTTTGTTTCGCAATCCAGGCTGAACTGCGCAGGCCTGAAGAGTCCCCGCTTCGCTTGCCAGAACCCGTCTGTGCCTGCATCGCCTCGGTTCAGGGGTCTCTTACTGGTCCATTGGGTGACCTCTAGACCTTTGTCAAGCCTCTGCACATGCTCTTCTTCACTGGCCTTAGTAGCAGGGAGGAGGTGAGGGCAAGTTTGGCTGAGGCAGTAGGTGAAAATCCATCTTCTGCACAGCAGCTATAGTCCCCAGATCGAGAGAGCTGTAGAACACAATTCCTTTTAGGAGGTGGGGGCAAGTCTGGCTGCGGCAGCAGGTGGAATCCGTACAGCAGCCATTGTTACCTGTAGACCCCGGGTCAGAGAGACCTGTATAACACAACTTTTTTCGTCAGGCCTCTCTCCAAGTCATTGTCCAATTCTTTCTATCAGAGCATCTGTTCTCCAAGTCCCTGATGGCGATGTTCAGGCAAATACTGTTCTTTGGACTGACTCCTACACCTTCCAATCCCTGATTTCTGTGATTCTGTGAGATGGAGGGGCCAGGAGAGGGAGATGTGAGGAGATGGATGGGTGAGGAGATAGACACACCAAGAGAGGGAGGGTCGGGTGGGTGGTGGGTGAGGAGCTCGGGATGGACAGATGGACAGAGACACCAGGAGATGGAGGTGGAGATGGAGATGGAGATGATGGAGATGGAGATGGAGATGATGGAGATGGAGATGGAGATGGAGATGGAGATGGAGGTGGAGATGGAGGTGGAGATGGAGATGGAGATGGAGATGGAGATGGAGGTGGAGATGGAGATGGAGATGGAGATGGAGATGATGGAGGGACCAGGAGGTGGGTGAGAAGGTGGGGATGGACAGATGGACAGATGAGGGTGGAGACACCAGGAGATGGAGAATGAGGGTCAGGTGGGTGGTGGGATGAGGAGATGGAGGGATGGCCATGTGGAGGGACGGATGGATGGACAGATGGATGATGGACAAGTAGACGCCGGCCAACTAGATGCCCCCTGCTGGGCCCTCCGCCCACTCACACGTCTTGTTGGGCGACACCAACTTCCTGGTGGCCCCAAAATGGATCCAGATGAACTTCCCTGGGAGAGCAGCAGTGGCCACTGCCCCTGGCAGGCCCCACCCACAGGCCCCACCCACAGACCCCACCCCCTCCACTCACCAATCAGGAGGAGTTCGCGGGAGATGTTAGGGTCTTGTGTTTTCCATCCTCCAGATGAGGTTGGATGAAGTTGGGAAGATGTTTGGGGGTCTCAGTTGGGGTTCAACATCCTCCAGGTGGGACAAAGTTGGGGAGATCTTGGAGTCTTGGAGTTCAATGTTGTCAGCGTGAGGTGGGACAACATTGAGGGAGATGGTTTATGTCTTGGGTTCTCCATCCTCCCAGGGGAAGAGGGATGAAGTTGGGGAGATGTTTGCAGGTCTTGGTTGGGGTTCAACATCCTCCGGGTGGGACAACACTGAGGGAGATGTTGGGGGTCTTGGAGATCTCCACCGGCTAGATGAGGAGAGATGAAGTTGGGGGAGATGGTTGGGTCTTGGGTACTCCATCCCCCAGGTGGGAAAACACTGCGGGAGATGTTTTGGAGTCCTGGGTTCTCCACATTCCAGATGAGGTAGGACAAAGTTGGCAAAGATGTTTGGAGTCTTGGTTGGGGTTCAACATCCTCCAGGTGAAGAAGGCATAGAGTTGGGGAGGTGTTTGGGGTCTTGGGGTTCAATATCCTCCAGGTGGGACAAAATTGAGTGAGATGCTGGGGTTCAACATCCTCTGGATGACGTGGGACAACACCGCAGGAGACGTTTGGTGTCTTGGGGTTCTCCACCCTCTAGATGAGGTGGGACAATGTTGGAAAGATGTTTGGGGTCTTGGTTGGGGTTCAACATCCTCCATATGAGGTGGGGTGAATTTGGGGAGATGGTTGGGGTCTTGGGATTCTCCACCGGCTAGATGAGGTAGGACAAAGTTGGAGAGGTGTTTGGGGTCTTGGGTTCACTATTCCCCAGATGGGACAACATTGGAGGAGATGTTTGGTCTCAGCTGGAGTTCAACCTCCTCCATGTGAGGTGGGGTGAAGTTGGGGGAGATGTTTGGTCTTGGGTTCCAACATCCTCTAGATGAGGTGCGGTGAAGTTAGGGAGATGGTTGGGGTTGAACATCCCCAGGTGAGGAGGGGGTAAGTTTGGGAAGAAGTTTTGAGGTCTTGGAGTTCAATACTCTCCACGTAAGGTGGGATGAAGTTAGGGGAGATGTTGAGGTTCTGGTTGGCCCAAGGGGTCCAGACATGGGACATCGGGGCCTGGGTGGCACAATGGAGCTGGAGATGGGACATATAAGACTTAGTGTCCCCAAAGTGTCCATGAATAGGACATCCTGAGTCTTGATGGCTTCACAAGGTCCAGGGATGTGACATCTTGGCCTGGGTGGCCCGAAGTGTCTGAGGATGGGACATTCTAGGTCTTGTTGGCCTAAGGGGTCCAGGGATGGGACATCCTGCTCTGCGTAGCCCTGAGGATACAGGGATGGGAAATTTTGGCTCTTGATGGCCCAAGGGGGCTGGAGATGGGACAATTTGAGTCCAGGGATGAGATATCCTGGGTCTGGGTGTCCCAGGTGGTCCAGGGTGGGACATCTTGGTCTTGGTGTCCCAAGATGGTTGGACATGGGACATCCTGATCTCGGTAGCCGAAAGGGTCCAGAGACGGGATATCCTGGGTCTTGGTGGACTCACAGTGTCCAGGGATGGGACATCTAGGCCTGGGTGTCCCAAAGTGTCCAGGGATGGGACAGTTTAGGTCTTGGTGGCCCAAAGTGTCCAGGGATGGGACATCCTGGCGTGGGTGGTCCATGGGTTGGGGCATTTAACATCTTGATGGCTCAAGATGGCTGCAAATGGGACATCTTGAGTCCAGAGAAGGGATGTCCTTGGTCTTATTGTCCCCAAAGTGTCCAAGGATGGGACATCTTGGGTCTTGGTGGTCTAAGGGGTCCCAGGATAGAACATTTTCGGTATTGGTGGCCCAAAGTGTCCAGATATGGGACATTTTATGTCCCGGTGGCCTAAGGGTTCCAAGGATGGCACATCTTTGCGCTGAGTTGCCCAAGATATCCAGGGATGGGAAATTTTGGCTCTTGACGGCCCAAGGGCGCTGGAGATGGGACATTTTGGGTCCAGAGATGGCACAACCTTGGTCTTGGTGGACCAAGGGGGCTGGAGATTGGACATTCTGCATCTTGGTGGCCCAAAGTGTCCAGCGATGGGAGATCTTCAGTGCAAGGATAGGACATCTTGGCCCGGGAGCTCCAGGGGTCCAAGGGTTGGGACATCCTGGGTCTTGGTGGCCCCAAGAGTCCAGGGATGGGACATTTGGGGTCCAGAGATGGGACATCTTCGCTCCAGGAAAGGGACATATTGGTCTCGGTGACCCAAGAGGTCCAGTGATGCGATATCTTGGTCTTGGTGGACCAAGATGACTGGAGGTGGTACATCCTCGTCTTGGTGGCCCAAAGTGTGCAGGGATGGGACTTCTTGTGTTCAGGAATGGGACATCTTGGCCTGGGTGGTCCAATGGGCCCAAGGGTTGGGACACTGTAGGACTTGGTGGCCCAAGATGCCTGGAGATGGGACATTTTGGGTCTTGGTGGCTTAAAAGTTCCAGAGATGGGACATCCTGCATCTTGATGGCCCAAAGTGTCCAGGGATAGGACATTTTGTGTCCAGAGATGGGATGTCTTGGATCTAGGGATGGGACATCTTGGTCTCAGTGGCCCAAAGTTTCCAGTGATGGGGCATCGGAGCTCCGAGATGGGTCATTTTGGTTCACAGTGGCCCAAGGAGTCCAAAGATGGGAAATCTTGGTCTTGGTTGCCCAAGATGGCTAGACGTGGGACATCTTAGGACTTGGTGTCCCCAAAGGGTCTAGGGATGAGACATCCTGGGTCTTGGTGGCCTCACAGTGTCCAGGGATGGGACATCTAGGCCTGGGTGTCCCAAAGTGTCCAGGGATGGGACGTTTTAGGTCTCGGTGGCCAAATGTGTCCAGGGGTCTGGGATTGGACATTTTTTATCTTGGTGGCCTAAGGGGTCCAGAAAAGGGACATCCTGAGTCTTGGTGGTTCAAAGTGTCCAGGGAATTGGCATCTTGGCCTGGGTGGTCCATGGTTTAGGGCATTTAGGTATTGGTGGCTCAAGGGGGCTG
This sequence comes from Caloenas nicobarica, assembly GCF_036013445.1. Lineage (NCBI taxonomy): Eukaryota > Metazoa > Chordata > Aves > Columbiformes > Columbidae > Caloenas > Caloenas nicobarica. Next base: position 861,450 of record NC_088272.1, read on the forward strand.
GAGATGGGACATACTGTGTCCAGAGATGGGACATCCTTGGTCTTGTTGGCCCAAAGTGTCCAGGGATGAGACATCTTGGTCTCTTTGGCGTAAGGGGTGCAGAGATGGGACATCTTGGCTCTGGTTGGCCCAAATGTCCAGGGATGGGACATCCGGGGTCTGGGATGAGACACCCTTGCTCTCTGTGGCTCAAGTGGTCCAGGGATAGGACATTTTTGGTCTTGGTGGTCTGAGGGGTCCAGAGATGGGACATTTTAGGTCTTGATCACCCAAAGTCTCCAGGGATGGTACATCCAGGGTCTGGGGTTGGACATTTTATGTCTTTGTGGCCAAAGTTGTCCAGAGATGGGAAATCTTGGTCTGGGTGGCCCAAGGGGGCTGGAGATGGGACATCTTAGGACTTGGTGTCCCCAAAGGGTCTAGGGATGAGACATCCAGGGTCTTGGTGTCCTCACAGTGTTCAGGGATGGGACACCTTGGCCTGGGTGCTCCAAGGGGTCCAAAGGTTGGGACATTTAAGGTCTTGGTGGCCCAAGATGGCTGCAGATGAGACATCTTGGGTCCTGAGATGGGACAACCTGGGTCTTGGTGGCCCCAAACTGTCCAGGGATGGGACATCTTGGCCTGGGTGTTCCAAAGAGTCCAGGTATGGTACATTTTAGGTCTTGGTGGCCCAAGGTTTTCAGGGATGGGACATCTTGGCCTGGGTGTTCCAAGGATGGGACATTTTGGGTCTGATTGGCCCAAAGTGTCCAGGGATGGGACATCTGTAGTCTGGGATGGGACATCCTGGGTTTTGGTGGCTCAGTGGGTCCAGGAAAGGAACATTTTAGGTCTTTTGGTGGCCTAAGGGGTACCGAGATGGGACATCTTGGCCTGGCTGGCTCAAGGGGGCTGGAGATGGGACATCTTTCAACTTGGTGTCCCCAAAGGGTGCAGGGATGAGACTTCTTGGGTCTTCCTGGCCTCACAGTATCTAGGGTTGGGACATCTTGGCCTGGATGGTCCAAGGGGGCTGGAGATGGGACATATTGGGTCCCAGGATGGGACACCCTGCGTCTTGGTGGCCCAAAGTCTCCAGGCATGAGACATCTTTGATCCAGGGATGGGACATTTTAGGTCTTGGTGGCCCAAAGTGTCCAGGAATGGGACATCTTGATCTTGGTGGCCCAAGGTGGCTGGAGATGGGACATCTTAGGACTTGGTGTCCCCAAAGTTTCCAGGAATGCGTCATCCTGGGTCTCGGAGGCTTCATGGGGTCCAGAGATGGGATATCTGGGCCTGGGTGGCCTGAAGTGTCTAGGGATGGGACATCTTGGATCCAAGATGGGACATTTTAGGTCTTGGTCCCAAAGTCTCTAGGGATGGGATATCCGGTGTCTGGCATGGGACATTCTGGCTCTCAGTGGCCCAAGGAGTCCAGGGACGTGCCATTTTAAGTTTTGGGGCCCTAATGGGTCCAGGGACAGGAAATGTAACCCTGAGCGGCCCAAGGTGTCCAAGGATGGGAGATTTTGTCTCTTAGTGGCCTCACAGTTTCCAGGGATGGGACATAGCGGCAGCGAGAGCGACTCCGGTAGCAGTGCCGGCTACGGCAGCGTGTCTGGCTGCCACCACGTCTCCTCTTTCACCAGGACCGGGCCACGGTGGGGTGGCCACCTCCCTGTCCTGCCAGAGGATGCAGCTCTGCACCCCCAGCCCCGCTTTTAAAGGGGTGCCTGGGTGGGGCCCTTTGTGACATCACCAGTGACATCACAATGCCCCACTGTGGCAGTTGCACATCCCCCTGAGATCCAGAGCCTTCAATGGGGCAGTCGATGGCTCCTTCGCACCTTTTGTGCCCCACTGTGCCTGTCCCCACGTACACACCAGGGTGGTACCAAGGTGCTGACAGTCACATCCTCCCCTGCCCCGGGCAGGGTGACTTCACCTGCACCAGCTGGGGGGCAGGAGGGGTGGGACCCTCAGTCAGTTGACAGGGTCCTCAGCAAAGGAGGTGCCCAGAGAAGCTGAGAAGCTTCTGGACTATGTTGTAATATCCACAGCCTGTCACGTCCCACCCTTCACGTATGAGTGCAGAATGGAGGGAATGGAGGTTCTAGTTTTCCTGTTTCTGGGAGAGACTTTCATGCTTAGTGGAGGAGGGAGCTGAAGGTGTAACGGGTAGGACTTCTTTCATGCTCTGTGAATGTTCTTTTGCATTATGCCACCTTGATACCAGTTTACTCAGTTTATCAAGGGGTAAGTACGCCCTCCATTATATCTCCGGGAACTCCCTTTTTAATTCCCAAAACCCACCATTGTTGTTGGATCTTAGGTTGTTCCCCCTTTCCTCTTCTAATATGCGGATGCTTCTTTCTTGGAGCACTGGTAGCAGCAGCACTACTGGTAGAAAGGGGCACATTCTTGACTTCAACATGACAGATTCCTCTCGACCTTTCTTCTAGGATTTTTACAGGGCCATATTTCCTATTATAATGTATCAATTCTTGTGCTGTTTCCCCCCACGTCCACACCTTTTTAGTATTTGGTTGGTTGGGGGAAGTCGGGGCAGGGGTGAACAGTGAATCAATGGCAGTGTCAGGTCCATCCCTCTGGCTCCCGCTTCTGGTACCCTGGCTTCTGATCAAACCTTCCAATCTTTCTACTGGGCTCATCAATGCGATTGTCCTTTGAAGGTTTAAGTGTCTCTGGGAGTCCCCTTATCATGGGAGTCATCATGTCAGGACTCACTGCCAGCATCATTGAGGATTCACATTTGGGAATCAATTTTCTTTCATGTACCATTTGCAAGCAGGCTGCTTTGTGTGAACTTTCTAGCAATTGATGAGGTGTGCCAGTGATTGCCAGGGGCTCTCCTCTATCTAAAGGGTTTAGCCCTCCAGCCCAATAAGCAGCTCGCTGGGTTAGGGACCACGGGGCACGTCTGTCACCAGTTGTTAAGAAAACTCCATGCCCCCAGTAACCATTAGCTTCCTGTTCACTTCACTGAATTTGATCTCCCCCAGTTAGGGATACGTGCCACACGTGCTCCGTTTCAGATTCTTTAGGGAGGCGCCCATACTCTCTCTTTAGCTTGGCCAGCTCGGTGGCAGTGTAAGGTATTTGCTTAGTTGTAATATAAGGGTCAGTATCCTCTTCATTTGCATGAAAATATTCTGTTTTCACTAAGGGTCTCACGTGTGGGTATTCCTCATCACTTTGCTAAAAGTGTGTAGAGCGAGTCTCGATCTTTCCCTAACCAAAAATCTTGATTATCAGACTTTTCAGTCATTCTTTTTATGAAGGGGCCAAACCCACGTCGGGAAGGCACAACTTAGTTATACAAAAGCACAGCAACTGCTGTGTCACCCTTCTCTTTCCCGAGTGGTTGGAGGGGACAAAAATCTGCTACGGGAAGGCTCAACTTAGTTACGCAAACACACAGGATTGCCCCTTCACTCTCCCTAGCGGACAATTCTCATCAACATGAGAACAACACCCATTTTTGCACTTTGAGATCCCAGAGACAGAGCCCTCAACTCAAGTTTGGAGTGCTCAACACCAAGGCATGTGTGGTGTGCAAAAAAACTGAATCGCCCCCCTTACTTTCTGGACACCTATCACCTTATCGGGTGTAGGGCCAGGTGTGGCTGGAGCGAAACTTTCTTCCCCTATTACAGACCACACAGCACCTGCACTCCTCTGTATTCTCAGAATCCTGTCCGTGACACCAATTTAATGTCACGGTCCATTCAATGATGGACTCGTGATGGTTCATTTACCTTGATCTCGAAGCACAAAATTAAGGCGACCAAAATGCCAAGGGGTTACAATTCAGTCAAACAGTGTTAACTTTCATATTTTGCCCGTAAAGCGGCACGCAATAGAGAAAGTGGAGAAAAGGGAAAGAGAAAAAAAAGGGGGAAAGAGGATTAGCTACCACCGCGACTCCACAGGCGTCCCTATGGTCTCAGGTCCCAAAAGCAGCATCCTGCCAGTCCTCCGTCATGATCCGTGATCCTTTGGTGGGGACATCTCAATGATGTCCAGTTGGGAATCGTCTTTTACGCTTCTTCACCCCTCCTCTCTCCCGTTGATTGAGGCCAATCACCGCCTTTGTTTCGCAATCCAGGCTGAACTGCGCAGGCCCGAAGAGTCCCCGCTTCGCTTGCCAGAACCCGTCTGCGCCTGCGTCACCTCGGTTCAGGGGTCTCTTACTGGTCCGCTGGGTGACCTCTAGACCTTCGTCAAGCCTCTGCACATGCTCTGCTTTGCTGGCCTTAGTAGCAGAGAGGAGGTGGGGGCAAGTTTGGCTGAGGCAGCAGGTGAAATCATATTCTGGACAGCAGCTATTGTTACCTGTAGCCCCAGGTCAGAGAGACCTGTACAACACAGTTCTTTTCCTCAGGCCTCTCTCCAAGTCCTTGTACAGTTCTTTCTATCAGGGCATCTGTTCTCCAAGTCCCTGATGGCGATGTTCAGGCAAATACTGTTCTTCGAACCAACTCTTATAGGAGGCCATGGAGAACACGCAGCCAGGCTCTTCACCATGGTGCGTGGTAGAAGAACAAAAGAGAATGGGTGGAAGGTGAGAGAGGTTCAGCCAGGACATAAGGAAAAGCTTTTTCCCCAGGAGCTCAGCCAAGTGCTGTCTCAGGTCACCCAGAGAGGCTGCACAGGCTCTGTCCTTGCAGGTTTTCAATCTCTGATTGAATCAAGGTTGAACACCTTGGTCTGACCCAGTTTGTGACAGGTTGGACTGCAGACTCCTGAGGTCCCTTTAACCTCAGTTCTCTGACGATCCCATTGTGATGTTGGACTCTTTCTAACTGGAGCAGAGCAGACGATTATGGGCCATGAATCCAGCTGTGCTGGAGGTGACCATCTAAACCAACATCTCAACCAGTGAACCAGCCAACAGCTCGGTGTGACTCGCTCTGGGCAAAGTGTGAGGAGTCCTGGGCAGGGAAGGTTTAGATGGCATGGGCCGCTATGCAAGGCACAAAATGATCTTGCCTTAATACCTGTAGGCCCATCAGATGTCAGTTAATGTCAATGAAAATTAAAATAAGAAGAACTGAAGACAAAGATCCAAAGCAAAGGAAGGTGTCAACATACTTGTCTTTATTTTTCTTTTTTTCTTTGGGAGGGTTTCTTTTCTTTGAAAAGGAAAGAGTTTTCCAGAACTGGGAATGGATTTAGGACACAAATGTCTTCAGCTCCAGGGACACAGACACCTGGTGCCAGTGTAGATGCCCTGGGAACCCCTGCCCAGGCTCCCCCTGCATTGCAAGGTGCTCTGGTCTCCCCCAGGTCCTCTGTGATAGATGCCAATCCCAGGCCAGCACCTCAGGTGCACTGGGGCCCCTCAAATGGCCCTGGCTGTTTATGGTGAGACAACTGATGACTGATGTCTGCCTGGAAAGCTGCACTTTGTTGTTGTTGTTTTGTGGTTTGGTTTGGTTTGTGGTTTTTTTTGTTGTTTTTTGTTTGGTTGGTTTGTTTGTTTGTTTCTGGTTTTGTTTGTTTGTTTCTTTTTTAACATATTAACACAAAAATCCAAAACAAACAAAAAAACCCCACCAGAAACACAAAAAAATGCTAAAAAGTGAATTACAAGGAAGTGTACTAAGAGTACGAAAACAAATATTGGTGTTCCCCTGTACTTCTATTACCAACACTCTATTATTTCATCTCTGTCATCATTCAGGAGTTTCCACCTCTCCTGATTAAATGTCCATGTCAAAGGACAACTTTCCAGCAGACTGTCTGGACGTTTGCCCTTCCCAGTGCTCTCAGGTTTCCTCCTCCACTTGCTCTTTGGTCATTCAGTTGCCTCTCAACTCTCTGGTTTCTGCTTCAGAGCTTCAGGGAGTTACAAACTTGCCTCATTCTTCAGAAGTCTAATTAACATGGTAGTTAACGTGTTAATTGTGTTTATATATATCCTTTCCTATCTCTCTGTCTAAAACAGTTCTTGTGTGGATGTCCCGTGTGGATGGTGGACCTCATTAGATCCAGCTTACACACACAGTTGAGGAAACTGTTTTAGTGTTTATGAAATTGTGTAGTGTTTACACAGGAGAGCAGGTGGGAGCTGGTGTGCAGGAGCTGCAGCATCCACCTGCAGAGCTCAGTGCAGAAGTCTGATGTGAGGAAAAGTGATGCAAGTCCCAGGTGGCCAAGGAGGGAACGGGCAGACTGGGGGTGGGGGGTGAGGAGCAAGGGTGTCCATACAGTGTCCAGCCTCAAGGGACTGTTCTCCTGCCTGTCCAGATGGCTTCAGGAGACCCTCTGGATCAATGTCCATTGCAGAATGCTGCTGTCACTTCTACACACTGAAAAATGACAGAAAATACCCTTGAAAGAAAAAACCCTCCTTTATGAAATCTTCTTTGAAGTCTTCATCAGTAAGTGTCCCATTGAAACCTCTCCAGTTAGTTCTACAAGTCTTGAAGATTGGAAGAAAATTAAGAAAGAAACATGGCTTGTTAGGGCTTTCTGTGTTTTAATGAGCCCCATGGCGTATTTGGTGCTGAGTCCATGAACCTCAGATACCAAGGACAGACTGAAGAATCTCCTCAAGAAGTCCAAGTCAGAAGCAAAGCCCAAAGTACCTTGAAGCATTAATGGGCCCCACTGAGGGCTGTTACTGACAAAGCCTCCCCAGGGACTCGTTACAGCAGATAATTGGAGGCAGTGATTGCATCAGGCAAAGGCAAAGTGCAGCAGCTCTGATGCTGAGAAAACCCTTGATTTGTTTGATGAAGGACAATGGCCAAGCCTTGACCCCCTGCCCCTGGGAAGGGAGATCCTGTCCCTCACGTGTGTCTCAGGGCTCTTCCTGGGGATGTGGGGATGATGCCCAGTGCAGGACAATGGTGTGACACTCCCTGGGGGGTGCAAGGAGGCAATGGGGTGCCATGGCCATGACAACCATGTGTCTCCTCTTCGGCCTCGCTGTCAGGGACATCGGCCATTGCCAAGAGGACAAAGACATTTGTGACTTCCAGGAACATGCAGCCTTGCCAGCACCCTTGGCCATCTCCACCACAGTCCATCCTACACTGTCCCAGGCCTGTGGCTGTTTCCCCACAGGCTGCAGACACCCCATGCGCTTCCCCAGCTGTTCTCACTCCAGTGTGTCCCCACGTGTGCTGCTGAACACCTGATCCCAGCAAGAGAGAGCAAAAGGGCAACAGGCAGAAAGACCCAAAGGCCAACTGCAAAATGGCAGAACAGCAAAAGACCGAACTAACATCGAACTCCTGACAGAATGAAACTTCTGAATGGAACTAACCAAACCAGCTGGAAAACCCAAAGTAACAGATGTAACAAGCCCTAAAACCTGGCTCCAGCTTTAGACTGAGCATGACGCTAATCATAGGGAATATTTCATTGATCAGCCTACATGTCAACCCAGGTGCTGTCCTGTCTGTGTGCCCTCCTGCCGAGTTGCATCTGCAGCTGGATGGCCAAAGAAGCCCTTGGTTTCCCTGACAACAGCCAAGATATCAGTGAGTTCTGACATTCCTTTCATACCAAATGGCAAACACCGTAAAGCTGCTAAAAGAAAAAATTAACTCTATCCCAGGGAAGAAACAGTGTTATTATTCTCATAGCAAATCTAAACAAAAGACTGTAGTAGCTATGAAGGAGAGAGATTCAAAATGCATGAAGAAAATTAAGTCAATCTCAGTAAAAACAGCACGTTTCCTCAGCCTCCACTTCACCAGGCTAAAGAAGTTTGAGTCTCTCAACACCTCCACACATGACCCAGACTGTCTCTGGCCACACAACAGCTCCTGCCTGTTCCTCCAGAATGGGGAACCTCCCACTGGGACACCCCGCTCCAGATGTGACCACACCAGTGCGGAGTCAAGATGGACAATATCTGCCCTTGGCTGGGTGGCCACGCTCCTCCCAGTGCAGCCCAACGTGCTCATGGGCATATTCCTGTTTAGCACCACTGAGAACTGACTGAACAGCCAGGCTCAGAGGGTTGTGACCAGCGGCACAAAGCCCAGCAGGAGGTACCATGAGGAGCACTGAAGGACACTGTACTACCCAACATCTCCTCCCCACAGGTGTCCCTTTGGTCCCTGGAACCACCTCAGTGACAAGGGGGAGAGCACTGCCTGTATGGGGTGGAGGAGATGGGGTCTGGAATGAGGGTCCTGGGGCAGTTTCTCCTGGTTGTTCGTGCAGCAACAAGCTGGGCTGGATATTTGGAGAGAGGAACTCTTCCTAAGGGCCTCCAATGCGCTTGGGGATGGTCTACAGTTTCCTGCATGCTGCCTTTTCTGGCGGAGATCACAGAGGCTGCCAGCCCTTTAGAGGACCCAGGACAGGCCTTGTCCTTCCCCTGGTCACAGCTGGACCCCAGTTCTCCAGCTCGGCCCCAGCTCAGGAGCCTTGTCTAGGGGTGACTTTTGGGGTAAGGTTGACAAGAGGGGTGCATAAGTTTGTCTTAAGGACATGTGATGAGCACCAGGGCTGAAGTACCAGAGCAAAATGATGTGGCTTCTGGGTGAATACTTTCTTCGGTACAAGTCGTGACACAGGGTCCCAGACTTGCTTTCCATGCCACCCTTCACAAGGGATGATGCACTAAGAGATGGCAAGTGGGGGACACGGATCCTTCTCCAGCTACTTCTCGAGCCTGGTGAAGCACCAGGACAGCAAGGACTTCTGGCCCTGCACCCTGAACTCTGGGTATTATCTTGGGGCAGCTGAACACCAGCATTTTTCTCTCCAAGGCAATTTCCAGCCCCGGTCAGCTCCTGTCTGATCTCCCCCCATCCCTCCTCTGATCTGGTCTGGTGCTCCTGGCCCCTTCCCTGTGCTCCCCACAGGGCCCCAACCTGGCACTGATGCTCCACGGAGCAGGTTGGCTGCAGGACCATGGGGTGACTCCACACTGGTTGTGCTGCTCGGTGAGGGACACAGATGCAACTGCATGGGCTGCACTGTCACTGAGCTCTTTCCCGGGGGTCTAAAGCTCCGGAATGGGTTCAGAGCATTTCTTGGGACTCATTGGGTTTTCTGCTCATTTTGGTTCAGCAATCCCTTCCTTGTCCTTCAGGTGCCTGGAGATTGGTGCAGGAATATGCGGCCTATCCTGTTCCCAGGGATGGAGGTAGGCTGACCAGCCTGTAATTATCCAAATTCTCCTTCTGGAAGATGGGTTTGACATCTTCCTTTCCCAAGGAACTCAGAACTTCTCTGATTCTGCTATCACTTTTGAAAGCACAATCCAGAATCATGGGCAAGGGTGATGTAGCAGACAGGAGCACTTGCAATGAGCCTGTCCCAGCAGCTAAGATGAATCTCACTGGGCCACTGAGGTTTGTTCCTGGAGTCACACACAGAAATGCCAGGGTTCCAACAGGCATCCGTGTCTGAGCTGGTCTCAGGACTCCTTATGCACCCAGGGATGTTCAGAGACAGAGTCTGTCCCTTTAACTCACAGAGGCAGGAGTCACAGTGTCCCTCTGGCCTCCTGTTGCCACTCCATAGGGACGGGAGACACCTCAGCCCTGTGGTGTGTCACCTGCTCTGCACTCATCTGAGATGTCCCACATCATGAGGAATGGACACGGGGACCTCAGTTCAAGGAAGAAGATCGCAGTGCTGCATTCAGGTGATTTCCCATGGGGTGTTCCTCCCAACATCAAGTGACCTCAAGACCTTGTCTGTGCCACAGACCTTCATGGAAAAACAAGGAATAATTGATGGTGTTTGTGATCACTCGCGTGCGTGTCACCTCACGTACATGATGTGTGTGCCTACATCTCATCTGTACAAAGCCAACATGGACTGCTGAACAACTCATTCAGTGTCCCACCAAGGAGGGAAGAGCAACCTCTGTGAGCTGGGGAGAGAGGCCAGGGCTGGAAAGGAAGGTTGTGAGGGGCCAGTCCATGATGATTGTCCTGAGACTTCTTCTCAAGGGGTGTCCAGTGCACAGGGGCACAGCCCAGGCCCTGCTCTGCTGGTCCTGCAGGTCTCTGGCAGGAGGCCTGGCTGTGAGAGGACACTGCTGTGTGCCCAGCCCTGCACACACACACTGTGCAGCTGTACCCTGCTGTTTGCATCTGTGGCCACTTTCGTGGGCAAGTTTTTGAGAGAAGATCACTCTTCTTTATAGAAGTACTGTTGCAGAGGCCAGCTCTGTCACAGCAGTGCCCATTGCCTGTCCCTGCCTGCGCTCACAGGACTGACACACAGCAGGACGGTGACCAGGCTGCCAGAGCACTCAGGCCTTGCACCAACACAAGGGATGAGAAGGAGAGTGTGGGAGTGGAACGAGAACAGCTCTGGAAGGCCAAGCGCTGCTGCTCCCTGGCAGTGCTGCCAAGTGAGAGTTCTTTCCCCTCCTCCCATGCACACAGGAACTGTCCCTGCAGCTCCAAATAGGCTTCGCAGGAAGGATATAGTGAAAAACACATCACTACGGGACCCTTTATTTTGTTTAAATACACACAGATCATGGCTCCTCATTTACACAGCCATTAGTTATAAAAGAAAAGCAGAAAGTGATTTAGAAAGGGGATGATGTTATCACAATAAAGAAAACATCAATAACAACAGAAAATACAGATGAGAGGCTGTAACTAGTTACATTAAAACTGCTATATAGTAGCAGATGGGTAGTTTCCTGCTTCAGAAAACACTAAGGCATGAGTTTCCACAGGGCATCCTTGAGCTCCTGGTTCCTCATGCTGTAGATGAGGGGGTTCACTGCTGGAGGCACCACTGAGTACAGAACAGACACCACCAGGTCCAGGGATGGGGAGGAGATGGAGGGGGGCTTCAGGTAGGAAAATATGGCAGTGCTGAGGAACAGGAAGACCACGGCCAGGTGAGGGAGGCACGTGGCAAAGGCTTTGTGCCGTCCCTGCTCAGAGGGGATCCTCAGCACGGCCCTTAAGATCTGCACATAGGACATCACAATGAATACAAAACATAGAAAGAATGTAGAGGCACCAAATATAAGAAGCCCAACCTCCCTGAGGGAGGCATCTGAGCAGGACAGCTTGAGGATCTGGGGGATTTCACAGAAGAACTGGTCCAGGGCATTGCCCTTGCACAGTGGCAGTGAAAATGTATTGGCCGTGTGCAGCAGAGCACCGAGAAACCCACTGGCCCAGGCAGCTGCTGCCATGTGGACACAAGCTCTGCTGCCCAGGAGGGTCCCGTAGTGCAGGGGTTTGCAGATGGCAACGTAGCGGTCGTAGGACATGATGGTGAGAAGAAAATACTCTGCACCTAACAAGAAAAATACACAGAAGACCTGGGCAGCACATCCTGCAAAGGAAATGACCCTGGTATCCCACAGAGAGTTGGCCATGGATTTGGGCACAGTGATGGAGATACAGCCCATGTCGAGGAGGGCGAGGTTGAGCAGGAAGAAGTACATGGGGGTGTGGAGGTGCTGGTCACAGGCTATGGTGGTGATGATGAGGCCGTTGCCCAGGAGGGCAGCCAGGTAGATGCCCAGGAAGAGCCAGAAGTGCAAGAGCTGCAGCTCCCGTGTGTCTGCGAATGCCAGGAGGAGGAACTGGGTGATGGAGCTGCTGTTGGACATTTGCTGCCTCTGGGCATGAGGACCTGTGCAAGGAGAAAAAGACAGTGACAAGTTAAGGGAGACTTCTTTGAGCAAAATCCAAGCCATTTCTCACACACCCTCCCCTGCTTCACGCCCCTTGTCCTTTTCCAGACCTTCCTTCGGGTCCGTGGCTGAGCCCTGGGTGGTGCTGGCTGGAGGTGCCGTGAGGAGCAGGGCCTGTGCCCACTGGCTGCCCAGGAGTCAGCCCTGCTCTGCAGCACAGGTCATGGAACGGGGGGCAGGGGACGGACCTGGGGTTCAAAGTTGTCATCTGAAACTGCTGCTGGTGCAGAAGGGCCTGTCAGCATCTGCACTATCCCGAGAATGAAACAGGATGGTAAAATGAAATTTGAAATGTTTGGTTTTTTTAAAGCTTCACAGAATCACAGAATGTTTGGGATTGGAATGGAGCTTGAAAGATCATCTAGTCCAATCATTTAACTCCCCTGGAGAGTGTTGTTGGGTGTCAGAAACCCTCAGCATTTCTGCTGCACTCAGGGAGAACAGAGCGAGTCCTGTGAGACCAGAGGATGCCTGTGGGTCAGTGCAGAGTGAGGGCAGCTGCTCTGTCCCTCTGTCTTGCTCCAGCTGCCCTGGGCTGGCACCTTTCTGAGATGGAGGCTGATCACACTGCCGTGTTACCCTGAAAAGCCACCAGGCACTGCTGAGAGCAGAGGTTTGCAGTCTGGAAAAAAGGACAGGTCAGCCTAAGGCTGTTGGGTTCAGCAGATGTGGTGCTGCTGCTGTCCATGGGCAGAGGAGTGACTGAAGGGATGTTCCGAGGCTTCTGGCAGATCGGCTGATGACTGAAGAGTTGCAGTGCAGGAGTCTCAGTAACTTGTTAAAACTGGAGAGCTTCTTTTGCATTTATCCTTTCCTACACCCCTCTCCCTCCTCCCAGTCTTGGAAGACGAAACACAAAGCACAGACTCAGGAAAGCTCCTTATCTTTATAGTAGTACCTGTATAGATCTTCTCCTTGAAACCTCCAATTGGAAGCAGTCTGCAGTGAGCTGGAGCTGTGAGCAGCCCTGGCCCACGGAGAACCCAGCAGCAGAAGGACCCTGCCCTGCTGGGGGTCGCTCCTTCCCCCCGCAGCTTCTCCCCTCAGTGTTGTTGGGATCTCCCCGGGCAGGCTGAGCGCTGACCCTGGCAGGCGGCAGAGTCCCTGCCCCGGCACAGCCCTGGGGTGCAGGGACCCTGCTCTGCAGGACAGCCCTGGGCACCCCTGCCTGCACATTTACATTTGCACCCCACAGCCATCCTTGGCAGAACACAGCATTCATGTCTTGTCACTCTGACGGTGCAGAAGGCAATCCCTGCTCTGCAGCACATCCTCTTCCTTTGCATCAGAGAATCTCTGAGAGTTTTACTTACATCTCTTGCAGGCTCTGCAATGTGACAGCTTTCTGAGATCCTACCATGATCTGCAGATGCAATGCCCTGCAGCCACAGGCATCATATCTGCGAAGATTTCTCCCACAGTGATCTATCAGCATCCTCCCACTCCAGACTGCGTTTCCCTGTCTCTCCCTGGCTCCTCTGCCCTCGGTGCTGCAGGCAGAGCCCTCAGCCCTGCTGCGCTTTGCAGAGGAGCTGCTCCTGGGCAGAGCTGTCTCTCTGCAGCGCTGCCGCTTGCCATGAGCTCCCTCTGTCCCAGGAGCCCAGCCCAGCTCAGCAGCACAGGAGCAGCCCATGATGCCCCTTCCTCTGTCCCCTCTGGGCTCCCTCCAGCTGTCCCTGGGGCTCCAGGGGCACATCCTTTCAAACAGCCTGAAGTACTCACTGATGTATTCTCTCTCCTCTGCAGAGACACTTCTTGCCAGCATTGTATTCTTCCTATTAGAAAATAAATTGGTATGAGAATCAGCTTTTCTTGTCCCATTATTAGACAGGACACCAGAAAGGTTACAGCAAAGGATCTAATTTCTGCAAACTGGAGGAGGAATATGTTCACCGGAATGAATTTAGGGATTATATTCTGGGTTTATACTCCTAGATCTAGAGAGACATTCAGCAATCTTCTGGCCATGTCATGTCTGTGCTCTGAAGCAAAGCATTTGAACACATGGGCTCTTGGACACTTGGTACCAGGTTTCCATGGGGCAGGTCAGAGGTTTCGTGGTGCCACAGCTGGGGTGGTTCAGCCCAGATGTGAGGCAATGTCCTCAGCCAGGGACCTGACTGGGTGAGCTGGAGCTGTCAGTGTTGCAGACAGAGCTGTGACACGGATGGAATAAACTGCCAAGGCAGGGTGGCAGAAGTTAGTTCATCTGGTCTTCAAGGACAGCAGCCTCCAAGCACAGCAACAGGCCAGAGCAAAACTCAGTCTAGACTGTAAGGCAATTTGAGAGCACCATAATGAGCTGTTGCTACGGCAAGAACAGTTAAAGGAGAAAAAAAGACACTGGGTGGCCACTGATGAATTTAATAAGGGAAAGAAGTGATATTCTCTGTGTCTCTGGTCCTCCATCTTCACCAGCAAGGTCTCCCAGGCCTCTGTCACTGGAGGCAGAACAACCAGCAGTGGATGGGGATCAAGTCAGGGGTCCCTGGAACTAATACAATCCTTTCCAGTCTATGGGACAGGAGGGGCAGCATCCCAGGAGCTGAGACAGCAGGACCATGTCACAGTGAGGCCACTCTCCACGTTCTTGGAAAGCTCATGGAGACTGGGGGGACTCCCTGACCACTGGCAGCTCTCATACATTGGGTGCACTTTTCAAAATGGTCAATGGGTGAGCAGAGGAACTAAGGGCTGTGCCCCAGAACATGTCCACTGGGACCCCATTTCTGAGTGTCTGAAGGTGACAGGGTTTACCCAGGGCAGGTTGTGTCTGTCCATCCTCTTTGCTCTCTGTGAGGAAAGGACAGGGCTGCTGGACATGGAGAGAGCAGTGGTGGTCTGTTACCTGGAAGTCAGCAAGGCATTCAGCATCATCCCCCACAATATTCTTGTGTCCAAGGTAGGCTATTATGGTTTGTGTCAGTGTATAAGTAGACGGGTAAAAAATAATCTGGAAGGTCAGGCTTGGAAAGCTGCTATAGAAAGGGAGAAACTTTCCAATCCTGAGGACAGTCAAGCTCTGGAAGCTGTTTCCCAGGGGTGCTCATCCACTCTGTCCCAGAAAGTGACCAAGATGTGTTTGGATAAAGCCCTGAGTAATCTGGTCTGACCCTGCTTTGAGCAGGAGGTCGGTCAAGACACGTCCCGAGGTCCCATCCAGCCTGAATGATGCTGTCCTTTCATTCCCTTCATGTTTTCAATTTAGGGACAGCTTTCAAGTTCTCCCTGGCCACAGGAATAATTCACATGAAGTGCAGGGCTGCTTTACAAGTGCCCCCAAACAGCCCTGACCACACCTTGTGCATCCCTTTTCCTTTGCCCTCAACCAAGTTGTTCTTTTTTGCTGTCCTCATGCCCATCTTGTTCATCCTTTCAGAGCAGGTTGCTCAACAGGTGTCAGCATCCGTGTACAGAGTCTGCACACCAGCCAGGCAGCAAAGCCATCGTTACAGAAATGGAGACGAGGCTCTTGACCAGCTCCTTGCACCCAGGAATCGGCACAACTTGTCTGCTGAGATTCTCGGGAACACCTGAAATTTAAGTGCAGAGCATGCGAGTCCTCGTTGGGTATCCTGGCTTGTCTCCTGACCCATGTGGGGCTTCAGGCTGTGAAGAGAATCAAAACCAACTTTTGGCTGGGGTAGTTTCATTTTACATGTGTCACGAAGGGCAGATGAAGGGAGCTCAGAACTCCAGTCTCTGCTGCACTGTTGGGACTTCAGAGACTGGAAATGCAGGTGACGGTGTGTGTCAGTGCACACCACATAAACATTCTGGCTTCCTTTCTGCCTTTGCACCTACCTGGGATCTGTTCCTTGGCCTTCTTTGCCTAAAAGAGAAGTAATCTGCCGGTGTCACCTCCACTCACACCAGAAAAAAAGGGGGAAAAGTATGAAAGGGGTGATTTCAGGGCAATTCTGTCCAAAGAAATACTTTCTAAATGATTAAAATTGTAGAAGTGAGAGAAAAAGCTCTTAAAAAGAACTCCATGCAAGAGGTCAGCTACTGAGACATAGCAGCTCTTTTGAGAAGCAAGAATGACTGTTGGGAATGAAATTAAAAAACTTTAGTTCATCCTCATCATCATCAAGAATAAGGAATTCCCTGTTATTCTTATTAGGGATAGTACCACTTTTCAAAAACATCCTTGAGATTGTCTCTATTTTTCAATGGCTCCAAAACTGAGCCTGCTCAGATTTTGAAAGGAAAAGTTCAGACCTCTGCCACCCAAATCTCTACAACCATCTCTCATCGAAGGTCTTTTACCCCAGGAAGGGAAAATTGCCAGTGCAGGGACCAAACCAGTGTCCAACCTGCTTGGAGAGCCAGGAGAGTGGTGCCACACAAGAGCTGCCCTCGAGGGAAGCTGGAGATGATGGGAATTGAAGTGGTTTATCTCAGATCATATTTTAGGTTGGAAAGGACCCTTAAGGTCATAAAGTCCAATCGTAAAAACGACACTGCCAAGCCCACCCATTACACCATATCCCTAAGCACCATGTCTACACATCTTTTAAATACCTTCAGGGATGGAAGCTCCAATCCTGAGCTGGCAGGACAACACTGTCTGCCGCTAGACATAAGATACCTGTCATGACTGTGACTTCAGAGCTCATTGGCAGAGTTTCTCACACCATTCACTGGGCAGGGCGGGTGTTGGGAGATGGGCGCACACTTCAGTTTCCAGATGCCAGGACAGAGCCCAAGCCATCCTTCCCTTGCCCTCTGGCATCCCATTTCTTGAGAGGCAAAGCTGCTGGGCCTTCTGTGGATAATCATGTTAAAATGCATCAATAAGCATTCAAGTCTTTGTGTAATTTATACTAATTATTAGTAATTATTATAGTATTATAGTATTATATATATATATTATATATATACTATACTATATATATTTTATATATACTATATATATATACACACTATATATATTATATATATACTATATATATTTTATATATATTATATATATATATACACACACTATATATATTATATATATAGTATTATAGTATTATAGTATTATTATACTAATTATTAGTAATTTATACTAATAAATACTGACACTCTAAGAGTGTCAGTATTAAAAATAATAATTTAAAAAAATAAAAAAGGGTTAATCTGCCTACATATAAATACCTGCAACACAGCAGTCTGCATCTGTGGTAGCCCCACTGGCAGGGCCAATCCAATAGGTATTTGCAGTATAAGGCACAACACCCCATCCGTAAGTACACATCTAAGTGGTTCAGATGAAGGGCGGTCTGGCAAAAATCACCCTGTTCCTCCCCAGGTGCACGGACACTGCTCATGTGCCTCTCCAGAGAGTGGCAGAAGCCGGATCCCCTTCTTGGGACAGACTCCTTCCAGGAGAGACACAGCAATGGGAGTAACTCCTCAGGTCTTCATGGCATTTCACTCAGCATCAGTTTTTATATATTTGTTTTTTTCCTGAGACTACTCTTTCTGCACAAATGCTCACAAAAAGACACCCATTTAGTAAAACATGGTCATAAAGGTGCTGTTATGGACAAGAAATCTCACCATGAGATCTGGAGGGAGTGAGGAAGATTATAACAAGCACCAGGAAGAACCAAGGAGCTCAAGGCCTCTTCTGAAGAGTGAGAGGCCCTGAGCAGCAGTGAGCGGCCATGTGTGGTGTGGGAGGGTCAGGGGATGTGAGGTAGAGAAGGGTGATGGCTGATGAATTCAGCAAATCCTTATGACCATGTTTAACCCTGCAAGTGGAATGTGGTTGATGTTTGTGGGTGGAGGAGGAATAGGAGAAAGACTTTGGGGGATCCTGGAAAGAAGGCAGGCTTCTCTTGGACTAGTCATATATGGCAGTGACATTTGCATGCTGTGGGCATGGCTGTGCCTGGGAGATGGGAATGGCTGCTGCTGGGGGGGCTGTGCTCAGGCATGGCCCATGAGTTGACCTTGCTCTGCTCCTCTCTTGCACTGCCCACACTTGGATGGTCCTCAGGAATCATCCATGAGCCCGGAGGAAGCACCAGCCTCCTGGAGTGTTGGCCCATTACTGGAGGACAAGAGTGAAAGGTTTGTGAGACACATGGGAGTGCAGGAAGACACGGGTCTATGCGTAGTAGTAAATGTGCTAAAGAAGAAGACCTAAAGACCATTGGCTGATCGTGCTAATGTGGAATAGATTGATTTTTCTTTTTTATTTTAGGGCAGCAGAAGAAGGAACGTGTGCTTTCAGTGCTGGGGCATGGATCCAAATTGAGGATTCAACCAAGTTTGGGACTGGGACAGCTCAGGTGATTGGTGACCATTGTAGGTCTATGAAAGAAGCTGCATGGGCTTGGGGAATTCATAGGCATTGCCAAATCCTCAGAAAACTAGAGCCCTGTGGATAAAGCAACAGCACTTGGCACCAAAGCCACCCCCAAACCACAAATACCCTCCCAGAGACCACAGGCAGAGCCTTGAGAAACATTTGACTGAAAGGGTCTCCTTTGCCAGGCCCTGGGGGTCAGGGCTTGGCCATTCTGATGCTAAACAACCACGAAGGGCTGACAGGGCACCAGAGCCACCTCCACATCGCCTTTACCACCTCTGACCATCGTCTCCAGGCTTTTCCTTCACCATCCTCCAGGGACAGGGACTGCTTGTGTCAGTGATGGCCCCTCGTGGGGTCCCAAACAGCCTCAGAAACTTGGGGTGTGTTTCTGCCTTTCACTTCATTAGGAGTTTGTTAATTCTTTCAGTAGTTGCAGCTCAGGATCATGGCAGCAGAGGGCTCATTAACAGCCAAAATGCTCTTACAAGCCAAGGCTCTCTGCAGCACTTGCCTAAAGGCATCAAGTCTGGTGTGGATGATTAGAGAGATTTCAGAACTGTAGCCAAACAGAGAGCATTTCCATAACAAATACTAATTAAGCCAAATTTCTTATATTTCTGTCCCCCTCCCAATGCCCTCATTTCCAGAACAGCTGGTATCAACAATCTCCAATAAATATTGATCTAGAGAATTTCCTGATAAAGATTGAATGTGTCAGAAAGTTGGGTGCCTGACGCACCACTTGAGCGAGGAGACAGGCTAGGACACCTCAAGAGGAGTCACCCTCCTCTGGACGAAAAGGTGGGTGCTCCTGGGAATCTCAGGTGCCACAGCACAGCAATACGTGTGTTCAGGGAGCTGGTCAAGTGTCCCATCTCCTTTTCTGTAATGGTGTCTGAGTTTGCTCAGGTAACCCCTCACTTGAGCCCCATCCACTCCTGGCTGTTCTCCAGACTCCTGCCTTCAGGAACAAAGTCCCAGGAGACCTTGCTGGTGGAGATGGAGGCAAAGAAGCCATGAAGTACCTCAGTCCTGTCTGATTATACTCGTACGAATTTCAGCAGCAGGCCCATGTTAGCCTTGTCTATTCTTTTACTGTAAGGAAGCTGTGTCAGCTGTGTCAGCCTCAGGGTCTGCTGCCAACCTGCCTTCAAATCATCTCTTCCCAGCTGGAGTCACTGCGAGTGTTGCTGTTCTCCTTCGGGCAGCGCGGTGCTCACCCAGCACAGCCAGAGCTGCTCCTGCGCCAGGAGGAGATTCACACAGAGCCTTGGCCGATGGTGACAGTTCCCACCAGCCGTCCAGCTCTGGAAGGTCCCGATGCCACAGAGGAGACACGGACCGGTTGTCACTTCTCTTGCAGGAACAGGATCGAACAGCAGAGGGGAGGCAGGACGAGAGGGTCCATGAGTCAGAAAGCACATCAGACAGCTGGTACAGTCGCAATGGCAGCAGAGGGAGAAGAGAAAGAGATGCAGTGACCTGGCTGGGACAGTGCTTCTGACGTGACACCTGCCACACAAACACAGAGACACATACATCACCACGTAATGCCGAAAGCAGAAGTTAGAACACATGAAGCACCATGGATCAGCTAGGAATCATCCAAATTATATGTGAGAAGGAAAATATACCTGGTGACAAGAACATCATCTGCCAAAGGATGCAACAGGAGAACACTTGAAAATGAAATATTAGATAATTTAGAGCAGCAGCTGACGTAACAATATCAAAACTAAATACAAATTCTGGATGGTTGCCTATGGACGTAACATGACACGCACAGAAGGCAACTGAACGGGGAGAATGAATAAATTGGTATAATATGTATCAAATGTCAATGGCACACGGAACACACCCTCCTGGTAGAAACTAAAGCCACACTATTTTTTAAAAAATGCAGTACATTTATTATAAACATTCAGAAAGGGAAAAGTTAGGGTTACCCTTCCCCTTAAAAGTGTTTGTATTTCATGCGGTGATTTGATGGCATCAGTGTGGAAAGTTTTTCTTTCCTTTTAGTCTCTCTAGAGACAGACAGAGGCCTTGGTGGGTCCTGCAGCAGGTGGGAAAGGTGCCTGGGAGGGAGGAGAGCACGGGGAGGTGGAGACAGAGGTGCAGCCAGAGCAGAGAGCCGGTGCTGGCGGTGAGGACACTCCTGCTGTGCAGGTGCTGCTGAGGTCACAGC
Organism: Caloenas nicobarica; assembly: GCF_036013445.1. Classification (NCBI taxonomy): domain Eukaryota; kingdom Metazoa; phylum Chordata; class Aves; order Columbiformes; family Columbidae; genus Caloenas; species Caloenas nicobarica. Next base: position 881,601 of record NC_088272.1, read on the forward strand.
CCCAGAGCACTGACAGACATGAACGGGCCACTGGCTTGTGCTGGTCCCCGTGGAGCAGAAATGCCCCTGCAGCCTCTGGAGCTCCACGCGGGAGCAGTGTCGCCACCACGACGGTCCTTTCTCCAGCCCTTGTTCCACCCCATGGGCGTCAGGCTCAGGTCCCACACGATCCAACACGTCCTCACCAACCACCGCTCCCCTGCCCACCCTTTGCTGTCACACACACACAGTTGCCCTCAGCCCATGGGCCGCCCTGTGAAACGTCCATAAATGTCACAACTCCCCGTTGAGCTCATGGAGTCCGTGGCTTTGGGCTCCGTCTGTTCCGTGGCCACTCCGGACAGCACAGGTGTCTGTTCCGTGGGGTCACGGGCACCAAACCCAGCTCGGGTGGGAACCAAGAGGGTCCCCTTGTGTTCAGGGCCCAAAGCGCCATCTGCAGCACCTGCCCGTCCTTTTGAGTGCCCAGAGCCTCCTTCCTGGGGCCCAAATCCTCATGTTTAGAGTCCCAACGTTTTTTATCACCCACGGCCTCTGACCAGGGCCCACAGTTTCAGTTTTAGGTGGAGCTCGTTGCCTGGCAACAACCACCCAGAAGTCAGTGAGGAGTCAGTGGACCCAGGACAGCCAATCACATTTGAGGAGGCGGGGCAAGTCACATGATTGATATGTAACCAGCCAATCAGGCTTTGAGGCCTGCAGGAAAGGTGGCAGGCGTTGACCAATCTGGGCAGCGTTCAGGGGCGGGCTGTGCTGGCTGCACCAATCACGGCTGGTGGGAGTGCAGCACATGGATGATTGACAAGTGGTCTGACCCATCACTTGATAAGGGGGGAAACGAGAAATCCCAGCCGACCAATCACAGGAAACATTAGCTCAGGGCAGGGCGGGCACTGTAGGGGGAGTGACCCCTAAGGCAGCCAATCAGATCCAGGATCACCTCAGGGGAGGAGACTGACAGCCCTCCCGCCCAATGGCGGCGCAGCCCAGGCTGAGGAGGCGGCGGCTCTGCGGGCGGCCAGGCTGAGCTTTGCCGTGGCGCCCCTGGAGCTGCCCCAAGGCTGAGGAGCCCCCGGCCCAGCCCTGGGGCCCTTTTTCCTGCAACTGGGGCCCCGGGGATGTTGTTGCTGCATCTGGCTCAGGTGTGCGTGGGCTGCTCTGGCCTTGTTCTCCTGGGCGGGGGGAAATGGTACCAAAAAGTTGGCAAAAAGGTTCTTTAACACAGTTTGGAAAGTGTTAACAGCAGCACTTTTCTTACAGCGCCGGACACTCGCAAGATTGCTCCTCTGATCGAGCGTGTGTGTGATTCTCACTTCTTGGTATTTCTTACATACACCTATTGCATATTCATTTGTTTCTATGGCTTGGTTGATGCATTAAACATGAATTATTTCCATAACCCCGCCATAACTTTGCTGAAGTCCATCCTTGGTACTCGAGAGTCTTCACCAGGGTCTCTGGTGTCCCCGGTTTCTCCCCAGCTGGTGTCCCCTCCGTGTCGGATCTTGACCTGGTTTCTTGATTGTGCATTTTTTCCCTCTTGCTGTCTCTCTGTCCTTTTATTTCTTTTCTGTCTTTCTGTTCTGTTCCTGGTCCCATCTTTTCTCACTGTATCCCCCTGTCCAGCTGCTGCCCCTTCTTTCCTCTCTCTCTTGCTCTGTTTTTCCTCTCTCCAGCTCTCTGTCCCACTGCCCACCACAGTTGTTTATTCCTTCAGTGCTGTCCCGCCCCCTGTTCCTTTGCCCTTTCTCTGTCACTCCATCCCAGTCCCGGTGTATTTTTCATTTGTTTTTTCATCTCAGTCCTGAACCATTACTACTTTTTCTTCTTCCACCCCTTTGTCCTGCTCCCTGCCCCTGTCTTTGTCTCTCCTTCCCTTTGCTCTGCTGCCCATCTCATTTTCCCTTCCTGCTCCAGCTCTCTGTCCTGCTCCCTGCCCCTCTCATTCCCTCTCTGTTTCTCTGCCCTTCTCCCTGTCTGTCCCCCGCTCTGTTTTGCTGTCCTGCTCCCTCTGTGGTTTTTCCACTCTCTCTGTCACTCTCTCCTGCTCCCTGTCACTTTCATTTCTCACTCCATCCCTGTCCTGCAGCCCAAAGCTGCTTTTTGGTCTCCATCTCTGCCCTGCTGCCCAGCCCAGGCCTTTTTACCTCTATCCGTGCCCTGCTGCCTGTCTCTCATTTTTGTCTTTCCCTTTGTGCTGCCTCCCTGACTCTTTTTTCTCTGTCTGTGTTCCCCTGTCCTGCTCCCGTCTTTGTGTTTCTCTGACAATCCTTGTCCTGCTCCCTTTCCTTCTTCCTTTCTCTCCCTGTCCCATGCCCCTCTTTATCTCTTTTTTTCTCTTCTATCTTTCTCTCTGTTACTGCTGATTGTTTCTCCGTGTATATCCTGTTCCCTGCCCCTTTTATCCTCTCACTGTCCCTCTGTCCTGCTGCCTGTCCCCATCTTTTCTGTCTTTATTCTTGCCCCGCTGCCTGTCCCATTGCTTCTGGCAATAGACTCCTGTCCAGCTGGCTCTGCCTTTTATTTTTTGTCTCTTCCTCTTTGCTGCTTCTCAGCCCTCCTTTCCTCTTCCTCCAGCTCACTGTGGGTTCTCTCCCTTTGTCAATCTCTTCATCCCCATCTTACCTTCCCTTTATTTCTCAGTCCCTTTGTTCTGCTCTCTCTCCTTCCTTTTCTCCATCTGTACATCCCCCTCGTGTCCCTGTCTTTCTCTACCCAACTTTCCTTCTTCTCCTTCCCATCCCCTTGTCCCTCTGTCCTGCTCCTCCACCCTCCTCTTTCTTCCTCCCTGTCTCATTGTGGCTCCTCGTCCCTATTTCTCTTGATCTCTCCATCTCTCCAGCCTTTTCCCTGTGTGTTTCTTTCTCTCTGGGCTCCTCTCTCTTCTCTCTTGTCTGATTTGTCTCTTTCTAGTGCTCTGTCCTTCTCCCCAGCAGCTTCAACTGAATGACCAGGTGTCGCTGTGCTCTGGTATTTGCTGAGCACTGCCCTGGGGAAGATCTGTGTCTGTAGGGCTGGGGATCATTTAGGAGCTGGTCTCCTCCTGCAGACGGCAGAGCCGGGTGTAGTTGTGGCAGAGGTTGTTCTCAGCTGCTGCTCTGTGCAGCTTGGGGAAAGAGCCGGCTGGGGACCTTCTTTTGAAGGAAGGTTTCTTGTTCTGCGCTCACTGCTCCTTGGGACCCTGCACAGGAGCCGTGTTGGGGTCTGCAGGAACGGGTGGGACCTGCTGTGATTCCTTGTGAATGTGAACTGCACTTGTCCTGATGTCCTCCAATGAAACCAGACTGACTGTAGATGGTTTTTTTACCAGCTCCAGTGCCAACCTATGTGCTTAACGCTAAAGAACAAGAGACCTTGTGCTGTTTTCCAGCTCTCAGTGGCTGTGAATCAGCTGAGAACATCACTGCCTTAGGTAACCGGGCAGGTGGTCTGTGATCAGGGGTGTGGACTTGCATGGCGGTGCTTTCACGAATGTTTTCTGGTCTTGCCACTTCAAAGCCCTTCTGTTTCCTGGAAATTTTAAGATGGCATTTCTTATTCTGAAGTTCAGACTGGAGTTGGACTTAATGTTGAGTGGCTGATATAATGGGCTCCATAAAATAAGAACAAGAATCTTGCTTTTTTGTGTTTTTTTTTTTCTCACACCATCTGAACTTTAGTAAGTAAGAGGAAGAGTGGTTGACAGTATCTGTTTTCTGAGAGTAACATGTTCCTGTACCTTTCCAGTCTTTCTATGGTGAAGGATTTCTGCCCTTGCAGAGAGGACTGCAAGACCCGCTCCTATCAGGTTGGACTTTGCCTCCAAACGTGGCGCAGCCTCTTCCATTGTGGCATCACCCACCGCCGTTGATGTCACAAAGCAGCATCAGCGCTGAGGTGGGCACAGCAGGGTATAAGACCAGGGGTCTCCCTGCGCCTTTGTCACTCTCGATCTTGACGGAACAGAGATCGCAGAGTTCTTGGCTCACTCCTGAGCGAGCAAGATGCTTGTTACCTGCACCTCAGCAGGTACCAAGAGACAGACAGCGAAGGTTCAAAGTCTGAATGGGTATGTTTGAAAAATCCTCCTCCCCTTTGCCCAGGTGTGTTTTCAACCTCATCAGCTGGGGTGGGTGGCGGGTGGACAGGAGAGGAACCCGAGGGCAGCCTGAGAGCTCGGTCTGGAGCTGGTGGAAGGCAGCAGCCGCCTTTCAGTGTCTTCATGACCACAGGGGCAAGGCCCAGAAAGCCTTTGATCTCTGCAGAATGAGGGACAGGTCTATTTTGAATCGCATGGATGGAGTCCCAAGCGGTGGCCCCGATACAGCCTGCCGTAGTAATTGTGAGAGCTCAGCTCAGTCCTGTATTGTGCTCTGCAGGGTGGGTTATGTCCCTGAGTTTTTCCCTTGGTTTTCCTCTCCACTCGGACCAGAAGGACACCAGCGTGTCCTCTGTTGGCCGTGGATTTGACTTGTGTTCCTGACAGAGGAGGTTTCTTTCGGAAACCCGGTCAGTTCCTCACCAGGGCTCTGCCTTAGGAAAGGGGAACATGATCCTCTGAAGGGTGCAAGGAGTTCTCTAGGAGAACAAAAGGGGATTGTTCATTCCTGATGAAGTGTACGCTGTGAGCCTTTTGAGAGCCTCCTGGAACAGGCGGGAGGAATTTCCCCCTTGCAGAGCGCTGTGTGCTGTGTCTTGGCAGATCAGGCTCAGGGCAGCAGGGCCCAGCCAGCAGAGTGCTTCTTTGGTGCTTCCTTGGTTGCCCGTTGCTTGCCAGCACGCATTGACATTCAGCCTCCCTCCCTCTTTCCCCAGTCTGCATTTGTCTGCAGTTATGCCAAGAGAAGGGCCAGAGATAACCCGGCTGCTAAAGAAATGCTGCAGGATGGGAGACACACACCCCCGCCTGGCAGCTGTTGACCTGTAGGGGCACAGGCTGAACCTTCTCTTGGGAGGGTGGAGAACAGGATCAGCACAAGTGTGATCGGATGGTGGGCAGGAGAAACAGGTGTTTGTTGTGCCCCTTCCATTTCCAAAGAATCCCTCTCCAGCCCCACAGACATGCAGTGTGGCAAGAGCTCCCGTTGCAGCTCCTGCTCTTAGTCCGGAGTCAATCTTGAGCCCTTTGTCCCTAACGAAACAATCGCTGCCATGACAAATCCCCCACTGGTGCAGCTGCTGACAACCCCAGCAGTGACTCGAGCTGGTGCAGGACCAAGCCAACGCACACGCCAGGAACGCCAGGCTCAAGGGCTGCAGCCCCTGCTGCTGCTCTCCAGTCTGCTGCTGATCTGAACGGGAACTGCCAGCTTCACCAGCCTTTTCCTCCTTGCTGCTCTGTAGGATGATGAAGGCGCTGAAGGCAACGATGCTCGTGCTGCTTCTCGGTCTGTTCTCTTTTGGTGAGTCTCTGCAGAGCTCTGACCTGAGGATGGTGCTTTAGGAGGTACTCGGGGCTCCATCCTGTCCTGTTCCGCTTCCCCCGCTGTGACCAGGGGAGCTCAGCTAAGAGCAGAAAGTCCCCGACAGAGCTGTGCCAGTCCCTGCTCCAGCGGGACGGGTGTGGGGGTGAGGAAGGGGTGACTTGCCTTCCCCAGGAGGGCTGAGCCAGTTCTCATCAGCCGAGGGAGAGGCCGTGGCTGAGCTCTCCTGCCCCAGGGGGTGAGAATCTTCTGCAGGACAAGGAGCACAGTCCAGGGCAGGGAACGTCCATCTCTTGCGGAGCCCGTACGCCATCATGGCCATTGTCAAAGACAACAAGACAAAAGACAACTATGGCACTTGGAACAGACACAGACAGGGGCGTGGGCAGCCCGAGGCATAACGCAGCCTTAGACCAAGGTCTAAGCTCTGGTGTGTGTCCCACAGGTGTTTACCACGTCGCACAACTTGGCACCTTAACCCTCTGGAGCACCACAGAAGAGTTAGGAGACCCGAGTGAAGCCCTGTCCCTGCCAGACCAGCTCCATAAGCTGCAGGAACAGCTTTATCATCTGCGCTGGAGTGCAAAAGATGTTGCTGAGTGGGGTCTACAGGAAAGTTTGAAGCAGGCAAAGCTCCCAGGCTTTACCGGACGGGTAAGGGCACAAGGCAGAAGGATCTACTCAGGGGTTTTATCCTCCCTCCGGCACGTATCCTACTGCATTCACTGTCATGGCCACGCTTCCTTTTCCTGTTGCTCCACACTTCCTTATGGGGAAGAAAGAGCGTGACGGGAATGACAGCTGTCTGAGTCGTACCTTCCTCTGCATCCACATCTTGGGTCCTCCTCAAGGGAGGACTGGAAAGAAAGAACTGCCTCAGCACTGCAGAGTTAAGCCAGTTCCATCTCATGCCCAGAAGGCTTGTCTGTCCGTGCTGCCTGGCCTGGGGCCTCTCCACAGGAAAAGCCCCTTCCCACAGCTCCAGCATTCAGAGCACTGGAGTGAGCAGCCCCCCCATTCTGAACCCCATCAATCACAGCAGAGCAAACCTGGGAGGCTTCCAGGCAATTTGGGTGTTCCTTCCATCTGAGATGGGCCCTGTCCCCATTCACCTTGGCTGGCCTTGCAGGGGAGCTGCTTGCCCCGTTCCTTTTCCTTCCAACAGTCGCTCTCCTCTGTGTTCCTTCCCAGGCTGTTCAGGAGATCATCAATCAAGCCCTGGAGAAGCTGGAGGAAATCCGGGTCCCAATGCCTGATTATGCCCTGAAATCAGCAGGTGCTGTGACACTGTACAAACAAACCAGTTCCAAAGCGCTTCCTTCCAGATTGACAAGATGGGCATTGGAACGTGCCCAGGGGTAGGAGAGAAGGGGCGAGAAGTCAAGGGTCACCTCGTACCCTAAAAGCGCCCCCACTGACAGAGGCTGTAACAGGCCAGACCCCATGGGAAGCACAGAAAGCCTGGCTCACATTCCTGCCTTTTTCCATGGCCCCATAAGACAGTTTGATGACTCCCTGCTACGTGTCCCAGACGGGTTGTGCCAGTAAGACAGAGGGGAACCCACTGTAGGACATGGATGACTATCGAGAAGCCTTTTTCAAGTCAACACTGCAATATTCCTCCTGACACTGCCTGATGATCATGGTCATGTTTTAATTTCCAGGGGCTGCTGTCATTCATTCAAGGACTTCTCCATCGCTCCGGAATGACAAAACCAAAATCTTCCTGTATTCCCTGCCGGTGATGCATTATATGAGGTCCCCTGAGCTTATTCTGGAGGTAGGAGCACCAAGAAGCAGTAAAACAAAGGTCGGGAGAATGAACCACCCACGCTGCTCAGAGTTGCCTTTCCCCCGTCTTTGCTCCTCGAAGCTTCTTCTCCTGCCTCCTCCTCGCATGGACCTGCTCTCCTCCTGTGTCTCCCTGCTATTTCCTCTCCCAGAGTGCCCCAGGTTCTCCGCGGGAGCTTCTGCCAGGCCAGGCTGCTCCTGCAGTCTGTGCCTGCCCAGTCGCTGTGCAAAGTGTCAGCACTGCAAGGAAGGAGAAGGGCAGAGATGCCCGCAGAGCTCTGGGATGTGCTCTTAGTGAGCCCCAGCGGGTGCTGAGAGCCTGCGCTGCTGGAGGGCCCCACGTTGGGCTCTCAGGCCGTCCTGGCCCTGCTCCTGAGCTGCCTGCGTGGCAGTGCTGGCTGGTGCCAGGGGAAGGAGGGTGCAGTGGATGAGAGGCAGCGAGGGCTTCCCCTGACAGGAAAGGTTCATCCAGGGGGGCCCGGAGCTGCCACCTGCTCTGGGCAGGGGCCTTTCAGCCACACCGTCCCTGGCTTGTTCTTGGTGAGGGCTCTGGACCAGGAGAGGCCGCTGAGCTTCTATAAGGAGCACACCCAGCCCCCAGCCATCGAAGGGCTTTTCTGCGGAAGGGTCTTGTGATACGTGAATTCTCACAACTGCTGCTCTGTTCGGTACCCACAGGGTGCGACTGAAGGCACTGGCTGCACTTCAGAGCAGAACTGATTGGCCAAATGAATTCTTAATCCTCTGATGCTCATGGCAGGAACGAGAGCCAGGGCAACCTTCTCCATGTCAATGTAGTTTCTTCTTCTCCTTTCAGCCGGAAAATCATCCTGGAAACTGCTGGCCCTTCCCAGGAAGTCAGGGACACGTCTTCATCAAGCTGTCTGTGCCAGTCGTTCCCAGAGCTGTCACCATGGACCATGTCTCAGGGACAGCGTTCCATGGAGAAAGTCTCTCCGGAGCTCCCAAGGACTTTGCTGTCTATGTGAGTGATTTCTCTAGACGGGGGGCAGGGGCTTGCACAACATTTCTAAGCAGTGGGTGAAGATGGGTCAAAGAGTCCAGTGGCCTGAAGCTTCCTCCTGGCTCTCAGAAGAAACAGGCTCCTTGGAGTTGCTTCCTTCCCATTATATTCCCCTTTTATTCTATGTACCACTCAAAAAAAAAAGCTTCCGGGGCAAGATGCTACTCCAGGAGCCACAGGGAAAAGGAGCTGACATAGTGCATGGTCCTAGACCTTCTTTGCTTCCAATCCCAGTGACATTTGTGATCCTCAGGTTTCCTCCCTCTCACTGGGAGCATCTGCTCCTTTTCTGACTGGCAGCCTGGACTCGTTGAGTAGGCAAGTGTGGCGTGCTGCCCACCTGCAGCTTCTCGTCTTGTGCTCATTGTCCTTGGACTATATAGTTGAAATAACCCCGTACTTCACCAACTGAAGTTCAGTCTCCCCATAGTGATACCAGACGCTCTTGTTTTCTCCACCCCTGTCTTTCTGTAGGGCTTCAAGGAAGAACACGGGGAGCAGGGAACATTCCTGGGACAGTTCACTTTCCTGGCACCGCTGAACCCCAGTCAGACCTTCCAGCTGAAGGTATGGGGACAAAGACGGGGAGAACTGTAGGAGAGGAGGAGAAATGTGGCTGGATGGGGAGAGGCTTCTCTGCCAAAGGGCTACAGGCAGCCCTGTCCTTGAGCATGTCCCACACTGCTCTTTCTTCTGCTTTAAATTCCTGGGGTGCCAGTCTTCTCTTTCATTTTGGGTTTAAACTTCAGCACTTAGAAGCGCCACAGTTGAAGCTGGAATCAGCTTGACTGTCTGGACCCCAAGTGCACACAAGAGGCCACATCCCGTAGGATGCACGACTGCTGGTCTGCCAGTTAAAGACCAGAAATCCTGGGCTTCCTGAGGATTCTGTTGGTGCTGGCAGTGAGTAGTGACAGGGAGGCCATTCTGTTTCCTTGGCTTTCTAGAGAAGGCAACGAGACATTTTCCTGACACCACCATTGGGTCTTCTGACTGTGGAACCTGTGCCCCAAAGCAGGCGAGAACTTTCCAGTGTATTTGCTGAGGCATCGGGTTACTGCTTCTTCCTTTACTGTTCTTATGGCCCAATGACGTAGAGCAAGATAAGAATGTCTCGACCACGACAGGTCAAAAGCCCTCGTGGGGCAGCAGGAAGGAAGCTGTTGAACGAGGCCGTCGCTGCGGCACTTCTGTCAGTGGTCACGTGCCAGAGAGGAAAAGGCGACTCATTTCTTCTTGTCGTTTCAGAACGAGCTCCCTGGGGTCGTGAATTACATCCAGCTGCAAGTGCTGAGCAACTGGGGCCACCCGGACCACACCTGCCTGTATCGGTTCAGGGTGCACGGTGATCCGCCCAAAGACGGGGGAGAAGTTCCAGTTTCATCTGTCAATAAATTCCATTAATGTTCACCAAGTCCAGTTGCAGTCTGCTTTGCCTGTGATGCTGACTGGTCCTCCCTGAGCTAACTGCAGCTCCCCGTCCTTCTCTCGAACCACCAGCTTATGGGAGACTTCAGGAGTGCACAGCAAGATTGTCCTTATAAAAGAAACAGGAAAACTCAGTCACAAATCTGCAGAAAGCCTGACAGCCACACACTTGCTGCCTATACAGGAACATCAGCAAGGCCCTGCCTGTACACCAAAGATTAAATTAAGGGAGAGGTTTCCTGTGCAGGAAGCAACTGAGGATGAATGGAACCATCTGTTGTTACCTGTTTACACAAGAGGCAGATGCTGCTTCAGCGTCCATCTTTCAGTCTGTTGCCCATGAGAAAATGGAAGTGTGTGTTTTTGTAAGAAGGAAACCTTAATTGGAAAGTTGGTTCATGGACTTATTTGCCTCTCTGGGCACACATCGAGTTCATAGCCCAGGAACCCTTACAGAGTGATTAGCAAAGCAATCCCAGGACACTTAAGAGATCCCATAACCACATGAGTCTGTCTTTCCTTTTGACCCCGAGTTCCCCAACCCCAAGGCAGGAGCAGGCAGGGCAGTCGTGCGCTTGGGTGGCACCAGGGAGGAGAGAGCAGGAGCAGCGCTTGGCACCCAGGGCTGGGAACAGCACTTCGTGCTCTGAGCTGGTGTTTAGTCCATGTGCAAGCCCAGCACGGATCCAGACACCAACCTGAGGGTGTCAGTTCATCCCCGGTGCCACACACACGGCACACTGCAGCAGAAGAAATGGAAGAAGATACCAAGACACGGGCAGGGAGATGAGGACAAAGGGAAGGAAGAAGAAAAAAAAAAACAAAAAAGAAGAAAAAGAAAAAAGTAGTAATGGTTTGTGGCTGAGATGAAAAAATTTAACAAAATACACCAGGACTGGGACAGAGTGACAGAGAAAGGGCAGAGGAACAGGGAGAAGGACAACACTGAAGGAATAAAACACCGGTGATGGGCAGCAGGACGAAGAGATGGAGAAAGGAAAAATTGACCTAGAGAGAGAGGAAAGAAGGGACAGCCAGCTGGACAGGGAGATATAGCGAGAAAAAAATCACAGAATGTCCTCAGTTGGAATGGACCCAGAAGGATCATTGAGTCCAACCCCTGTCCCTGCACAGGACACCCCACAGTTCACACCGTGTGTCTGAGGACGGTGTCCAGTCTCTTCTTGAACACTGTCAGGTTGGGCCGTGACCCCTCCCTGGGGAGCCTGTTCAGTGTCCAGCACCTCTGGGTGAAGAACCTTTTCCTCATGTCCAGCTGACCCTTCCTGGCACGTCTTCCTGACATTCCCTGGGTTCTGTCACTGTCACAGAGAGAAGAGCTCAGCCCGGCCCCTCCTGCTCCCCTGCTGGAGCTGCAGCCCCACGAGCTCTGCCCTCAGTCTCCTCTGCTCCAGGCTGAACAAACCCAGCGACTTCAGCTGCTCCTGATACAGCTTCCCCTCCAAACCCTTCCCCAACTTCGTAGCCTCTTCTGGACACTCTCCAGCAGCTTTACCTCCTTTTCTCCTGTGTCCCCAGCCCTGCACACAGTGAATGCTCCAGGTGAGGCCGCCCCAGCGCAGAGCAGAGCGGGACAATCCCCTCCCTGCCCGGACCAACACATTGGAGGGACCCAGAAGTCCCGGACCCACGTCTGGGGGGACTCAGGGGTCCAGGACCCACATATTGGAGGGACCCAGGAGTCCGGGTCCCACATATCAGGGGACCCAGGTGCCTGGGAAGGGTGTTGGGTCATGGCAATAAAGTTGTGTGTGGAAAGGAACTCTGGAAACATCTGGTTTCACCTGAAAACTGGGGGCTGGGGTGATCACACCTGGACCCCTGCACCCTTCAGTTGGGGCCAGTGACCCCCAGGTTGGTCCTGGCCCCACAGCGGGGGGTTCCCTCCCCTCTTGCCCCCAAATTGGGGCTTTTTCTTTTTCCTAAAGTCGCTTTCATTTCAATAAATCAACGTTATAAAAGGGGACAGGGGGAGGGGCAGCCCCAGATGCTGAGCTCCACGTCCCCTCCCCGTTCACATGTTGTCACACATCACCCCACAACTGCCAGAAACTGCCCCACATTGCCCCAGGGGCACCAGAATCACCTCAGGGCTCCAAACGGCGGCCAGAGGGACACAAATGCCTGGTGCTGCTGCAGCTTCTCTTCATTTCTGGAGCTGCTCCTGAAGCCGCGACAGCTCGTCCTTCCACGCGAGTCTCAACTAGATGAGAGCTCTGGCTTTCCTAGAACCAGCCCTATCTCTGGATTCGTCTTTCTTTCCATCCTTGCGTCCAACTCTCAGACGCTTCCTCTGCCCTGCGGAGCTTCCCTGGGAGTTTCCCGTTTCTGGAGCGGCCCTCCCGACAGCTCTGCTTGTTCTGGCTGTTGCTAAAGCACACAAACCGGCGATTTTTAGATCTTCCCAGCCCATTCACACCATGAGTCTGTCCAACAGCGATATTTAAGCCTGGGCTCTTCTCGCTGCTTGTGGGATCTTGCACTGATCTCGGATGGGCCTTTGTTTTGTTAAACTGCCAATATTGTTTCTAGTCCATCACCTCGAAGGTTCTGTTCAGTCTGAATAAATCCTTTTCTTCCCAGAGAAGTGCAGAACAGGCCCTGTCATGTCTCCCTTTCAGCCCTGAAGTCAGAGGCTTCCTGCGAGGCTTCCCGAGGCCGAGCTCTGGCCAGGGCCTCGGCTCACACAGCGTGGGGCTGGTGGGCAAGCGGCATCTCCTTTTGTCCTCCCGCAGGAGCCCCGGCACGAGGTTGGAGCTGGTGACACGATTGTGGAAGTCAAGTCCCGGCTCAGCCACTCAGGGGTCTGCAAAGTGGTGCAATAAGGCCACAAAAATTGCATGTAAGTTCAGCCACTGCTGCTCGCTGTGAAGTGCTTGGGCGTGAACTCCTGGAGAGGAGACCTCAAGAGACAGGCCTGACTTTTCTCTGTTCTTTTTTTTTTTTTTTCCCAGGCATGCTCTTCAGCCTCACTTGCCATGGGGCAGGTGCCCTGGTCTCCCTGTGGACACGTCTGCTGAGCGTGTGCGTCTTCACCGTGTACGTAGTACAGGTTTTGCTGTGGACAGGGGGAAGGGGATGTCCAGGGCCGGTGCAAGCTGGAGGTTGGACTCAATGAGCTTTGAAGATCCCTTCAATCCAAACTATTTTGTGATTCCATGTGAGAACAAACCTGCTTTCTCAGCCAAAGAGAGAGAGCGAGGTCCACACCCCAAGGCTGCTGACAAGTGTCTTCATTTGCTCTTTATGGATTATTTTCCTTCTCTTTCAGAAGGTGCTCCTGCAGCTCTTCCTCTGGGGAAGAGCTGCCAGTAGTGTTGAGCAGTGTGGACATAAATCATGTTCCTCCTGGGCACAGTCAGCAGCAAGCTTCCCAAACGGCAGCTTTTCAGCCTAAAAACACAAATCCAGCTGTGAAGGGGTTTGCTCGAGACTTGGCTCCTTGGCAGCCCCTGGACTCCCTCTTTTTCAGGCACAAGATGGCCCCAACAAAGAAGCGGTTTGTGATGGACATGCAGACGATGCACTTCCTGAGGGACGTGAGGTTCTTCCGAGTCATCCTCTTGTTGCTCCTGGTGGCTCTTGGCGTTTATTGCGTGACCTCGATGCCAGGGTGGACAACACAGGCAAAGGGATGGATGGAGGTGGGTGACTCCTGCGAGGGAGCACTGAGGACAGCGGCTGGAGAAATCATGGGCTCTCCTGCCTCCGTGCAGGGTGACCCAAAGAAGGAGCAGCTTGTGCCGTGGCTCCTGGGGAAGCCTCCCCTGGGGAGCCCTGGCAGCTCTGGTAGTGGAGACTCTAATGGGGAATTCTTCCCTTTCAGGAGCAGACATGTGGGTCTGCGGCAGAACGGCAGACTCGGAGGTAAGAGATGTCCCCTGAGCTGGAACTGGGTCTGTGCAGAAGCCTCAGCCAACAACTCGTGCTACCCATTTTCCTAAAGCTGGGGCTCCTGTCCTTCCCTCCGGCCTTCACTTTGCTCAGCCTGGTAAGGAGGGGAGCGCTCGCAAAGCCGGGCGAGCACACGTGTCTGTGCTCCTTGCTGAGCTCCAGCGCTCCCCAGAGGGGATGGACCACTCTCTGACGAGATCTGCTTTCCTGGTCCTTCAGCAATTATCGGGCTTTGTGGGTGGCACAAACCCAAAAGATGCGGCTCCTGCTGCAGGAGGTGGCTCAGCTGAGGGGGGAGCTCCGCAGCGCGAGGAAGGTGAGAGCGCATTTGGGGAAGGAGGTTTGGCTGGGCAGAACCGCCGAGAAAGCCTCCTTGGGCTTGTTGGTGGGCTCGGACTGCTGACCGTGCTGTTTCTCAACCCAGGCAGCGTCCAAGGCGGCTTCGGAAGTCTCCGTGGAGATGTCTGACTGGGCACTGCAGAGCGCTGGTATGGACACAAGCAGCCCAGCCGTGCTCCCGGCGCTGCTCTCCAAAGCGGCAATGAGGACAGGAGTGAAAAATGAGGAGCTGGCAGCGGCCTCACAAGTTGCGTCTGAGCACCGCGTCCTCCTGATCTGTGGCCTCTTGCAGTCATCTGCCCTCCCTTCCTTCCAGGTGCCACCATCGACACGCAGAGAACTTCCCAGACCTACAGCTGCCAAGGGAAGTGGAGCTGCATGGTTTTATGGCTGTTTCCACCTATCAACCCTCCTGAGGCTGTTCTGCAGGTATGGCAGCAGAAATCCTCAGTGCTGGCGTCTTGCCTTCCTGGCAAGTTGGGGACCGAGCTCAGGGGCATTTCCGAGCTGCAGCAGACCCCACAGACACGCCGGTGCCTGCGCTTCAAGCTCCAGGAGCAGTTGTGTTGGCCCCAGCGGTCTCTCACGCTTCATTTCTCTGCTGTTCCCGTTGCAGCCGGATGTTTCCCCAGGGAACTGCTGGCCTTTCCAAGGGCGTCAGGGCCAGGTGGTCATCAGGTTGCCAGCACGAGTCCATCTGAGCGCCGTCACCGTGCAGCACATCTCCAAGGAAGCCTCTCCCTCTGGGTCCGTCATCAGCGCCCCCAGAGACGTCGCCGTCTTTGTAAGTCTCTGCCGGGCGCTTCTGCCTGGGATCTGGCCCTGGGGCAAAGCCGTGACAGTGACTTTGTGCATCCTCTGAGGTTTGTGCCCCACTCTCTCCTGAGCCCGGCCGTGCCATGGCACAACACTTCAAGGGCTCTAGAGATTTCCTCTCTCTCAAGACTTATTCTGGCCAAAGCACCTCAGGGCTCTTCACCAAAACTTCAGGCGGAGACTGAGCTCCAGCCCAACCAGTGCCAGACGAGTGCTGGAGTCCCAGGAGAGGCTGGGAACGGGACGGGGCTGGTCCAGCACGTACGTCTCCTCAGTGCTGGGATGAGTCTGAGCAGCTCTCCTTGTGCTTTGCCCCCGAGGGAGTGGATGCGGATGGAGAAGAGGGGACTCTGCTTGGGACGTTCATGTACGACGTGGCGAAAGAGCCCATCCAGACCTTCCCTCTGAAGGTACGGTCCACCTGCGGGGGAAAGATGCCAGGGAGCGAAGCAGGTTTGCCTGCAAGTCCGCAGCAGGAAGAGCGTGAACGTTTTCTCGCTGGGCACAGGGGCCCACAGCACTTTTGGGAGCTTGTTCCTGTGCAGGAGTGGGGCTGGCGGGGGCAGAGCCATTGACTGCACTGCTGCTCTTAACGCCTCTGTTTCCTTTTCCCTCTTCACAGAACGCGCCACTTCGCAGAGCCTTTTCCTATGTCAAATTTTTTGTGAAGAGCAACTGGGGAAACCCAAAGTACACCTGCATTTATCGAGTGCAGGTTCACGGGAAGATGGCGAAACCAGAAAGCCTCGGCTGAAACCAGGGCAAAAACAAAGGCAAAAAAATTAAAAATGGTGTGTCGGTTCAGATTGGTGTGGAAGATTTGCAAATCCGATTCCTCACCCCATGAACGTTCCTGTCCTTGATCTGGCTAATCTGTGTCAGAGGTTCGTTTGTGTCAGATTGATTAGTGTCGACATGGAATTTTGAAGTGTTTCTCCCCTTGTTATTCTGCCCTCCCCTCGGCACTGGCATTCCAGGGCTGGGCAGGGTTGGAACTCCGTGTTCCTGGCAGCTCTAACAGCGTGTAGGATGGGCAGGGGGTCGGGGCAGCTCGCTGATGGGCAAGAGTGTTTCCTGGGGGTTGCTGGAGGATTCCAAGGGGCTCCTGAGAGACGGAGCTGGTGAGTGGGCATCCCAGGATGCAGTTGGGGTTCTGCCATTTCATACCATTTAAACCAGCACAATGGGCTAAAGACAGAAGGGGGAAATTACAGAAGGGGCGCAGGGAGCCAGCCAGAGAGCAATGGGGAGAGACCAAAAATAGCAATTAGGGGCAAGTGCCGCCATTTCTTGAGCTCTCCCAGGAGCTGCATCCCCGGGAGCCCCAAGCGATGTGACCTGGGCCCGATCCTGCACCCTGGCAGAATCACAGAAACACAGAATCACAGAATGTGCTGAGCGGGAAGGGACCCACAAGGATCATCGCGTCCAACTCCTGTCCCTGCACAGGACAACCCCACAGTTCATACCATGGGTCTGAGGACGTTGTCCAGTCTCTTCTTGAACACTGTCAGGCATGGGGCCGTGACACCTCCCTGGGGAGCCTATTCCAGTGTGCAGCACCCTCCGGGTGAAGAACCTTTTCGTCATGTCCAACTGACCCTCCCCTGGCACATCTTCCTGCCGTTCCTGGGGTTCTGTCACTGGTCACAGAGAGAAAAGCTCAGCCCTGCCCCTCCTGCTCCTCTGCTGAGGAAGCTGAAGCCGCCACGAGCTCTGCCCTCAGTCTCCTCTTCTCCAGGCTGAACAAACCCAGCGACTTCAACTGCTCCTCATATGGCTTCATCTCCAAACCCTTCCCCAACTTCGTAGCCTCTTCTGGACACTCTCCAGTAGCTTTATCTCCTTTTCTCCTGTGTCCCCAGCCCTGCACACAGTGAATGCTCCAGGTGAGGCCGCCCCAGCGCAGAGCAGAGCGGGACAATCCCCTCCCTGCCCGGCTGGCCGTGCTGTGCTGGATGCACCAGGACACGGGGCCCTTTTGGCTCCAGGGACGCTGTTGGCTCATGTTCAACTTGCCATCGACCAGAACCCCCAGATCTCTCTACGCAGAGCTGCTCTCCAGCACCTCGTCACCCAGTCTCTCTGTACAGCCAGGGTTGCCATGTCCCAAGTGCAAAATCCGGCACTTGCTCTTGTTGAACTTCATGTGGTTGGTGATTGCCCAGTTTTCCCATTTGTCTAGATCCCGGGATAAAAGTCAAGGTGGGTCTATACCTTCTGAGCTATTACACCATTATAGGCTACCCACATACGTGCTATGGGGAGAGTTCCTATTTGCTAAATCTTATTTCTTTACCATATCCTGGCACAGGTAAGTAGGGGTGGCAGTGCAGTCTGAGCTGTTGGGCTCAGCCTAGAATTACAAGAAGCCCACCCTGACTGGTGCAGTAGGAAGGGAAACAGAAAAGGAGCGCGGCAAAGGCAGCCGTTAAAGTAGCGAATGAAAGCTGGTCACTGCCGCACACGAGGTGGGAAGGGGTGGGCTGCAGAGCCAGAGGGCTCTGCTGTCAGCGCTGGCAACAGGTCAGCAGCAGCTCCTCTGCAGAGCAGGTGACGTGCATCGGAGTCTTTCCAAAGGCCTTTGAAACTGCTGTGAACTGGGGCCTTGTGACAGTTGTGGTGAGGCCATCAGCCTTGCAGCTCTGCAGCAGTCCAGAGTCACTGAAACACTCATGGTGGCGCATGCTGTTTGTGGGTTTCATTTTGGCTTTTTTTAATCATTTTGTTGAGGTACAATTATTTGTTTGGAATCAGGTGATGGCACTGGCACTCCTCTTTCTGGAGCACATCCTGACATCCTTTGTCATTCAGAGCTCTGCCCTCTGCTCCTGAGAGGAGCGATGGCCACAATGGGGAACGACTCTGGTGAGTAGCAGCTTCAGCAGCAGCCTCAGACTTTTTGAATCCCCAAAGGCAACGGACGTGTCTGGTGCTCCATCCCTGAACGCTGATGTGCTGACAGCCTGGAGTGAATTCTGGGGCATTTCTCGAGAGCAGCCAGACTTACCAAGGTATTCTCAATTAGACACAGGGAAATGTGTTTTGTCACTCCCCCCACTACGTACCGCGTTTGAAAAGTGTCGTTGCTCGCAGCAAGATCTGATGTCAGTAGGGTTGCTTTCTGTGCCAGGTACTTGCTTTTTTCATCAAGTTATAGCCAGGAAAAGGGAAGACTTGACCTGGTGATGCAATTCATGGCTCTAGAGGGAAAAAGCATGTTTCCCAAGGCACAGAAATGAGTTGGGGTTTGTTGGACTTTTGGCCAAGCAGGGAGCAGGGGAACATGCTGTTTTCCAAAACTGTTTCTTGAGGAGCAAATTTCAATGGCAGTGCTGGGCTTGCTGCAATGTTTCTGTGTCGGAGGTTAGACCTGGTTGTTCTGGGTGCTCCTGTAGAGAACTCAACTTTTAAAATGTGCTTTCCTGCAGCAATGTCATCTCACCTCTTTTCAAATGTGGTTTCTTGGCAGTCATTGCTGAGGGAATGGCTCCCCCACAGAGGATCCTCTTTCCCCCAGAGAAGATTTGCATGGCCCGGCAGCACAGCCAGAGAGCTGGAGCGGGACTGCACAACCTGGGCAACACGAGCTTCCTCAACTCCGTCCTGCAGTGCCTGACACACACCCGCCCTCTGGCCAACCACCTGCTCTCTGGGGAGCTCAGCCAGGCCTGTCAGTACTTTTGTGAACATTTCCTTGTACATTTGTTGGGCACTGCCCAAGGGCTCCCAGAATCTGGAGCTGATTTAGGAGAAAAGCAGCCCTTCCTTGTCACTGCCCGCAGGGCTGTTCTTTGAACATGCAAGCGTAGAACCCGCTTGTTGTGTCTGGATGTGTTCCTCTCCAGAAAGGCACCTCTTCCTGTCCCCGGGTCTCACTCCCCATTCCTGCAAGTTAAACTCCTTTGCTTATTGCACAGAAAACTTCCATCAGTTCAACATCCCTCTGAAGAAGGTTTCCTGTGCACTAAAATGTCCTGTGCTTGTTGGGACATTGGCACCTTGGGTCAAGAGGAGTGGACACCCTTCGTAGAACTTCAAGATCTCCATTAGGTTTCCCGTCACTGTGGATAGTTTGTTGATCTGTGGAGCGTCCCTCTCTCCCTCTTCAGGCAGCCAGGAAGGCTTCTGCATGATGTGCAGAATGGAAGCGCAGGTTAACAAGGTCCTGCATTCCTCAGCCAGTGCCATCGAGCCTTGGGCGGTTGTCAGAGTTCTCACCCGTAAGCCATTTCAGGTACTTTGACATGTTTTATGCCATTCTTGTAGGAGAGAACTAGTAACTTCTTTCTTAGAAACAGGCAAACATTTCCAGCATGGCAGGCACGAGGACGCCCACGAGTTCTTACACTGCACTGTGGATGGCATGCAGAGAGCTTGTCTGAGTGGAAACAGCGAGTAAGTACAGGCAAATTGTATTTCCAGCGTTCCAGAGCCCTTTGGACTCCTTGATGTACTCTCCTCAAGGAAAACTATGCCCAGGGCTTTCAGACAAAGCCAGACTCTTGGAGGAGATAACTCTCTGTCTTCCCATTTCTTTCCAGCGTGGACACCTCTTCTCAGTCAACTACCATCATCCATCAGATCTTTGGGGGCTTTCTGAGATCCAGAGGTACTTTTCCACAGCTACTGCTCTCCTTGGAATCATCTGTGCCCTTCTGTCTGCCTGTGACAAACAGCTGATTGTGTGATTGGTGCAGAGGGTGTGAAGAGCTTAACCCCGCACAGACTTCCCCTCTCGCTGAACATTTCCATTTAGTTTCCTGGTCCGTCAGCAATTACCGGGCTTTGTTGGCAGTACAAACCCAAAAGATGCGGCTCCTGCTGCAGGAGGTGGCTCAGCTGAGGGGAGAGCTCCGCAGCACCAGGAAGGTGAGGGTGCATTTGGAGAAGGAGGTTTGGCTGGGCAGAACCGCCGAGAAAGCCTCCTTGGGCTTGTTGGTGGGCTCAGACTGCTGACCGTGCTGTTTCTCAACCCAGGCAGCGTCCAAGGCGGCTTCGGAAGTCTCCGTGGAGATGTCTGACTGGGCGCTGCAGAGCGCTGGTATGGACACAAGCAGCCCAGCCGTGCTCCCGGCGCTGCTCTCCAAAGCGGCAATGAGGACAGGACTGAAAAATGAGGAGCTGGCAGCGGCCTCACGAGTTGCGCCTGAGCACCGCGTCCTCCTGATCTGTGGCCTCTTGCAGTCATCTGCCCTCCCTTCCTTCCAGGTGCCACCATCGACATGCAGAGAACTTCCCAGACCTACGGCTGCCAAGGGAAGTGGAGCTGCAGGGTTTTATGGCTGTTTCGTGCTGCCAGCTCTCCTGAGGCTGTTCTGCAGTTACCACAGAATCACAGAAAGGTTGGGGTTGAAAGGAACCTCTGGAGATCATCTAGTCCAACACACCTGCTAAAGCAGGTACATCTAGAGTAGGGTCCCCAGAACAGACCACACAGGATCGTGTCCAGGCGGGTCTTGAATGTCTGCAGAGAAGGAGACTCCATAACCTCTCTGGGCAGCCTGTTCCAGTGCTGTGTCACCCTGAGGGTGTAAAGAAGTTTCTCCTAAAATTCAGATGGAACGTTCCATTATTCAGCCTGTGCCCGTTGCCCCTCATCCTCGATACAGAGAATTAACTAATTAACACTTAACTAATTAATACTTAGAGAACTAACACTTAAGGAGCTAACGCTTAGAGAGCAAACCCTTAACCCACAACGCTTAGAACCCTTAACCCACATTACATTTGCCTAGCTTTGCTTAGCCTTGCGTAAGAGAAACAAGAGTTTGTTGACGACTTTACAGGCCTTGCAGGGAGACAAAATCTTGAGTGCATTCTTGGTGCATCCTTGGGTGAATTAGATAACCGAAACTTGGGCATAGGACAGGAGATATGCCAGTTCTAACCAACTCAGCAGTCTGAGTCCCAGCCAACTCATCACACCAGGCCAGAGGTGAACGTGGCGCTGCCGGGGCGGCCTCGGGCTGCGGGGGAGCGGGACGGGCGGGTCCCGCCCGGGATGGCGCCCGGGGGCGCCGGGCCCTGTCCGGAGCCCGGGACGGCCCTGCCGGGGACGTTCGCGGCTCATGAGGGGCCGGGTCCCTCCCTCAGCGGCCCGGCGGCGCTGCCGTGAGCCCGGGCGGGGACGGGCCTGAGGGGGCGGCTTCTGTGCAACGCCGGGCCGGGAGCAGCGGCGAGGAGCCGGTTCGGCTGCCGGCGGCTCGTTAGCAGCCACCGGGGGCCGTGCCCGGGCATCTCGGTAACTGCCGAGGGGCAGCACGGGCGCTCGGAGGCCGTTGATGCTCGCGAGCTGGGCGCGGCGGGCACTCTGCCCATGGGGGCGGGCAGCGGCGCTGAGCGGGCGCTGCTCTGGCTCTGCCGTTCGTGCTCCTGAGGGGTGGGCACGAGTCTGGAGAGCTCGTTGGCTTCCATGGCGGGGGGTGTCCCGTCCCGGACGCCTGGGTCCCCTGCCCGGGGGGGGCGCCCACCCTGGGGTCCCCAGTGTCCCCCCTTGTCCCGGCCGTGACACTGAGGCCTGCGGGCTCAGCCCGACCCTGGGGCACTGCCTGGAGCTGGGGGAGCCTGGGGGGGACCCCGAGCCGGTCCCAGCACCCCCGTGTCCCCGTGTGCTCCCCGGCCACACACCCGCTGGCACGTTTGCTCCTGGTGCCCACGCTCCCTGTGCACACACCCCCTTGCACACCCATGGCGGGGAGCAGCTGCGGGTTCCCCATCTGCCCCCAGCCCAGCCTCCTGGTCCCCTCCCGATGCTGGGGGGGCTGTGACTAATTGGGGGGTGAGTTTAATTTGGGGGGCTGTGTTTAATTCCGGAGCTGTATTTAGTTGGAGGGGGCCGTATTTAATTGTGGTCTGTGTTTAACTGGGGGGGCTGTGGTTAATTAGGGAGATATATTTGATTGGAGGTGGCTGTATTTAATTGTGGGGGGCCATATTTAATTGAGAGCTGTGTTTAACTGGGGGGGCTGTGTTTAATTTGGGGGGCTGTGTTTAATTAGTGAGCTATATTTGATTGCAGGTGGCTGTATTTAATTGTGGGGGGCCATATTTAATTGTGGTCTGTGCTTAACTGGGGGGGGCTGTGTTTAATTTGGGGGGTGTGTTTAATTAGGGAGCTGTATTTAGTTGGAGGGGGCTGTATTTAATTGTGGGGGGCCGTATTTAATTGTGGTCTGTGTTTAACTGGGGGGGGCTGTGTTTAATTAGGGGGCTGTATTTAATTGTGGGGGGCCGTATTTAATTGAGAGCTGTGTTTAGCTGGGGGGGCTGTGTTTAATTGGAGGGTGTGTTTAGTTAGGGAGCTGTATTTAATTGTGCGGGGCTGTATTTAATTAATCGTTATGAAACCAAAAGAAGCAGCAATTCTGCATTGTAAAGCACACCAATCTGGGCAAACTGATAGTGTTAAAGGAAATCACAAAGCTGATCCAGTAGCAAAAATGGGAGCAAACGAGAAAGTAATGGGAGCATTAATTCCTCAAATGACAATAAATATGGGTGAAAAGCACTCCTCACTGGAACTGCTGTATTTACGTTAACACCTTCTATATCTCCTCCTCTGCCTTTCTTTTTTTTTTTCCTATTCTCTAGCTATTCTCTTTCCAGAAACCTCTCCAAGGCAAGAATTATTCCAAATCACAGAATGCTTAGGTTTGAAGAGAGCCCTTGTCTCACTCATCTTGTCTCGCTCTCCTGCTCAGGGCAGGGTGAACCAGGGGAGGTTGCTCAAGGCCTCCACCCAGCTTTGCATCATCCTCAAAGGCGCTGAAAGTGTACTGTGTTACATCATAGAACTGGAGAATAAAGACGTTCAACAGTGTTGGCCGAAATGCTGGTCACTGAGAGATGACGCTGGTAACTGTCTGCTCGGAGGACTTTGTACCACTCATGATATTTGGGTTTGATGGTTCAGCCAACTTCCCACCCAGCATCCACTTCTTGAGCCCCATCAGCACCACTCTGCCCAGAAGCACACCATGTCTGAGGCCTTGCAAACGCCCTGTACACAACATGCCTTTCTTGCCCCTCTCCATTGGGGTTCAGCAATCCCTTCCTTGTCCTTCACGTTCCTGGAAATGGCTGCAGGAGGACATGTCCCATCCTCTTCCCAGGGAGGGAGGTAGGGTGGCCAGCCTGTTATTCTCCCAGTTCTTAGTCCAGCTCTTCTTGAAGATGGGTTTGAGGTCTGTGTTTCCTAAGGACCCCAGAACCATTCTGGTGTCTACGGCACTTTTGAGAGCACAATCTGGAATCACGGGCAACGGTGACATAGAAGACTGGAGCACTTGCAATGAGCCTGTCCAAGGCAGCTGAGATGAATCTCACTGGGCCACTGGGGTTTGTTCCTGGACTCACACACAGAAATACCAGGATTCCGTCAAGCATTGACATCTGAGCTGGCCTCATGGGCTCCTTCTGCACCCAGGGATGTTCAGAGACAGAGTCTCTCCATTTTACACACAGAGGCAGGAGTCACAGTGTCTCTATGGGCTCCTGTTGCCACTCCCAAAGGACAGGAGGCACCTCAGCCCTGTGGTGTGTCACCCTGCTCTGCACTCATCTGAGATGTCCCACGTCATGAGGAATGGACACGGGGACCTCAGTTCAAGGAAGAAGATCCCAGTGGGTTGTTTCCCATGGGCTGTTACTCCCAATGTGAGTGACCTCGATGTTTGTCCCACAGGCCTTCCTGGCACTCCCAGGAATAGCTGATGGCATTTCTGCTCACTCGTGTTCATCTCACCTCATGTACATGACGTGCATGCCCATATCTCATCTGAACAATGCAAACATGGACTTCTGACCTACTCATTCAGGAAAAAATTCTCAATCTGGTGTGACAGCCCAGTGCTGGAAAGGGAGGTTGTGAGGGGCCAGTCCATGACGATGCCCTGGGGCAGCTTCCGTGGGGTGTCCAGTGCACAGGGGCACAGCCCAGCCCCTGCTCTGCTGGTCCTGCAGGTCTCTGGCAGGAGGCCTGGCTGTGAGAGGACACTGTTGAGTGCCCAGCCCTGCACACACACACTGTTTATCTCTACACTGCTGTTTCAACCTGCAGGCTGCTTTCTTGTGCATGTCCTGAAGACGAACTTGAAGAAGACCTAAGCCCTCAGGCACTGCCCTATGAACATCACTTTCCTTTATAGAAGTAGTGTTACGGAGGCCAGCTCTGTCACAGCAGTGCCCATTGCCTGTCCCTGCCTGCGCTCACAGGACTCACACACAGCAGGACGGTGACCAGGCTGCCAGAGCACTCAGGCCTTGCACCAACACAAGGGATGAGAAGGAGAGTGTGGGAGTGGAACGAGAACAGCTCTGGAAGGCCAAGCGCTGGTGCTCCCTGGCAGGGCTGCCAAGCGAGAGCTCTTTCCCCTTCCACCCATGCACACAGGAACTGTCCCTGCAGCTTGAAAAAGGTCTTGGAGTTCGGATGTCAGCAGAAAACAGTTTGCTGGAGAGCCCTTTATTTTGCTTAAACACAGGGAGCATGATTCCTCATGGACACAGACACTCAGTGAGAAAAGAAAAGCAGGCAGTGAACTAAAAATGGAATTACAGTATTATCATAAGAGAAAAACACAACTAGAGACAAAAAATACTGCACACAGGATGAACCTGAAATGAGTTAGACTATAACTCGTATGTAGAAGAAGACAGAGACAGTTTATAGCTTCAGAAGAAATCCAGTCATCAGTTTCCACAGGGCATCCTTGAGCTCCTGGTTCCTCTTGCTGTAGATGAGGGGGTTCACTGCTGGAGGAACCACTGAGTACAGAACAGACACCACCAGGTCCAGGGATGGGGACGAGATGGAGGGGGGTTTCAGATAGGCAAACACGGCAGTGCTGACAAACAGGGAGACCACGGCCAGGTGAGGGAGGCACGTGGAAAAGGCTTTGTGCCGTCCCTGCTCAGAGGGGATCCTCAGAACAGCCCTCAAGATCTGCACGTAGGACACCACGATGAACACAAAACACCCAAATCCTAAACAGGCACTAACCACAAGAAGCCCAGCTTCCCTAAAGTAGGACTGTGAGCAGGAGAGCTTGAGGATCTGGGGGATTTCACAGAAGAACTGGTCCAGGGCATTGCCCTTGCACAGCGGCAGTGAAAATGTATTGGCTGTGTGCAGCAGAGCATTGAGAAACCCAGTGGCCCAGGCAGCTGCTGCCATGTGGACACAAGCTCTGCTGCCCAGGAGGGTCCCGTAGTGCAGGGGTTTGCAGATGGCAACGTAGCGGTCATAGGACATGACAGTGAGAAGAAAATACTCTGCACCAAACAAGAAACATACACAGAAGACCTGGGCAGCACATCCAGCAAACGAAATCACCCTGGTATCCCACAGAGAGTTTGCCATGGATTTGGGCACAGTGATGAAGGTGGAGCCCAGGTCCAGGAGGGCGAGGTTGAGCAGGAAGAAGTACATGGGGGTGTGGAGGTGCTGGTCACAGGCTATGGTGGTGATGATGAGGCCGTTGCCCAGGAGGGCAGCCAGGTAGATGCCCAGGAAGAGCCAGAAGTGCAAGAGCTGCAGCTCCCGTGTGTCTGTGAACGCCAGGAGGAGGAACTGGGTGATGCAGCTGCTGTTGGACATTTGCTGCCTGTGGGCATGAGGACCTGTGCAAGGAGGAAAAGACAGTGACAATTTAGGGGAGACTTCTCTGGGAAAAACCAAAGCCATTTCCCACAGACCCTCCCACAAAGAGACTCTTTTCTTTTTCCAGGAGAACGTCCTGGCTGGAGCCCTCGTCGGTGCTTGATGAGTGTGCAATGAAGAGCAGGGTCTCTGCCCAGGGGCTCTTGAGGAGTCAGCCTGACCCTGTGTGATGGGTGGGGCAGGGGCCAGTCCTGGGGTTCAGCTTTGTCAGATGGAACCGCTCCTGCTGCAGAAGGGACTGTCAGCATCTGTACCCCCAGACCTGAGAAAATGAGTTTGAGAGGTTTAGTGTTTCTACAGCTCCTTCTCCTCTCACAGCCTGGGGAGTGTTGTTGGGTGTCAGAAACCCTCAGCATTTCTGCTGCACTCAGGGAGAACAGAGCGAGTCCTGCGAGACCAGAGGATGCCTGTGGGTCAGTGCAGAGTGAGGGCAGCTGCTCTGTCCCTCTGTCTTCCTCCAGCTGCCCTGGGCTGGCACCTTTCTGAGATGGTGATCACACTGCCATGTCACCCTGAAAAGCCACCAGGACTGCTGAGAGCAGAGGGACCCACCTCAGACTATGACACGTCTCACCCTTTCCTAAGGTTGAAGCTCTCTACTTCTAGCCCAGGATACACACAGCTCATTTCATAAACTCAACAGCATTTTATCTGTCATAGCATCTCTATGTTTCTCTATGTTCAGATAACACAAAGATGCTGTAGGACAGGATTGGAAGAAAACCTCGAGCATACAGCGAAGTGTCCTAATGATGGCATTTGATTCAGGGAGACTCAGCTCTTTCCCCAGCCCCACACACTGCATTGCCCACAGCCCCACAGGGCAGAGCAAAGCTGGGACACGTGTTCCCATGGACACAGCTGCAGGAAAGGACCCACAAGATCAGGCTGTGACTCTGCAGCTGAAACTCCCATCCCCAGAGAGCCTGACAGCAAGAACCAGATCACACCAACAGTGACCCAGAGCAGTGGAGCAAGAAGGAAACTGCGGTGAGGGTGGGTGTGAGAGAGGCCAGGGCAGAGGCAGCCGGGCACTCAGACAGCGTCACCCTTCCCCAGCTGTGCAGCCACCTCCCACACACCAGCATTGCCGGGCAGCTGCTCTCAGCCCCTGTGCTCTGCAGAGGGAACTGGAGCTCTGGCTGCACAGGAGCTGCTTCATGCCTTGGAGCCCCCGGCCCTGAGGGCAGAGGCTTTGCTGGGTGGGAGAGGAGGCGAGGGGGCTGCTCACAGGAGGGATCTGCACTGCAGGGGTCATACGGAGTTTTTTCTGCTCTCCCTCCCAGAACAATTCCAGGTTTAGTTTCCTCTCATTTCTGATCATTTCCCTGCTGCCTGGCCATTCTCCCCCTGGGAGGTGTTTCCCTGTCCATGTCTCTTCCCTGTCAGTGCTCACAGACCATCCCACCCTCTGTGCCCTCACCCTGGCCCTACAGATCCTGCCTGTTCACAGGGCACTGCCTGGGGGCATCTTCCTGTTTGCAGACTGGGGAAAAGGACAGGTCAGAGTAAGACTGATGGGTTCAGCCAATGTCATGCAGGTGCTGTGCACAGGCAGAGCAGCAGCTGAAGGGATGTTATGAGGCTTCTGGCAGATGTACTGATGACTCTGAGTTGCAGTTCAGGAGTCTCAGTGACTTGTTTAAGCATGAGAGCTCATCTTCATTTTATCCTTTCCTGCACCCCACAACCCTTGGGATAGGAAACTGAAAAGACAGGCTCAGGAAAGCTCCCTATCTGTCTGGTAATCCTTGCATTGATCTTCTGCTTGAGGCATCCACTTGGAAAAATCCTGGGGGTGATCTGGAGCTGTGAAAGAGCCCTGACCCACACAGCACCCCCTTAACAGCAGAAGCGCCTTTCCTGCCTTGACACAGGTCACTCCTTCCCTCCACAGCTTCTCCCCACAGCACCGTGGGGATCTCCCCGGGCAGGCTGAGCGCTGACCCTGGCAGGCGGCAGAGTCCCTGCCCCGGCACAGCCCTGGGGTGCAGGGACGCTGCTCTGCAGGACAGCCCTGGGCACCCTTGGCTGCAAAACCATCTGCTTTCATTTTCAAAATAGCTGAAAAAGAGTCCCCTCCATAGCGATCCGACAAGCTG
The DNA here is from genome assembly GCF_036013445.1 of Caloenas nicobarica. Taxonomy (NCBI): domain Eukaryota; kingdom Metazoa; phylum Chordata; class Aves; order Columbiformes; family Columbidae; genus Caloenas; species Caloenas nicobarica. The sequence continues at coordinate 909,081 of NC_088272.1, forward strand.
TGGCTATTCCAGCTTTAGGAGATGCCTCCCGGAGCTACAGCTGCATTGCCCTGCACCCAGAGACTTACCATGGCAAGGGCTGCAAAGATTTCTGCTCCAGTGAGCTCTCAGTCATCCTCCCCATCCTGACCACCTTTCATCTCCCTCTGCCTTGCTCGTCTCCCTGAGATCCCCAGGCAGAGCCCTCAGCCCTGCTGCGCTTTGCAGAGGAGCTGCTCCTGGGCAGAGCTGTCTCTCTGCAGCGCTGCCGCTTGCCATGAGCTCCCTCTGTCCCAGGAGCCCAGCCCAGCTCAGCAGCACAGGAGCAGCCCAAGGCGCTTTAATGACCCGTCTGGTGGCTGTGGTGCTGAGTCCATGAACCTCAGACCCTGGAGGAAGCTGAAGAAACCTCTGAAGAAGTCAAACTCAGATTCAAACTCCAAAGTTTCTTGTAATGTTAATGGGTTCCCCTGAGGAACGCTACTGATGAACCAACCCCAGGGTCTGGTTAGAGAAGAAAACTGGAGGCAGAGATGCCAGGTCAGGACAAGCAAGGTGAAGGTCTCTCTGATGATCAGTAAACCTGGATGTGTTTCATTAACCAAAGGGCCAAGCCCTGACCCCCAACCCTGGGAAGGCAGATCCTGTCCCTCCCACGTTGCCCAGGGCCCTTCCTGGGACAGTGTGATGTGGGGCTGTGCAAGGCCAAGGGCAGGACTATGGTCCCACACCTCCCAGGTTCCTGGCTGGGGACAAGGAGGCCATGAGGCCCCTGTGCTGTAAGGACAAGGTGTCTCCTCACAGGCATCAGAGCTGGAGACAACAGCCATAGCCAAGGGGAGAAGGAGCTCATGGCTGTTGGGGCTTTCAGCCTCTTTACATCCCTTGATCATCTCCACGACAGCCTGTCCTATGCTGTGGCATCCCCTGCACCTCTTTCCCTGCAGGCTGGAGACATCCCCCCTGCTGCCCCACCTTGCTCTTGTCTGAGCATCTTCCTTCCTTTGCTGATCTCTCTCCATCCTCCCCAGCTGTTCCTTGAAGCACAAAGCCTTGGGCTGATGCAGACTCCCTCTGGGTGACCTGCTCCACCACAGCACTGCCCTTCCACTCACATTCCTTGCTGCTCTTGTCCAGCCTGGACCTCCCCACCTGCACTGTGTGCCATTATTTCTTTCTCGTGCTCTTTCCCACTATGAAGAAAACCTCCACCATCTCTGAAACCACCCTTCCAGCACTCTCAGGCTACTCCTACACTGCTGCAGCCTCCCCAGCACTGCTGGGCCAGAGCAGCCCAGGTCCCTCAGCATCCCACACCATGTGCACAAGGTCCTGACCCCTGCCTTGACACAGCCCTGCACTCTCTAGTTCCTCCCTGCTTCTCCAAACTGGGAGCCGCACACTGGCACACACCCGTGTGTGTGGGGTCACACCAGTGCTGAACCGAATGGGATGAGAACTCCAGGTGTCTGGGTCCCCACGCTCCTCCTCATGCAGCCCCGTGTGCAGCTGCCTTGTTCATGGTGAGCGTGCAGCACGGGCTTGTGTGGCGGCCCTTGTAGTGCCCAGGCCCTTCTCCTCAGGGTCTCTGCTCAGCGTGTCAGGTCCTGCTCTATCCTGGTGGATGGGGTTATTCTCCTGCCCCGATACAGGACTGGCCGCTTCTCCTTTTAAAACTTCAGAGATTCCTGATGGGGGAACCCCAAAGTTTCTCCAGGTCTGGACTCTCCCTGGGCTGCTGCAGCCGCAGTCCCTCCAATTCCAGCCAGGGCAGGGACCGCTCGCCCGGGGAGCCCCCAGTGCCCCCTAAAGAAAAGGGGCCCTGCCCTCCAGAACTCTCCTGAGCCCAGGAAGAGGCCACTAAAATGGCAGCAGTAGCAGGGTTCCATCAAGAGTTTATTCAAGAAAAAGGAAATAATTTCCAATTTCCCTAGCACAGTCTTGCAGTGCTGCTTTCTCCTCCTTATGCTGGTGCCTCTCCCTGACTGCTGTGCCCCACTTTCGGTGGCACCAGATTGTTGGGGGCCATGGCCATGTGCCCCCACAGCCCCAGGGCTTTGTCATTGTGGCCACACTCACAAGGGAAAACCCATCTTGTCACTCCCCACATAAAGGAGCTCCATACATCCAAGCAACTTCTTCACTCTGAGGGAATCCCACTGCTGACCCTTCCAGCCCGTCTCTCCTGAAAAGCCTGTACCCAGCCAGTGCAGCACCCCAAGCTGTGTGACTTGTCCCACCACGCCTGGCGGTGACTCCATGGGTGTCAAACAGCACAGGCTGCAGCTTGTCCTGGCTGTGCCCTTGGCTCAGGGCATCAGTGCACAGTTGGGCTGTGGCACCTCAGCTGTAGCACCCAGCCAAGCTCTGAGAGTTCTCGGGAAATCTGGTTGGTCTCAAGAATCCAGGTCCCCATGTGTGCAAAGGTTTGACTTCAGAGCAGAGCAATGTCACAGTGCTTGGCAGATGGAAAGTCAGGGCTGAAACTGGGCAACAGGAGAGTGAGCAAGCCCTGCTGTCCCCAAGGCCAGAGAGAAACAGGGCTGGGAATGACAGACCTGGAAGGAAACGTGTGTTTTGTCAGTGGCGTCTCTGCTGCCCCTGAGGTACTTGGGCAGACGTGTCACTGATCTCTAGGAATGACAAGGTGCTGCCGACAGGCCCAATGTGACAATGGTGTGTCTGTCCCTTGATTATGTTCTCAAGGAGTTGACAAGAGGGTGGTGAAAAGAAAAAAAGGAGATTTGGAAGTGTTGCTGTACGCATGGATACCGCGGTGTGAAGCGCTTCCTATTCAAGGGCTGCCCTACATCTACTGGATAGAGAAGGGACAGATCTTGTGATGCTTCAGAGGTGGGAATGAGTTTCTTGCACAAAGGCACCGAATCTGTCTGCAATGCTGTCTGGGGTGTCTGTCCCACACTCACTGTGGATGGGGATGGCTGCCCTGGACAGGACCATCGCTGTCCCTGCCCAGTGCATGTAGGGGTGTGCGAGAGCCTTGGCACCTCACGTAACACTGCAGGTGTGTAACTGGCATTAAAGGGAATAGCCGCCCTGAATTTGATTTGTCAATAGAATTATAGAATAATTTCAGCTGGAAGAGACCCTCAGGATCATCGAGTCCAACCATAACCCAACTCTAGCACTAAACCATGTCCCTAAGAAACCCAATTAAATGTCTTCTAAACACCTCCAGGAATGGTGACTCCACCACTGCCCTGGGCAGCCTGTTCCACTGCTTTTCCATGAAGAAATGTCTCCTAATATCCAATCTGAACTTTCCCTGGCACAACGTGAGAACCTTTCCTCTCCTCCTATCAGTTGCTGCTTGGGAGAAGAGACCAACACCCACCACGCTACAACCTCCTTTCAGGTAGTTGTAGAGACCGATAAGGTCTCCCCTCAGTCTCTTTTTTTCCAGGCTAAACGGCCTCATGTCCCTCAGCTGCTCCTCATAAGACTTGTGCTCCAGGCCTGTCACGGTCCATTCGGTGATGGACTCGTGATGCTTCATTTACCTTGATCTTGAAGTGCAAAATTAAGGCAATCAAAAAGCCAAGAGGTTGTAATTCCATCATCAATATTTCTTTATTTATTTTGCCCGTAAAGCGGCACGTGATAGAGATAGTGGATAAAAAGGAAAGAGAAGAAAGGGGGAAAAAAAAGGGTTGACTACCACTACGAGATCCAAAGGCATCCCTATGGTCTCGGGTGTCGTTAGAAGAGTCCTGCCGGTTCTCCGTTGTGATCCGTGATCCTTTGGTGGGGAGAGCTCAGCGATGTCCTGTCGGGAATCGTCTTTCATGCTTCTTCACCCTGCTTCGCTCCCATGGATTGAGGCCAATCTCTGCCTTTGTTTCGCAATCCAGTCTGAACTGCGCAGGTCCGAAGAGTCCCCGCTTCACTTGCCAGAACCCGTCTGTGCCTGCATCGCCTTGGTTCAGGGGTCTCTTACTGGTCCATTGGGTGACCTCAAGACCTTCGTCAAGCCTCTGCGCATTCACTTCTTCACTGGCCTTAGTAGCAGGGAGGAGGTGGGGGCAAGTTTGGCTGAGGCAGCAGGTGAAAATCCATCTTCTGCACAGCAGCTGTAGTCCCCAGGTGGGAGAGACCTGTAGAACACAATTCCTTTTAGGAGGTGGGGGCAAGTCTGGCTGCGGCAGCAGGTGGAATCCGTACAGCAGCCATTGTTACCTGTAGCCCCCAGGTTGGAGAGACCTGTACAAGACAACATTTTTCGTCAGGCCTCTCTCCAAGTCGTTGTCCAATTCTTTCTATCAGGGCATCTGTTCTCCAAGTCCCTGATGGTGATGTTCAGGCAAATACTGTTCTTCGGACTGACTCCTACACCTTCCAATCCCTGATTTCTGTGATTCTGTGAGATGGAGGGGCCAGGAGAGGGACATGTGAGGAGATGGATGGATGAGGAGATAGACACACCAAGAGAGGGACGGTCGGGTGGGTGGTGGGTGAGGAGCTCGGGATGGACAGATGGACAGAGACACGAGGTGATGGAGACACCAGGAGATAGAGATGGAGGGACCAGGAGGTGGGTGAGAAGATGGGGATGGACAGATGGACAGATGAGGGTGGAGACACCAGGAGATGGAGAATGAGGGTCAGGTGGGTGGTGGGATGAGGAGATGGAGGGATGGCCATGTGGAGGGACAGATGGATGATGGACAAGTAGACGCCGGCCAACTAGATGCCCCCTGCTGGGCCCTCCGCTCACTCACACGTCTTGTTGGGCAACACCAACTTCCTGGTGGCCCCAAAATGGATCCAGATGAACTTCCCTGGGAGAGCAGCAGTGGCCACTGCCCCTGGCAGGCCCCGCCCACAGACCCCACCCACAGGCCCCACCCCCTCCACTCACCAATCAGGAGGAGTTCGCGGGAGATGTTAGGGTCTTGTGTTTTCCATCCTCCAGATGAGGTTGGAGGAAGTTGGGAAGATGTTTGGGGGTCTCAGTTGGGGTTCAACATCCTCCAGGTGGGACAAAGTTGGGGAGATCTTGGAGTCTTGGAGTTCAACGTTGTCAGCGTGAGGTGGGACAACACTGGGGGAGATGGTTCAGGTCTTGGGTTCTCCATCCTCCCAGGGGAAGAGGGATGAAGTTGGGGAGATGTTTGTGGGTCTTGGTTGGGGTTCAACATCCTCTGGGTGGGACAACACTGAGGGAGATGTTGGGGGTCTTGGAGTTCTCCACCGGCTAGATGAGGAGAGATGAAGTTGGAGGAGATGGTTGGGTCTTGGGTACTCCATCCCTCAGGTGGGACAACACTGCGGGAGATGTTTTGGAGTCCTGGGTTCTCCACATTCCAGATGAGGTAGGACAAAATTGGCAAAGACGTTTGGAGTCTTGGTTGGGGTTCAACATCCTCCAGGTAAAGAAGGCATGAAGTTGGGGAGGTGTTTGGGGTCTTGGGGTTCAATATCCTCCAGATGGGACAAAATTGGGTGAGATGTTGGGGTTCAACATCGTCTGGATGACGTGGGACAACACTGCGGGAGATGTTTGGTGTCTTGGGGTTCTCCACCCTCTAGATGAGGTGGGACAAAGTTGGAGAGGTGTTTGGGGTCTTGGGTTCACTATTCCCGAGATGGGACAACATTGGAGGAGATGTTTGGTCTCAGCTGGAGTTCAACCTCCTCCGGGTGAGGTGGGGTGAAGTTGGGGGAGATGTTTGGTCTGGGGGTCCAACATCCTCTAGATGAGGTGCGGTGAAGTTAGGGAGATGGTTGGGGTTGAACATCCCCAGGTGAGGAGGGGGTAAGTTTGGGGAGAAGTTTTGAGGTCTTGGAGTTCAATACTCTCCACATAAGGTGGGACGAAGCTGGGGGAGATGTTGAGGTCTTGGTTCTGGTTCGCCCAAGGGGTCCAGACATGGGACATCGGGGCCTGGGTGGCACAATGGAGCTGGAGATGGGACATTATAAGACTTGGTGTCCCCAATGTATCGAGGAATAGGACATCCTGAGTCTTGATGGCTTCACAGGGTCCAGGGGTGTGACATCTTGGCCTGGGTGGCCCAAAGTGTCTGAGGATGGGACATTCTAGGTCTTGTTGGCCTAAGGGGTCCAGGGATGGGACATCCTGCTCTGTGTAGCCCAGAGGATACAGGGATGGGAAATTTTGGCTCTTGATGGCCCAAGGGGGCTGGAGATGGGACAATTTGAGTCCAGGGATGAGATACCCTGGGTCTGGGTGGCCCAGGTGGTCCAGGGATGGGACATCCTGATCTTGGTAGTCGAAGGGGTCCAGAGACGGGATATCCTGGGTCTTGTGGCCTCACAGTGTCCAGGGATGGGACATCCTGGCCTGGGTGGTCCATGGGTTGGGGCATTTAACATCTTGATGGCTCAAGATGGCTGCAAATGGGACATCTTGAGTCCCGAGAAGGGATGTCCTTGGTCTTATTGTCCCCAGAGTGTCCAAGGATGGGACATCTTGGGTCTTGGTGGTCTAAGGGGTCCCGGTTTAGGACATTTTCAGTATTGATGGCCCAACGTGTCCAGATATGGGACATTTTATGTCCCGGTGGCCTAAGGGTTTCAGGGATGGCACATCTTGCGCTGATTGGCGCAAGGTATCCAGGGATGGGAAATTTTGGCTCTTGATGGCCCAAGGGCGCTGGAGATGGGACATTTTGGGTCCAGAGATGGCACAACCTTGGTCTTGGTGGAGCAAGGGGGCTGGAGATTGGACATTCTGCATCTTGGTGGCCCCAAGTGTCCAGCGATGGGAAATCTTCAGTGCAAGGATAGGACATCTTGGCCTGGGAGCTCCAGGGGTCCAAGGGTTGGGACATCCTGGGTCTTGGTGGCCCAAAGAGTCCAGGGATGGGACATTTTGGGTCCAGAGATGGGAGATCTTCACACCAGGAAAGGGACATCTTGGTCTCGGTGGCCCAAGGGGTCCAGTGATGCGACATCTTGGTCTTGGTGGACCAGGATGCCTGGAGATGGGACATTTTGGGTCTTGGTGGCTTAAAAGTTCCAGAGATGGGACATCCTGCATCTTGGTGGCCCGAAGTGTCCAGGGATGGGACATTTTGGGTCCAGAGATGGGACATCTTGGATCTAGGGATGGGACATCTTGGTCTCGGTGGCCCAAAGTTTCCAGTGATGGGACATCGGAGCTCTGAGATGGGTCATTTTGGTTCACAGCGGCCCAAGGAGTCCAAAGATGGGACATCTTGGTCTTGGTTTCCCAAGATGGCTGAACATGGCACATCCTGGTCTTGGTAGCCAAAGGGGTCCGGAGATACGACATCCTGGGTCTTGGTGGCCTCACAGTGTCCAGGGATGGGACATCTAGGCCTGGGTGAACCAAAGTGTCCAGGGATGGGACATTTTAAGTCTTGGTGGCCAAATGTGTCCAGGGATGGGACATCTGGGGTCTGGGATTGGACATTTTATATCTTGGTGGCCTAAGGGGTCCGGAAAAGGGACATCCTGGGTCTTGGTAGTTCAAAGTGTCCAGGGAATTGACATCTTGGCCTGGGTGGTCCATGGATTGGGGCATTTTAGGTATTGGTGGCTCAAAGGGGCTGGAGATGGGACATATTGTGTCCAGAGCTGGGACATCCTTGGTCTTGTTGGCCCAAAGTGTCCAGGGATGAGACATCTTGGTCTCTTTGGCCTAAGGGGTCCAGGGATGGGACATTTTAGGTCTTGATCACCCAAAGTCTCCAGGGATGGTACATTCAGGGTCTGGGATTGGACATTTTATGTCTTTGTGGCCAAAGTTGTCCAGAGATGGGAAATCTTGGCCTGGGTGGCCCAAGGGGGCTGGACATGGGACATCTTAGGACTTGGTGTCCCCAAAGGGTCTAGGGATGAGACATCCTGGGTCTTGGTGTCCTCACAGTGTTCAGGGATGGGACACCTTGGCCTGGGTGCTCCAAGGGGTCCAAAGGTTGGGACATTTAAGGTCTTGGTGGCCCAAGATGGCTGCAGATGAGACATCCTGGGTCCTGACATGGGACAACCTGGGTCTTGGTGGCCCAAAGTGTCCAGGGATGGGACATCTTGCCCTGGGTGTTCCAAGGATGAGACATTTTGGGTCTGATTGGCCCAAAGTGTCCAGGGATGGGACATCTGGAGCCTGGGATGGCACATCCTGGATTTTGGTGGCTCAGTGGGTCCAGGAAAGGAACATTTTAGGTCTTTTGGTGGCCTAAGAGGTCCAAAGATGGGACATCTTGGCCTGGCTGGCTCAAGGGGGCTAGAGATGGGACATCTTAGGACTTGGTGTCCCCAAAGCGTGCAGGGATGGGACATCCCGGGTCTTCGTGGCCTCACAGTGTCCAGGGATGGGACATCTTGGCCTGGGTGGTCCAAGGGGTGCAAGGGTTGGGACATTTTAGGTCTTGGTGGCCCAAGATGGCAGCAAATGGGACATTTTTAGTCCAGGGATGAGATATCCTGGGTCTTGGTGGCCCAAAGTGTCCAGGAATGAGACATTTTAGGTCTTGGTAGCCCGAGGGGCCCAAGCATAGGATATTTTAGGTCTTGGTCACCAAATGTGTCCAGGCATGGGACATCCTCTGTCTTGGTGACCTCACAGTTTTCAGGGATGAGACATCTTGGTCTTGGTCACCTAAAGGATCCAAGGATGGGGCATTATGGCACCTGATGGCCTCACAGAGTCCAGGCATGGGACATCTTGTTGGCCTAAGGGGTCCAGGGATTGGACATCAGGGGTCTGGTTGGCCCAAGAGGGCTGGAGACGGGACATCTTGGGTCCAGAGATGGGACATCTTGGTCTTAGTGTTCCAAAGTGTCCAGTGATGTGACATCTTCATCTTGGTGGCCCAAAGTGTCCAGGGATGGGAGATCTTGGCCTGGGTAGCCCAAGGGGGCTGGAGATGGGACGTCTTGGGTCTAGGGATGGGACATCCTGCATCTTGGTGGCCCAAAGTCTCCAGGTATGAGACATCTTTGATCCAGGGATGTGATATTTTAGGTCTTGGTGGCCCAAAGTGTCCAGGAATGGGACATCTTGATCTTGGTGGCCCAAGGTGGCTGGAGATGGGACATCTTAGGACTTGGTGTCCCCAGAGTTTCCAAGGATGGGTCATCCTGGGTCTTGGTGGCTTCATGGGGTCCAGAGATGAGATACCTAGGCCTGGGTGGCCTAAAGTGTCTAGAGATGGGACATCTTGGATCCAGGGATGGGACATTTTAGGTCTTGGTCCCAGATTCTCCATGGATGGGATATCTGGTGTCTGGCATGGGACATTCTGGCTCTCGGTGACCCAAGCGGTCCAGGGATGTGACATTTTAGGTCTTGGTGACCTAATGGGTCCAGGGACAGGAAATTTAACCCTGAGTGTCCCAAGGTGTCCAGGGATGGGAGATTTTGGCTCTTAGTGGCCTCACAGTTTCCAGGGATGGGACATAGCGGCAGCGAGAGCGGCTCCGGTAGCAGTGCCGGCCATGGCAGCATGTCTGGCTGCCACCCCGTCTCCTCTTTCACCAGGACCGGGCCACAGTGGGGTGGCCACGTCCCTGTCCTGCCAGAGGATGCAGCTCTGCTGCCCCTGCCCCACTTTTAAAGGGGTGCCTGGGCAGGGCCCTTTATGACATCACCAGTGACATCACAATGCCCCACTGTGGCAGTTGCATATCCCTCTGAGATCCAGAGGCTTCAATAGGGCAGTCAATGGCTCCTTTGCACCTTTTGTGCCCCACTGTGCCTGTCCCCACGTACACACCAGGGTGGTACCAAGGTGCTGACAGTCACATCCTCCCCTGCCCCGGGCAGGGTGACTTCACCTGCACCAGCTGGGGGGCAGGAGGGGTGGGACCCTCAGTCAATTGACAGGGTCCTCAGCAAAGGAGGTGCCCAGAGAGACTGAGAAGCTCCTGGACTATGTTGTAATGCCCACAGCCTGTCACGTCCTGCCCTCAGGTATGAGTGCGGAATGGAGGGAATGGAGGTTCTAGTTTTCCTGTTCCTGGGAGAGTTTCATCCTCGGTGGAGGAGGGAGCTGAAGGTGTAACGGGTAGGACTTCTTTCATGCTCTGTGAATGTTCTTTTGCATTATGCCACCTTGATACCAGTTTACTCAGTTTATCAAGGGGTAAGTACGCCCTCCATTATATCTCCGGGAACTCCCTTTTTAATTCCCAAAACCCACCATTGTTGTCGGATCTTAGGTTGTTCCCCCTTTCCTCTTCTAATATGCGGATGCTTCTTTCTTGGAGCACTGGTAGCAGCAGCACTACTGGTAGAAAGGGGCACATTCTTGACTTCAACATGACAGATTCCTCTCGACCTTTCTTCTAGGATTTTTACAGGGCCATATTTCCTATTATAATGTATCAATTCTTGTGCTGTTTCCCCCCACGTCCACACCTTTTTAGTATTTGGTTGGTTGGGGAAAGTCAGGGCAGGGGTGAACAGTGAATCAATGGTAGTGTCAGGTCCATCCCTCTGGCTCCCGCTTCTGGTACCCTGGCTTCTGATCAAACCTTCCAATCTTTCTACTGGGCTCATCAATGCGATTGTCCTTTGAAGGTTTAAGTGTCTCTGGAAGTCCCCTTATCAAGGGAGTCATCATGTCAGGACTCACTGGCAGCATCATTGAGGATTCACATTTGGGAATCAATTTTCTTTCATGTACCATTTGCAAGCAGGCTGCTTTGTGTACACTTTCTAGCAATTGATCAGGTGTGCCAGTGATTGCCAGGGGGTCTCCCGTATCTAAAGGGCTTAGCCCTCCAGCCCAATAAGCAGCTCGCTGGGTTAGGGATCACGGAGCACGTCTGTCACCAGTTGTTAAGAAAACTTCATACCCCCAGTAACCATTAGCTTCCTGTTCACTTCACTGAATTTGGTCTCTCCCAGTTAGGGATACACGCCACACGTACTCAGTTCTTTAGGGAGGCACCCATACTCTTTCTTTAGCTTGGCCAGCTCGGTGGCAGTGTAAGGTGTTTGCTTAGTTGTAATGTGAGGGTCAGTATCCTCCTCATTTGCATAAAAATATTCTGTTTTCACTAAGGGTCTCACGTGTGGGTATTCCTCGTCACGTCTTCTCGTCTCCTCCAATTCTTTCTGAGGGTAAATCTGATTTATTTGTCTGATACCTTTCTCCTCTAGCTCCCGCTCCCTCAGCACTCCTGTGTTTTATAAACATTCCTCCTTTAGAGTAGCTTGTAATGAGCGGTTTTCTTCCATCGCTTTTTCTAGTTGTGGTGAACAATTTTCTAATTTTTGTTCTAAATTGGAGATTGTTTTTGCAAAATCTGCACCAGATTTTCAAGGGATTCTATAATTTTGCTTTCATTACTACATCGCCTGAGACGATGTTCAATCGCTGCTACTAGGATGGCTCCTACGACAGCACAGAACATAGCTTTGTTCTTATCTGATCTAAACTTAGTCTGTAGAGAAATTACTTGGTCCACTACACTCTGCAAATTAGCCCAGTTATTACGAGCCCAGTCTTCTCCGGATACAGAGGGTCGAGCCCCATACTTTGCTAAAAGTGTGTAGAACGAGCCTCGATCTTTCACTAGCCAAAACTCTTGACTATCAGCCTTTTCAGTCATTCTTATTATGAAGGGGCCAAACCCACTTTGGGAAGGCACAACTTAGTTATACAAATCCACAGCAACTGCTGTGTCACCTTTCTCTTTCCTGAGTGGTTAGAGGGGCCAAATATCTGCTACAGGAAGGCTCAACTTAGTTACACAAACACTCAAAGTTGCCCCTTCACTCTCTCTAGCAGACAATTCTCATCAACATGAGAACAACACCCATTTTTGCACTTTGAGATCCCAGAGACAGAGCCCTCAACTCAAGTTTGGAGTGCTCAACACCAAGGTGTGTGTGGTGTGTGGGAAATCTGAATTGCCTCCCTCGCTTTCTGGACACCTCTCACCTTATTGGTTAGGGCAAGTTGTGGTTGGAGTGAAACTTTCTTCCCCTAATACTGACCACAGAATACCTGCACTCCTCTGTATTCTCAGAATCCTGTCTGTGACACCAATTTAATGTCACGGTCCATTTGATGATGGACTCGTGATGGTTCATTTTCCTTGATCTTGAAGCGCAAAATTAAGGCAACCAAAATGCCAAGGGGTTATAATTCAATCAAAGTGTTAACTCTCTAATTTTCCTGTAAAGTGGCATGTGATAGAGAAAGTGGAGAAAAGGGGAAGAGGAAAAAAAGGGGGAAAGAGGATTAGCTACGAGTTTTCCAGAACTGGGAATGGATTTAGGACACAAATGTCTTCAGCTCCAGGGACACAAACACCTGGTGCCAGTGTAGATGCCCCGGGAACCCCTGCCCAGGCTCCACCTGCATCACAAGGTGCTCTGGTCTCCCCCAGGTCCTCTGTGATAGATGCCAATCCCAGGCCAGCACCTCCCGTGCACTGGGGCCCCTCAAATGGCCCTGGCTGTTTATGGTGAGACAACTGATGACTGATGTCTGCCTGGAAAGGTGCACTTTGTTGTTGTTGTTGTTGTTGGTTTGGTTTGGTTTGGTTTGGTTTTGGGGGGGGGTTTTAGGTTTTGCTTGTTTGGTTTTTTTGTTTGTTTGTTTCTGGGGGTTATTGTTTGTTTGTTTTTTAACATATTAAAACAAAAATTCCAAAACAAACAAAAAAACCCCCACCAGAAACACAAAAAAATGCTAAACAGTGAATTACCAGGAAGTGTACTAAGGGTACGAAAAGAAATATTGGTCTTCCCCTGTACTTCTATTTCCAGCACTCTATTATTTCAACTCCCTCGTCATTCAGGAGTTTCCACCTCTCCTGATTAAATGTCCATGTCAAAGGACAACTTTCCAGCAGACTGTCTGGACATTTGCCCTTCCCAGTGCTCTCAGGTTTCCTCCTCCACTTGCTCTTTGGTCATTCAGTTGCCTCTCAACTCTCTCGTTTCTGATTTGAGCTTCAGGGAGTTACAAACTTGCCCCATTCTTCAGAAGTCTAATTAACATGGTAGTTAACGTGTTAATTGTGTTTATGTATATCCTTTCCTATCTCTCTGTCTAAAATAGTTCTTGTGTGGATGTCCCTTGTGGATGGTGGACCTCATTAGATCCAGCTTACACACACAGTTGAGGAAAGTGGTTTAGTGTTTATGAAATTGTGTAGTGTTTACACAGGAGAGCAGGTGGGAGCTGGTGTGCAGGAGCTGCAGCATCCACCTGCAGAGCTCAGTGCAGAAGTCTGATGTGAAGAAAAGTGATGCCAGTCCCAGGTGGCCAATGAGGGAACGGGCAGACTGGGGGTGGGCGGTGAGGAGCAAGGGTGTCCATACAGTGTCCAGCCTCAAGGGACTGTTCTCCTGCCTGTCCAGATGGCTTCAGGAGACCCTCTGGATCAATGTCCATTGCAGAATGCTGCTGTCACTTCTTCTACACACTGAAAAATGACAGAAAATACCCTTGAAAGAAAAATCCCTCCTTTATGAAATCTTCTTTAAAATCTTCATCAGTAAGTGTCCCATTGAAACCTCTCCAGTTAGTTCCAGAAGTCTTGAAGATTTGAAGAAAATTAGGAAGGAAACATGGCTTGTTAGGGCTTTCTGTGTTTTAATGAGCCCCATGGCGTATTTGGTGCTGAGTCCATGAACCTCAGATACCAAGGACAGACTGAAGAATCTCCTCAAGAAGTCCAAGTCAGAAGCAAACTCCAAAGTACCTTGAAGCATTAATGGGCCCCACTGAGGGCTGTTACTGACAAAGCCTCCCCAGGGACTCGTTAGAGCAGATAATTGGAGGCAGTGATTGCATCAGGCAAAGGCAAAGTGCAGCAGCTCTGATGCTGAGAAAACCCTTGGTTTGCTCGATGAAGGAGAATGGCCAAGCCCTGACCCCCTGCCCCTAGGAAGGGAGATCCTGTCCCTCACGTGTGTCTCAGGGCTCTTCCTGGGGATGTGGGGATGATGCCCAGTGCAGGACAATGGTGTGACACTCCCTGGGGGGTGCAAGGAGGCAATGGGGCGCCATCTCCTCTTCGGCCTCGCTGTCAGGGACATCAGCCATAGCCAAGGGGACAAAGACCTTGGGTCTTTCAGGGACATCCAGCCTTGCCAGCGCCCTTGGCCATCTCCACCACGGTCCATCCTACACTGTCCCAGGCCTGTGGCTGTTTCCCCACAGGCTGCAGACACCCCATGCACTTCCCCAGCTTGTTCTCACCCCGGTGTGTCCCCACCTGTGCTGCTGTCTCTCCATCCTCACCCGCTGTTCCCTGAAACACAAAGCCATGGCTGATCCAGAGTCTTTCTGAATGACCACAGCGCTGCGCTCAGAATGACATTTCTTTACCCTGAGGTCCACTCTGGACCTCCAGAGCTGCAGTTTCTGACGGTTTTCCTTTCTCATGTTGCTTCCCTCTACCAAAAAAAAAAAAAAAACAAACCCAAAAAATTGCCATCATCTTGGAAAGTGATTTTCAAGATTTCTGAAGTTACTAGTACTCTTTCTTGTCATGGTTTTACCACAGCCACCAACTAAGACCATGAGAGCTGCTCACATCCTGCTCCCAGTCCCAAGTGGGATAAGGGAGAGAACTGAAGGGGAAGGGAGAAACTTGTGGGTTTAGTAAAAAAAAAATAATAAGACAATAAAAATAATAAAAATAATACACTACTACTAATAATATACTTATACTAGAATATACATAAAGTAAAATATACGCTCCTCAATGCAATCCCAACAGAGCTAACCATAGTAGCCGGAAAACTGAAATGAACTAGCTGGAAAAGGCATCTCCAGCTTTATACCGAGCATGATGCTAATGGTAGAGAATAGCTCGTTGATTGACCTGGGTGTCAATCAAGGTGCTGTCCTGTATGTGCCCCCTCCTACCAATTTGCACCTGCAGCTGGACTCCAAAGAAATCCTTGGTTTCACTAATAGTCAAGGTAAATTAAATAGAAATAGATAAATTAAATTAAGAAAACATACTCAGTGCAATCCCTCATGTAACTCCAGTCACACGGAACAGCCAGTCCTGCACAAGGGAGCACCTTGGTCCTGAACAGCTGATCCCAGCAAGAGAGAGCAAAAAGGCAACAGGCAGAAAGGCCCAAGGGCCAACTGCAGAATGGCAGAATGGCAAACGAGCGAACTGACATGCAACTCCTGACAGAATGAAACTTCTGAATGGAAATAACCAAACCAGCTGGAAAACCCAAAATAACGGATGTAACAAGCCCTAAAAGCTGGCTCCAGCTTTAGACTGAGCATGACGCTAATCATAGGGAATATTTCATTGATCAGCCTGCATGTCAACCCACGTGCTGTCCTGTGTCCCCTCCTGCCGTGCTGCATCTGCAGCTGGATGGCCAAAGAAGTCCTTGGTTTCCCTGACAACAGCCAAGATATCAGTGAGTTCTGACATTCCTTTCATACCAAATGGGAAACACTGTAAAGCTGCTAAAAGAAAAAATTAAATCTATCCCAGGGAAGAAACAGTGTTATTATTCTCATAGCAAATCTAAACAAAAGACTGTATTAGCTATGAAGGAGAGAGATTCAAAATGCATGAAGAAAATTAACTCAATCTCAGTAAAAACAGCATGTTTCCTCAGCCTCCACTTCACCAGGCTAAAGAAGTTTGGGTCTCTCAACATCTCCACACGTGACCCAGACTCTCTCTGGCCACATGATATCTCCTCCCCGTTCCTCCAGCGTGGGGAACCTCCCACTGGGACACCCCGCTCCAGATGTGACCACACCAGTGCGGAGTCAAGATGGACAATAACTGCCCTTGGCTGGGTGGCCACGCTCCTCCCAGTGCAGCCCAATGTGCTCATGGGCATATTCCTGTTTAGTACCACTGAGAACTGACTGAACAGCCAGGCTCAGAGGGTTGTGACCAGCGGCACAAAGCCCAGCAGGAGGTACCATGAGGAGCACTGAAGGACACCGTACTACCCAACATCTCCTCCCCACAGGTGTCTCTTGGGTCCCTGGAACCACCTCAGTGACAAGGGGGAGAGCACTGCCTGTATGGGGTGGAGGAGATGGGGTTTGGAATGAGGGTCCTGGGGCAGTTTCTCCTGGTTGTTCATGCAGCAACAAGCTGGGCTGTATATTTGGAGAGAGGAACTCTTCCTAATGGCCTCCAATGGGCATGGGGATGGTCTACAGTTTCCTGCATGTTGCCTTTTCTGGTGGAGATCAGAGGCTGCCGGCCCTTTAGAGGACCCAGGACAGGCCTTGTCCTTCCTCTGGTCACAGCTGGACCCCAGTTCTCCAGCTCGGCCCCAGCTCAGGAGCCTTGTCTAGGGGTGACTTTTGGGGTAAGGTTGACAAGAGGGGTGCATAAGTTTGTCTTAAGGACATGTGATGAGCACCAGGACTGAAGTACCAGAGCAAAATGATGTGGCTTCTGGGCGAATACTTTCTTTGGTGCAAATCCTGAAACAGAGTCCCAGACTTGCTTTCCATGCCACCCTTCACGAGGGATGATGCACTAAAAGATGGCAAGTGGGGGACACCAATCCTTCTCCAGCTACTTCCCGGGCCTGGTGAAGCACCAGGACAGCAAGGACTTCTGGCCCTGCACCCTGAACTCTGGGTATTATCTTGGGGCAGCTGAACACCAGCATTTTTCTCTCCAAGGCAATTTCCAGCCCCGGTCACCTCCTGTCTGATCTCCCCCCATCCCTCCTCTGATCTGGTCTGGTGCTCCTGGCCCCTTCCCTGTGCTCCCCACAGGGCCCCAACCTGGCACTGATGCTCTACAGAGCAGGTTGGCTGCAGGACCATGGGGTGACTCCACACTGGTTGTGCTGCTCAGTGAGGGACACAGATGCAACTAGATTGGCTGCACTGTCACTGAGCTCTTTCCCGGGGGTCTAAAGCTCTGGAATGGGTTCAGAGAGTTTCTTGGGACTCATTGGGTTTTCCGCTCATTTCAGTTCAGCAATCCCTTCCTTGTCCTTCAGGTGCCTGGAGATTGGTGCAGGAAGACGCGGCCTATTCCCTTCCCAGGGATGGAGGTAGGCTGACCAGCCCGTAATTATTCAAATTGTCCTTCCTGCCCTTCTTGAAGATGGGTTTGACATCTTCCTTTCCCAAGGAACTCAGAACTTCTCTGATTCTGCTGTCACTTTTGAAAGCACAATCCAGAATCATGGGCAAGGGTGATGTAGCAGACAGGAGCACTTGCAATGAGCCTGTCCAAGGCAGCTGAGATGAATCTCACTGGGCCAGTGGGGTTTGTTCCTGGAGTCACACACAGAAATGCCAGGGTTCCAACAGGCATCCATCTCTGAGCCGGTTTGAGGACTCCTTATGCACCCAGGGATGTTCAGAGAGAGAGTCTGTCCCTTTTACACATAGAGATGGAATCACTCTGTTTCTCTGGCCTCCTGCTGCCACTCCCAAGGGACGGGAGGCACCTCAGCCTGAGGCCAGCTCTGTCACACAAGTGCCCATTGCCTGTCCCTGCCTGCGCTCACAGGACTCACACACAGCAGGACGGTGACCAGGCTGCCAGAGCACTCAGGCCTTGCACCAACACAAGGGATGAGAAGGAGAGTGTGGGAGTGGAACGAGAACAGCTCTGGAAGGCCAAGCGCTGGTGCTCCCTGGCAGGGCTGCCAGGCTGGACTCTTTTCCCCTCCTCCCATGCACAGGAACTGTCCCTGCAGCTCCAAACAGGCCTTGCAGGAAGGATATAGTGAAAATGAAGTCACTACAGGATGCTTTATTTTGTTTAAATACACACAGATCATGGCTCCTCATTTACACAGCCAGTGGTTAAAAAAGAAAAGGAGACAGTGAATTAGAAAGGGGATGAAAATGTTATCAGAATTTCAAAAAAGGCTAATAACAAGAGAAAATACAGATGACAGGCTGGACCTGTAACCAGTTACATTGAAACTGCAAAGTAGAAGCAGAAGAGCAGTTTATTGCTTCAGTAAACACTAAGATATGAGTTTCCACAGGGCATCCTTGAGCTCCTGGTTCCTCATGCTGTAGATGAGGGGGTTCACTGCTGGAGGCACCACTGAGTACAGAACAGACACCACCAGGTCCAGGGATGGGGAGGAGATGGAGGGGGGCTTCAGGTAGGCAAACATGGCAGTGCTTACAAACAGGGAGACCACAGCCAGGTGAGGGAGGCACGTGGAAAAGGCTTTGTGCCGTCCCTGCTCAGAGGGGATCCTCAGCACGGCCCTCAAGATCTGCACATAGGACAGCACAATGAACACAAAACACCCAAATCCTAAAGAGACACTAACCACAAGGAGCCCAGCTTCCCTGGAGTAGGACTGTGAGCAGGAGAGCTTGAGGATCTGGGGGATTTCACAGAAGAACTGGTGCAGGGCATTGCCCTTGCACAGTGGCAGTGAAAATGTATTGGCCATGTGCAGCAGAGCAATGAGAAACCCAGTGGCCCAGGCAGCTGCTGCCATGTGGACACAAGCTCTGCTGCCCAGGAGGGTCCCGTAGTGCAGGGGTTTGCAGATGGCAACGTAGCGGTCGTAGGACATGATGGTGAGAAGAGAATACTCTGCTACTATCAAGAAGCCTAAGAAGACAACCTGGGCAGCACATCCTGCAAAGGAAATGGCCCTGGTATCCCACAGAGAGTTGGCCATGGATTTGGGCACAGTGATGGAGATACAGCCCATGTCGAGGAGGGCGAGGTTGAGCAGGAAGAAGTACATGGGGGTGTGGAGGTGCTGGTCACAGGCTATGGTGGTGATGATGAGGCCGTTGCCCAGGAGGGCAGCCAGGTAGATGCCCAGGAAGAGCCAGAAGTGCAAGAGCTGCAGCTCCCGTGTGTCTGTGAACGCCAGGAGGAGGAAGTGGGTGATGGAGCTGCGGTTGGACATTTGCTGTATCTAAGCATGGGCACTGTCATAGGAGGAAAAGATAGTGACAATTTAGGGGAGACTTCTCTGGGAAAAACCAAAGCCATTTCCCACAGACCCTTCCACAAAAAGACCCTTTTCATTTTCCAGGAGAACGTCCTGGCTGGAGCCCTCGTCGGTGCTTGATGAGTGTGCAATGAAGAGCAGGGTCTCTGCCCAGGGGCTTTTGAGGAGTCAGCCTGAGCCTGTGTGATGGGGTGGGGCAGGGGCCAGTCCTGGGGTTCAGCTTTGTCAGATGGAACCGCTCCTGCTGCAGAAGGGACTGTCAGCATCTGTACCCCCAGACCTGAGAAACTGTGTTTGAGAGGTTTGGCGTTTCTACAGCTCCTTCTCCCCTCCAACTCTGGGAAGTGTTGTTGGGTGCCAGAAACCCTCAGCATTTCTGCTGCACTCAGGGAGAACAGAGCGAGTCCTGCGAGACCAGAGGATGCCTGTGGGTCAGTGCAGAGTGAGGGCAGCTGCTCTGTCCCTCTGTCTTGCTGCAGCTGCCCTGGGCTGGCACCTTTCTGAGATGGAGGAAGATCACACTGCCATGTTACCCTGAAAAGCCACCAGGCACTGCTGAGAGCAGAGGGATCCACCTCAGACCATGACATGTTTAGCCCAGGACACACACGGATCATTTCTCAAGCCCAACAGCATTTTCTTGGTCACAGCATCTCTATGCTTCTCCATGGGGCTTTCAGATAACACACATATGCTGTAGGACGTTTGCATCCTGGAGAGAGGATCACAGCTTGGAAGGAAACCTCAAGGAAACAGCCAAGGATCCTAATGATGGCATTTGATTCAGGGAGACTCAGCTTATTCCCCAGCCCCACACACTGCATTGCCCACAGCCCCACAGGTCAGAGCAAAGCTGGGACACGTGTTCCCGTGGACACACCTGCAGGAAAGGACCCACAAGATCAGGCTGTGACTCTGCAGCTGAAACTCCCATCCCCAGAGAGCCTGACAGCAAGAACCAGATCACAACAGCAGTGACCCAGAGCAGTAGAGCAAGAAGGAAACTGCGGTGAGGGTGGGTGTGACAGAGGCCAGGGCAGAGGCAGCCGGGCACTCAGACAGCGTCACCCTTCCCCAGCTGTGCAGCCACCTCCCACACACCAGCATTGCCAGGCAGCTGCTCTCAGCCCCTGTGCTCTGCAGAGGGAACTGGAGCTCTGGCTGCACAGGAGCTGCTTCATGCCTTGGAGCCCCCGGCCCTGAGGGCAGAGGCTTTGCTGGGTGGGAGAGGAGGCGAGGGGGCTGCTCACAGGAGGGATCTGCACTGCGGGGATCATACGGAGTTTTCTGTGTTCTCCCTCCCATAAGAATTCCAGGTTTAGTTTCCTCTCATTTCTGATCATTTCCCTGCTGCCTGGAGATTCTCCTCCTGGGAGGTGTTTCCCTGTCCATGTCTTTTCCCTGTCAGCACTCACAGACCCCATCCCATGCTCTGTGCCCTCACCCTGGCCCTACAGATCCTGCCTGTTCACAGGGCACTGCCTGGGGGCATCTTCCTGTTTGCAGGAAGGGACAGGACAGGTCAGACTAAGGATGATGGTCCAGCAAAGGTGGTGCAGGTGCTGTCCACAGGCAGAGAGGTAGTGAAGGGGCTTCTGGCAGATGTACTGATCACTCAAAGTTGCAGTTCAGAAGTATCAGTGACTTGTTTAAGCAGGAGGGCTCATTTTCATTTTATTCTTTCCTGCACCCTCCAACCCTCGGGATAGGAAACTGAAAAGACAGGCTCAGGAAAGCTCCCTATCTGTCTGCTAATCCTTGCATTGATCTTCTGCTTGAGGCATCCACTTGGAAAAATCCTGAGGGTGTTCTGGAGGTGTGAGCAGCTCTGACCCACGCAGCATCCACTCCACAGCAGAAGCACCTTTCCTGCCCTGATAGGGGTTTCTCCTTCCCCCCACAGCTTCTCCCCACAGCACCGTGGGGATCTCCCCGGGCAGGCTGAGTGCTGACCCTGGCAGGCGGCAGAGTCCCTGCCCCGGCACAGCCCTGGAATGCAGGGACGCTGCTCTGCAGGACAGCCCTGGGCACCCCTGGTTCCTCACCCGGCTTCACAGCTGTTCAAAATTGCCTGACAAGAGCCCCCTCCTTACAGATCCCACAAGCTGTGCCTGTGCTAAATTGAGGAGATGCCTCCAGGAGCTGCAGCTGCATTGCCCTGCACCCAGAGACTTACCATGGCAAGGGCTGCAAAGATTTCTCCTCTGTGAGCTCTCAGTCATCCTCCCCATCCTGACCACCTTTCATCTCTCTCTGCCTTGCTCGTCTCCCTGAGATCCCCAGGCAGAGCCCTCAGCCCTGCTGCGCTTTGCAGAGGAGCTGCTCCTGGGCAGAGCTGTCTCTCTGCAGCGCTGCCGCTTGCCATGAGCTCCCTGTGTCCCAGGAGCCCAGCCCAGCTCAGCAGCACAGGAGCAGCCCAAGGCGCTTTAATGACCCCTCTGGTGGGTTTGGTGCTGAGTCCATGGACCTCAGACCCTGGAGGAAGTTGAATAAAACCTCTCAAGAAGTCAAAAGTCAGATTCAAACTCCAAAGTTTCTTGTAATGTTAATGGGTCCCACTGAGGAACACTACTGAGGAACTGACCCCAGGGTCTGGTTAGAGAAGAAAACTGGAGGCAGAGATGGCAGGTCAGGACAAGCAAGGTGAAGGTCTCTCTGATGATCAGTAAACCTGGATGTGTTTCATTAACCAAAGGGCCAAGCCCTGACCCCCAGCCCTGGGAAGGCAGATCCTGTCCCTCCCACGTTGCCCAGGGCCCTTCCTGGGACAGTGTGATGTGGGGCTGTGCAAGGCCAAGGGCAGGACTATGGTCCCACACCTCCCAGGTTCCTGGCTGGGGACAAGGAGGCCATGAGGCCCCTGTGCTGTAAGGACACGGTGTCTCCTCACAGGCATCAGAGCTGGAGACAACAGCCACAGCCAAGGGGAGAAGGAGCTCATGTCTGGTGGGGTCTTTCAGCCTCCTTACATCCCTTGATCATCTCCACGACAGCCTGTCCCATGCTGTGGCATCCCCTGCACCTCTTTCCCTGCAGGCTGGAGACATCCCCCCTGCTGCCCCACCTTGCTCTTGTCTGAGCATCTTCCTTCCTTTGCTGATCTCTCTCCATCCTCCCCAGCTGTTCCTTGAAGCACAAAGCCTTGGGCTGATGCAGACTGCCTCTGGGTGACCTGCTCCACCACAGCACTGCCCTTCCACTCACATCCCTTGCTGCTCTTGTCCAGCCTGGACCTCCCCAGCTGCATGTTGTGCCATTATTTCTTTCTCGTGCTGTTTCCCACTATGAAGAAAACCTCCACCCTCTCTGAAACCACCCTTCCAGCACTCTCAGGCTACTCCTACACTGCTGCAGCCTCCCCAGCGCTGCTGGGCCAGAGCAGCCCAGGTCCCTCAGCATCCCACACCATGTGCACAAGGTCCTGAACCCTGCCTTGGCACAGCCCTGCACTCTCCAGTTCCTCCCTGCTTCTCCAAACTGGGAGCCGCACACTGGCACACACCTGTGTGTGTGGGGTCACACCAGTGCTGAACCGAATGGGATGAGAACTCCAGGTGTCTGGGTCCCCACGCTCCTCCTCATGCAGCCCCGTGTGCAGCTGCCTTGTTCATGGTGAGCGTGCAGCACGGGCTTGTGTGGCGGCCCTTGTAGTGCCCAGGCCCTTCTCCTCAGGGTCCCTGCTCAGCGTGTCAGGTCCTTTTCTCTCCTGATGGATGGGGTTATTCTCCTGCCCCGATACATGACTGGCCCCTTC
This sequence comes from Caloenas nicobarica, assembly GCF_036013445.1. Classification (NCBI taxonomy): domain Eukaryota; kingdom Metazoa; phylum Chordata; class Aves; order Columbiformes; family Columbidae; genus Caloenas; species Caloenas nicobarica. The sequence goes on from NC_088272.1 coordinate 931,691, forward strand.
TCCTTTTGAAACTCAGGAGATTCCTGATGGTGGAACCCCAAAGTTTCTCCAGGTCTGGACTCTCTCTGGACTGCTGCAGCCGCATTCCCTCCAATTCCAGCCAGGGCAGGGACCACTCGCCCGGGGAGCCCCCGGTGCCCCCTAAAGAAAAGGGGCCTCAGCCTCCAGGACTCTCCTGAGCCCAGGAAGAGGCCACTAAAATGGCAGCAGTAGCAGGGTTCCATCAAGAGTTTATTCAAGCAAAAAGAAATAATTTCCAATTTCCCTAGCACAGTCTTTCAGTGCTGCTTTCTCCTCCTTATCCTGGTGCCTCTCCCTGACTGCTGTGCCCCACTTTCGGTGGCACCAGATTGTTGGGGGCCATGGCCATGTGCCCCCACAGGCTTTGTCATTGGTGCCCTCACTCACAAGGGAAAACCCATCTGGTCACTCCCCACATAAAGGAGCTCCATACATCCAAGCAACTTCTTCACTCTGAGGGAATCCCACTGCTGACCCTTCCAGCCTGTCTCTCCTGAAAAGCCCGTACCCAGCCATTGCAGCACCCCAAGCTGTGTGACTTGTCCCACCACGCCTGGCGGTGACTCCATGGGTGTCAAACAGCACAGGCTGCAGCTTGTCCTGGCTGTGCCCTTGGCTGAGGGCATCAGTGCACAGTTGGGCTGTGGCACCTCAGCTGTAGCACCCGGCCAAGCTCTGAGAGGCTTAGGGAAATCTGGTTGGTCTCAAGAATCCAGGTCCCCATGTGTGCAAAGGTTTGACTTGAGAGCAGAGCAATGTCACAGTGGTTGGCAGATGGAAAGTAAGGGCTGAAACTGGGCAACAGGAGAGTGAGCAAGCCCTGCTGTCCCCAAGGCCAGAGAGAAACAGGGCTGGCAATGACAGACCTGGAAGGAAACGTGTGTTTTGTCAGTGGCGTCTCTGCTGCCCCTGAGGTACTTGGGCAGACGTGTCACTGATCTCTAGGAATGACAAGGTGCTGCTGACAGGCCCAATGTGACAATGGTTTGTCTGTCCCTTGATTATGTTATCAAGGAGTTGAGAACAGGTTTGGTGAAAAGAAAAAAAGGAGATTTGGAAGTGTTGCTATACGCATGGATACCACGGTGTGAAGCTCTTCCTATTCATGGGCTGCCCTACATCTCCTGGATAGAGAAGGGACAGATCTTGCGATGCTTCAGAGGTGGGAATGAGTTTCTTGCACAAAGGCACCGAATCTGTCTGCAGTGCTGTCTGGGGTGTCTGTCCCACACTCACTGTGGATGGGGATGGCTGCCCTGGACAGGACCATCGCTGTCCCTGCCCAGTGCATGTAGGGGTGTGCGAGAGCCTTGGCACCTCACGTAACACTGCAGGCCTTTAACTGGCATTAAAGGGAATAACTGCCCTGAATTTGATTTGTCAATAGAATTATAGAATAATTTCAGCTGGAGGAGACCCTCAGGGTCATCGAGTCCAACCATAACCCAACTCTAGCACTAACCCATGTCCCTAAGAAACCCAATTAAATGTCTTCTAAACACCTCCAGGAATGGTGACTCCACCACTTCCCTGGGCAGCCTGTTCCACTGCTTCAGAACTTTTTCCATGAAGAAATGTCTCCTAATATCCAACCTGAACCTTCCCTGGCACAACTTGAGACCATTTCCTCTCGTCCTATCCCTTGCTACTTGGGAGAAGAGACCAACACCCTCCGTGCTACAACCTCCTGTCAGGTAGTTGTAGAGACCGATAAGGTCTCCCCTCAGTCTCTTTTTTCCCAGGCTAAACAGCCTCATGTCCCTCAGCTGCTCCTCATAAGACTTGTGCTCCAGGCCTGTCACGGTCCATTCGGTGATGGACTCGTGATGCTTCATTCACCTTGATCTTGAAGTGCAAAATTAAGGCAATCAAAAAGCCAAGAGGTTGTAATTCAATCATCAATATTTCTTTATTTATTTTGCCCGTAAAGTGGCACGTGATAGAGTGAAGAAAAAGGAAAGAAAAGAAAGGGGGAAAAAAAAGGGTTGGCTACCACTACGAGATCCAAAGGCGTCCTTATGGTCTCAGGTGTCGTGAGAAGAGTCCTGCCGGTTCTCCGTCGTGATCCGTGATCCTTTGGTGGGGAGAGCTCAGCGATGTCCCGTCGGGAATCGTCTTTCGTGCTTCTTCACCCCGCTTTGCTCCCATGGATTGAGGCCAATCTCTGCCTTTGTTTCACAATCCAGGCTGAACTGCGCAGGTCCGAAGAGTCCCCGCTTCGCTTGCCAGAACCCGTCTGTGCCTGCATCGCCTTGGTTCAGGGGTCTCTTACTGGTCCATTGGGTGACCTCAAGACCTTCGTCAAGCCTCTGCCCATGCTCTTCTTCACTGGCCTTAGTAGCAGGGAGGAGGTGGGGGCAAGTTTGGCTGAGGCAGCAGGTGAAAATCCATCTTCTGGACAGCAGTTATTGTCCCCAGGTGGGAGAGACCTGTAGAACACAATTCCTTTTAGGAGGTGGGGGCAAGTCTGGCTGCGGCAGCAGGTGGAATCCGTACAGCAGCCATTGTTACCTGTAGCCCCCAGGTTGGAGAGACCTGTACAACACAACTTTTTTCGTCAGGCCTCTCTCCAAGTCATTTTCCAATTCTTTCTATCAGGACATCTGTTCTCCAAGTCCCTGACGGTGATGTTCAGGCAAATACTGTTCTTTGGACTGACTCCTACACCTTCCAATCCCTGATTTCTGTGATTCTGTGAGATGGAGGGGCCAGGAGAGGGAGATGTGAGGAGATGGATGGATGAGGAGATAGAGACACCAAGAGAGGGAGGGTCGGGTGGGTGGTGGGTGAGGAGCTCGGGATGGACAGATGGACAGAGACACGAGGTGATGGAGACACCAGGAGATGGAGATGGAGGGACCAGGAGGTGGGTGAGAAGATGGGGATGGACAGATGGACAGATGAGGGTGGAGACACCAGGAGATGGAGAATGAGGGTCAGGTGGGTGGTGGGATGAGGAGATGGAGGGATGGCCATGTGGAGGGATGGATGGATGGACAGATGGATGATGGACAAGTAGACGTCGGCCAACTAGATGCCCCCTGCTGGGCCCTCCGCTCACTCACACGTCTTGTTGGGTGACACCGACTTCCTGGTGGCCCCAAAATGGATCCAGATGAACTTCCCTGGGAGAGCAGCAGTGGCCACTGCCCCTGGCAGGCCCCACCCCCAGACCCCACCTACAGGCCCGACCCCTCCACTCACCTATCAGGAGGAGTTGATGGGAGATTTTGGGATCTTGTGTTTTCCATCCTCCAGATGAGGTTGGATGAAGTTTGTGATGTGTTTGAGGGTCTCAGTTGAGATTCAACATCCTCCAGGTGGGTCAAAGTTGGGGAGATCTTGGAGTCTTGGAGTTCAACATTGTCAGCATGAGGTGGGACAACACTGGGGGAGGTGGTTCATGTCTTGGGTTCTCCATCCTCCCAGGGGAAGAGGGATGAAGTTGGGGAGATGTTTGCGGGTCTTGGTTGGGGTTCAACATCCTCCGGGTGGGACAACACTGAGGGAGATGTTGGGGGTCTTGGAGTTCTCCACCGGCTAGATGAGGAGAGATGAAGTTGGAGGAGATGGTTGGGTCTTGGGTACTCCATCCCTCAGGTGGGACAACACTGCGGGAGATGTTTTGGAGTCCTGGGTTCTCCACATTCCAGATGAGGCAGGACAAAATTGGCAAAGATGTTTGGAGTCTTGGTTGGGGTTCAACATCCTCCAGGTGAAGAAGGCATGAAGTTGGGGAGGTGTTTGGGGTTTTGGGGTTCAATATCCTCCAGGTGGGACAAAATTGGGTGAGATGTTGGGGTTCAACATCCTCTGGATGACGTGGGACAACACTGCGGGAGATGTTTGGTGTCTTGGGGTTCTCCACCCTCTAGATGAGGTGGGACAATGTTGGAGAGATGTTTGGGGTCTTGGCTGAGGTTCAACATCCTCCATATGAGGTGGGGTGAATTTGGGGAGATGGTTGGGGTCTTGGGATTCTCCACCCTCTAGATGAGGTGGGACAAAGTGTGCAGGAATAGGACATCCTGAGTCTTGATGGCTTCACAGGGTCCAGGGATGTGACATCTTGGCCTGGGTGTCCCAAAGTGTCCGGGGATGGGACATTCTAGGTCTCGTTGGCCTAAGGGGTCCAGGGATGGGACATCCTGCTCTGCGTAGCCCAGAGGATACAGGGATGGGAAATTTTGGCTCTTGATGGCCCAAGGGGGCTGGAGATGGGACAATTTGAGTCCAGGGATGAGATATCCTGGGTCTGGGTGGCCCAGGTGGTCCAGGGATGGGACATCTTGGTCTTGGTGTCCCAAGATGGTTGGACATGGGACATCCTGATCTTGGTAGCCGACGGGGTCCAGAGACGGGATATCCTGGGTCTTGGTGTCCTCACAGGGTTCAGGGATGGGACATCTAGGCCTGGGTGTCCCAAAGTGTCCAGGGATGGGACAGTTTAGGTCTTGGTGGCCCAAAGTGTCCAGAGATGGGCCATCCTGGCCTGGGTGGTCCATGGGTTGGGGCATTTAACATCTTGATGGCTCAAGATGGCTGCAAATGGGACATCTTGAGTCCAGAGAAGGGATGTCCTTGTTCGTATTGTCCCCAAAGTGTCCAAGGATGGGACATCTTGGGTCTTGGTGGTCTAAGGGGTCCCAGGATAGAACATTTTTGGTATTGGTGGCCCAAAGTGTCCAGATATGGGACATTTTATGTCCCGGTGGCCTAAGGGTTTCAGGGATGGCACATCTTGCGTTGAGTTGCCCAAGATATCCAGGGATGGGAAGTTTTGGCTCTTGACGGCCCAAGGGCGCTGGAGATGGGACATTTTGGGTCCAGAGATGGCACAACTTTGGTCTTGGTGGACCAAGGGGGCTGGAGATTGGACATTCTGCATCTTGGTGGCCCAAAGTGTCCGGCGATGGGAAATCTTCGGTGCAAGGATAGGACATCTTGGCCCGGGAGCTCCAGGGGTCCAAGGGTTGGGACATCCTGGGTCTTGGTGGCCCAAAGAGCCCAGGGGTGGGACATTTTGGGTCCAGAGATGGGACATCTTCACTCCAGGAATGGGACATCTTGGTCTCGGTGGCCCAAGGGGTCCAGCGATGCGACATCCTGGGTCTTAGTTGCCCAAGGGGTCCAGTGGTAGGACATCTTGGTCTTGGTGGCCCAAAATGTTCAGGAATGGGACATCTTGGCCTGGGTGGTCCAATGGGCCCAAGGGTTGGGACACTGTAGGACTTGGTGGCCCAAGATGCCTGGAGATGGGACATTTTGGGTCTTGGTGGCTTAAAAGTTCCGGAGATGGGACATCCTGCATCTTGGTGGCCCAAAGTGTCCAGGGATAGGACATTTTGTGTCCAGAGATGGGACGTCTTGGATCTAGGGATGGGACATCTTGGTCTCAGTGGCCCAAAGTTTCCAGGGATGGGGCATCGGAGCTCTGAGATGGGTCATTTTGGTTCACAGTGGCCCAAGGAGTCCAAAGATGGGACATCTTGGTCTTGGTTGCCCAAGATGGGTGGACGTGGGACATCTTAGGACTTGGTGTCCCCAAAGGGTCTAGGGATGAGACATCCTGGGTCTTGGTGGCCTCACAGTGTCCAGGGATGGGACATCTAGGCCTGGGTGTCCCAAAGTGTCCAGGGATGGGACGTTTTAGGTCTTGGTGGCCAAATGTGTCCAGGGGTCTGGGACTGGACATTTTATATCTTGGTGGCCTAAGGGGTCCAGAAAAGGGACATCCTGGGTCTTGGTTGTTCAAAGTGTCCAGGGAATTGGCATCTTGGCCTGGGTGGTCCATGGTTTAGGGCATTTAGGTATTGGTGGCTCAAAGGGGCTGGAGATGGGACATATTGTGTCCAGAGATGGGACATCCTTGGTCTTGTTGCCCCAAAGTGTCCAGGGATGAGACATCTTGGTCTCTTTGGCCTAAGGGGTCCAGGGATGGGACATCTTGGCTCTGGTTGGCCCAAATGTCCAGGGATGGGACATCCAGGGTCTGGGATGAGACACCCTTGCTCTCTGTGGCCCAAGGGGTCCAGGGATAGGACATTTTTGGTCTTGGTGGTCTGAGGGGTCCAGGGATGGGACATTTTAGGTCTTGATCACCCAAAGTCTCCAGGGATGGTACATCCGGGGTCTGGGATTGGACATTTTATGTCTTTGTGGCCAAAGTTGTCCAGAGATGGGAAATCTTGGTCTGGGTGGTCCAAGGGGGCTGGACATGGGACATCTTAGGACTTGGTGTCCCCAAAGGGTCTAGGGATGAGACATCCAGGGTCTTGGTGTCCTCACAGTGTTCAGGGATGGGACACCTTGGCCTGGGTGCTCCAAGGGGTCCAAAGGTTGGGACATTTAAGGTCTTGGTGGCCCAAGATGGCTGCAGATGAGACATCTTGGGTCCTGAGATGGGACAACCTGGGTCTTGGTGGCCCCAAACTGTCCAGGGATGGGACATCTTGGCCTGGGTGTTCCAAAGAGTCCAGATATGGGACATTTTAGGTCTTGGTGGCCCAAAGTGTTCAGGGATGGGACATCTTGCCCTGGGTGTTCCAAGGATGGGACATTTTGGGTCTGATTGGCCCAAAGTGTCCAGGGATGGGACATCTGGAGTCTGGGATGGGACATCTTGGGTTTTGGTGGCTCAGTGGGTCCAGGAAAGGAACATTTTAGGTCTTGGTGGCTCAAAGTGTCCAGGAATGGGACATCTTGATCTTGGTGGCCCAAGGTGGCTGGAGATGGGACATCTTAGGACTTGGTGTGCCCAAAGTTTCCAGGAATGGGTCATCCTGGGTCTCGGAGGCTTCATGGGGTCCAGAGATGGGATATCTGGGCCTGGGTGGCCTAAAGTGTCTAGGGATGGGACATCTTGGATCCAGGGAAGGGACATTTTAGGTCTTGGTCCTAAAGTCTCTAGGGATGGGATATCCGGTGTCTGGCATGGGACATTCTGGCTCTCAGTGGCCCAAGGAGTCCAGGGACACGACATTTTAAGTTTTGGGGCCCTAATGGGTCCAGGGACAGGAAATTTAACCCTGAGCGGCCCAAGGTGTCCAGGGATGGAGATTTTGGCTCTTAGTGGCCTCACAGTTTCCAGGGATGGGACATAGCGGCAGCAAGAGCGACTACGGTAGCAGTGCCAGCCATGGCAGCGTGTCTGGCTGCCACCACGTCTCCTCTTTCACCAGGACAGGGCCATGGTGGGGTGGCCACCTCCCTGTCCTGCCAGAGGATGCAGCTCTGCACCCCCAGCCCCGCTTTTAAAGGGGTGCCTGGGTGGGGCCCTTTATGACATCACCAGTGACATCACAATGCCCCACTCTGGCAGTTGCATATCCCCCTGAGATCTGGAGCCTTCAATAGGGCAGTCAATGGCTCCTTAGCACATTGGTTGGAGGGGACAAAAATCTGCTACGGGAAGGCTCAACTTAGTTACGCAAACACACAGGATTGCCCCTTCACTCTCCCTAGCGGACAATTCTCATCAACATGAGAACAACACCCATTTTTGCACTTTGAGATCCCAGAGACAGAGCCCTCAACTCAAGTTTGGAGTGCTCAACACCAAGGCATTTGTGGTGTGCAAAAAAACTGAATTGCCCCCCTTACTTTCTGGACACCTCTCACCTTATTAGTTAGGGCCAGGTGTGGCTGGAGTGAAACTTTCTTCCCCTATTACAGACCACACAGCACCTGCACTCCTCTGTATTCTCAGAATCCTGTCCGTGACACCAATTTAATGTCACAGTCCATTCAATGATGGACTCGTGATGGTTCATTTACCTTGATTTCGAAGCGCAAAATTAAGGCGACCAAAATGCCAAGGGGTTACAATTCAGTCAAACAGTGTTAACTTTCATATTTTGCCCGTAAAGCGGCATGCAATAGAGAAAGTGGAGAAAAGGGAAAGAGAAAAAAAAGGGGGAAAGAGGATTAGCTACCAGCGCAACTCCACAGGTGTCCCTATGGTCTCAGGTCCCAAAAGCAGCATCCTGCCAGTCCTCCGTCATGATCCATGATCCTTTGGTGGGGACATCTCAATGATGTCCAGTTGGGAATCATCTTTTATGCTTCTTCACCCCTCCTCTCTCCCGTTGATTGAGGCCAATCACCGCCTTTGTTTCGCAATCCAGGCTGAACTGCGCAGGCCGGAAGAGTCCCCTCTTCGCTTGCCAGAACCCGTCTGCGCCTGCGTCACCTCGGTTCAGGGGTCTCTTACTGGTCCGCTGGGTGACCTCTAGACCTTTGTCAAGCCTCTGCCCATGCTCTGCTTCGCTGGCCTTAGTAGCAGAGAGGAGGTGGGGGCAAGTTTGGCTGAGGCAGCAGGTGAAATCATCTTCTGGACAGCAGCTATTGTTACCTGTAGCCCCAGGTCAGAGAGACCTGTACAACACAATTCTTTTCCTCAGGCCTCTCTCCAAGTCATCGTACAGTTCTTTCTATCAGGGCATCTGTTCTCCAAGTCCCTGATGGCGATGTTCAGGCAAATACTGTTCTTCGAACCAACTCTTATAGGAGGTCATTATAGGAGGTCATGGAGAACACGCAGCCAGGCTCTTCACCATGGTGCGTGGTAGAAGAACAGAAGAGAATGGGTGGAAGGTGAGAGAGGTTCAGCCAGGACATAAGGAAAAGCTTTTTCCCCAGGAGCTCAGCCAAGTGCTGTCTCAGGTCACCCAGAGAGGCTGCACAGTCTCTGTCCTTGCAGGTTTTCAATCTCTGATTGCATCAAGGCTTGAACACCTTGGTCTGACCCAGTTTCTGACAGGTTGGACTGCAGACTCCTGAGGTCCCTTCAACCTCAGTTCTCTTACAATCCCATTGTGATGTTGGACTCTTTCTAACTGGAGCAGAGCAGACGATTATGGGCCATGAGTCCACCTGTGCTGGAGGTGACCATCTAAACCAACATCTCAACCAGTGAACCAGTCAACACCTCAGTGTGACTCGCTCTGGGCAAAGTGTGAGGAGTCCTGGGCAGGGAAGGTTTAGAGGGCATGGGGCGCTATGCAAGACACAAAATGATCTTGGCTTAATAGCTGTAGGCCCATCAGATGTCAGTTAATGTCAATGAAAATTAAAATAAGAAGAACTGAAGACAAAGATCCAAAGCAAAGGAAGGTGTCAACATACTCGTCTTTATTTTTCTTTTTTTCTTTGGGAGGGTTTCTTTTCTTTGAAAAGCAAAGAGTTTTCCAGAACTGGGAATGGATTTAGGACACAAATGTCTTCAGCTCCAAGGACACAGACACCTGGTGCCAGTGTAGATGCCCCGGGAACCCCTGCCCAGGCTCCCCCTGCATGGCAAGGTGCTCTGGTCTTCCCCAGGTCCCCTGTGATAGATGCCAATCCCAGGCCAGCACCTCAGGTGCACTGGGGCCCCGAAAATGGCCCTGGCTGTTTATGGTGAGACAACTGATGACTGATGTTTGCCTGGAAAGGTGCCCTTTTTTGTTGTTGTTGTTTTTTGGTTTGGTTTGGTTTGTGGGGTTTTTTTGTTGTTTTTTGTTTGCTTCGTTTGTTTGTTTCCGGTTTTGTTTGTTTGTTTCTTTTTTAACATATTAACACAAAAATCCAAAACAAACAAAAAACTCCCACCAGAAACACAAAAAAATGCTAAAAAGTGAATTACCAGGAAGTGTACTAAGGGTACGAAAACAAATATTGGTCTTCCCCTGTACTTCTATTACCAACACTCTATTATTTCATTTCCCTCATCATTCAGGAGTTTCCACCTCTCCAGATTAAATGCCCATGTCAAAGAACAACTTTCCAGCAGACTGTCTGGACGTTTGCCCTTCCCAGTGCTCTCAGGTTTCCTCCTCCACTTGCTCTTTGGTCATTCAGTTGCCTCTCAACTCTCTGGTTTCTGATTTGAGCTTCAGGGAGTTACAAACTTGCCTCATTCTTCAGAAGTCTAATTAACATGGTAGTTAATGTGTTAATTGTGTTTATTTCTATCCTTTCCTATCTCTCTGTCTAAAACAGTTCTTGTGTGGATGTCCCGTGTGGATGGTGGACCTCATTAGATCCAGCTCACACACACAGTTGAGGAAAGTGTTTTAGTGTTTATGAAATTGTGTAGTGTTTACACAGGAGAGCAGGTGGGAGCTGGTGTGCAGGAGCTGCAGCATCCACCTGCAGAGCTCAGTGGAGAAGTCTGATGTGAGGAAAAGTGATGCCAGTCCCAGGTGGCCAATGAGGGAACGGGCAGACTGGGGGTGGGGGGTGAGGAGCAAGGGTGTCCATACAGTGTCCAGCCTCAAGGGACTGTTCTCCTGCCTGTCCAGATGTCTTCAGGAGACCCTCTGGATCAATGTCCATTGCAGAATGCTGCTGTCACTTCTTCTACACACTGAAAAATAACAGAAAATACCCTTGAAAGAATAAACCCTCCTTTATGAAATCTTCTTTGAAATCTTCATCAGTAAGTGTCCCATTGAAACCTCTCCAGTTAGTTCTACAAGTCTTGAAGATTGGAAGAAAATTAGGAAGGAAACATGGCTCGTTAGGGCTTTCTGTGTTTTAATGAGCCCCATGGCGTATTTGGTGCTGAGTCCATGAACCTCAGATACCAAGGACAGACTGAAGAATCTCCTCAAGAAGTCCAAGTCAGAAGCAAAGCCCAAAGTACCTTGAAGCATTAATGGGCCCCACTGAGGGCTGTTACTGACAAAGCCTCCCCAGGGACTCGTTAGAGCAGATAATTGGAGGCAGTGATTGCATCAGGCAAAGGCAAAGTGCAGCAGCTCTGATGCTGAGAAAACCCTTGATTTGTTTGATGAAGGAGAATGGCCAAGCCTTGACCCCCTGCCCCTGGGAAGGGAGATCCTGTCCCTCACGTGTGTCTCAGGGCTCTTCCTGGGGATGTGGGGATGATGCCCAGTGCAGGACAATGGTGTGACACTCCCTGGGGGTGCAAGGAGGCAATGGGGCGCCATGGCCATGACAACCATGTGTCTCTTCGGCCTCGCTGTCAGGGACATCGGCCATAGCCAAGGGGACAAAGACCTCGGGGCTTTCAGGGACATGCAGCCTTGCCAGCGCCCTTGGCCATCTCCACCACGGTCCATCCTACACTGTCCCAGGCCTGTGGCTGTTTCCCCACAGGCTGCAGACACCCCATGCGCTTCCCCAGCTTGTTCTCACCCCGATGTGTCCCCACCTGTGCTGCTGTCTCTCCATCCCCACCCGCTGTTCCTTGAAACACAAAGCCATGGCTGATCCAGAGTCCTTCTGAATGACCACAGCACTGTGCTCAGAATGACATTTCTTTGTCCTGAGGTCCACTCTGGACCTCCAGAGCTGCAGTTTCTGACGGTTTTCCTTTCTCATGTTGTTTCCCTCTACCAAAAAAAAAAAAAACCAAACCCAAAAAAGTGCCATCATCTTGGAAAGTGATTTTCAAGATTTCTGAAGCTACTAGTACTCTTTCTTGTCGTGGTTTTACCACAGCCACCAACTAAGACCATGAGAGCTGCTCATATCCTGCTCCCAGTCTCCAAGTGGGATAAGGGAGAGAACTGAAGGGGAAGGGAGAAACTTGTGGGTTTAGAAAAAAAAAATAATAAGACAATAAAAATAATGCACTACTACTACTAATATACTAGAATATACATAAAGTGAAATATATGATACTCAGTGCAATCCCTCACATAACTCCAGTTGTGCCAAACAGACAGCCCAAGAGAAGGGAGCGCCCTGGTCCTGAACAGCCGATCCCAGCAAGAGAAAGTAAAAGTGCAAAAGGCCCAAAGGCCAACTGCAAAATGGCAGAACGGCAAAAGGCCAGACTGACATCGAACACTCCAGTTGCGTGACTCCTCCCAGTGCAGCCCAATGTGCTCATGGGCATATTCCTGTTTAGTACCACTGAGAACTGACTGAACAGCCAGGCTCAGAGGGTTGTGACCAGCGGCACAAAGCCCAGCAGGAGGTACCATGAGGAGCACTGAAGGACATCGAATCCCTATCCAGCATCTCCTCCCCACAGGTGTCCCTTGGGTCCTTGGAACCACCTCAGTGACAAGGGGGAGAGCACTGCCTGTATGGGGTGGAGGAGATGGGGTCTGGAATGAGGGTCCTGGGGCAGTTTCTCCTGGTTGTTCGTGCAGCAACAAGCTGGGTCGGATATTTGGAGAGAGGAACTCTTCCTAAGGGCCTCCAATGGGCTTGGGGATGGTCTACAGTTTCCTGCATGCTGCCTTTTCTGGTGGAGATCACAGAGGCTGCCGGCCTTTTAGAGGACCCAGGACAGGCATTGTCCTTCCTCTGGTCACAGCTGGACCCCAGTTCTCCAGCTCGGCCCCAGCTCAGGAGCCTTGTCTAGGGGTGACTTTTGGGGTAAGGTTGACAAGAGGGGTGCATAAGTTTGTCTTAAGGACATGTGATGAGCACCAGGACTGAAGTACCAGAGCAAAATGATGTGGCTTCTGGGTGAATACTTTCTTCGGTGCAAATCCTGACACAGGGTCCCAGACTTGCTTTCCATGCCACCCTTCACGAGGGATGATGCACTAAGAGATGGCAAGTGGGGTACACCAATCCTTCTCCAGCTACTTCCCGGGCCTGGTGAAGCACCAGGACAGCAAGGACTTCTGGCCCTGCACCCTGAACTCTGGGTATTATCTTGGGGCAGCTGAACACCAGCATTTTTCTCTCCAAGGCAATTTCCAGCCCCGGTCAGCTCCTGTGTGATCTCCCCCCATCCCTCCTCTGATCTGGTCTGGTGCTCCTGGCCCCTTCCCTGTGCTCCCCACAGGGCCCCAACCTGGCACTGATGCCCTACAGAGCAGGTTGGCTGCAGGACCATGGGGTGACTCCACACTGGTTGTGCTGCTCAGTGAGGGACACAGATGCAACTGGATGGGCTGCACTGTCACTGAGCTCTTTCCCGGGGGTCTAAAGCTCTGGAATGGGTTCACACACAGAAATGCCAGGATTCCATCAGGCATCCACGTCTGAGCTGGTCTCAGGACTGCTTATGCACCCAGGGATGATCAGAGACAGAGTCTGTCCCTTTCACTCACAGAGGCAGGAGTCACAGTGGGTTTCTGGCCTCCTGTTGCCACTTCAAAGGGACGGGAGGCACCTCAGCCCTGTGGTGTGTCACCCTGCTCTGCACTCATCTGAGATGTCCCACGTCATGAGGAATGGACATGGGGACCTCAGTTCAAGGAATAAGATCGCAGTGCTGCATTCAGGTGATTTCCCATGGGGTGTTCCTCCCAACATCAAGTGACCTCAAGACCTTGTCTGTGCCACAGACCTTAATATAAAAACAAAGAATAATTGATGCTGTTTGTGATCACTCGCATGCGTGTCACCTCACGTACATGATGTGTGTGCCTACATCTCATCTGTACAAAGCCAACATGGACTGCTGAACAACTCATTCAGTGTCCCACCAAGGAGGGAAGAGCAACCTCTGTGAGCTGGGGAGAGAGGCCAGGGCTGGAAAGGAAGGTTGTGAGGGGCCAGTCCATGATGATGTCCTGAGACTTCTTCTCAAGGGGTGTCCAGTGCACAGGGGCACAGCCCAGCCCCTGCTCTGCTGGTCCTGCAGGTCTCTGGCAGGAGGCCTGGCTGTGAGAGGACACTGCTGTGTGCCCAGCCCTGCACACACACACTGTGCAGCTGGACACTGGTGTTTGCATCTGTGGCCATTTGCTTGGGCACATTTTTGAGAGAAGGTTTGGAAGAAGAGCTAAACCTTCAGGCTCTGCCCATAGGAGATCACTCTTCTTTCTGGAAAGGCTGTTGTGAGGCCAGCTCTGTCACAGCAGTGCCCATGGCCTGTCCCTGCCTGCGCTCACAGGACTGACACACAGCAGGACGGTGACCAGGCTGCCAGAGCACTCAGGCCTTGCACCAACACAAGGGATGAGAAGGAGAGTGTGGGAGTGGAACGAGAACAGCTCTGGAAGGCCAAGCGCTGGTGCTCCCTGGCAGTGCTGCCAGGCTGGACTCTTTTCCCCGCCTCCCATGCACACAGGAACTGTCCCTGCAGCTCCAAACAGGCCTTGCAGGAAGGATATATATTGAAAAACAAGTCACTGCAGGACCCTTTATTTTGTTTAAATACACACAGATCATGGCTCCTCATTTACACAGCCATTAGTTATAAAACAAAAGCAGAAAGTGATTTAGAAAGGGGATCACGTTATCACAATAAAGAAAACATCAATAACAACAGAAAATACAGATGACAGGCTGGACCTGTAACTAGTTACATTAAAACTGCTATGTAGTAGCAGATGGGTAGTTTCCTGCTTCAGAAAACACTAAGGTATGAATTTCCACAGGGCATCCTTGAGCTCCTGGTTCCTCATGCTGTAGATGAGGGGGTTCACTGCTGGAGGCACCACTGAGTACAGAACAGACACCACCAGGTCCAGGGATGGGGAGGAGATGGAGGGGGGCTTCAGGTAGGCAAACATGGCAGTGCTGACAAACAAGGAGACCACAGCCAGGTGAGGGAGGCACGTGGAAAAGGCTTTGTGCCGTCCCTGCTCAGAGGGGATCGTCAGCACGGCCCTCAAGATCTGCACATAGGACAGCACAATGAACACAAAACACCCAAATCCTAAACAGAAACTAACCACAATGAGCCCAGCTTTCCTGAAGTAGGAGAGTGAGCAGGAGAGCTTGAGGATCTGGGGGATTTCACAGAAGAACTGGTCCAGGGCATTGCCCTTGCACAGTGGCAGTGAAAATGTATTGGCCGTGTGCATCAGAGCAATGAGAAACCCAGTGGCCCAGGCAGCTGCTGCCATGTGGACACAAGCTCTGCTGCCCAGGAGGGTCCCGTAGTGCAGGGGTTTGCAGATGGCAACGTAGCGGTCGTACGACATGATGGTGAGAAGAGAATACTCTGCACCAAACAAGAAACATACAAAGAAGACCTGGGCAGCACATCCTGCAAAGGAAATGACCCTGGTATCCCACAGAGAGTTGGCCATGGATTTGGGGACAGTGATGGAGATGGAGCCCAGGTCGAGGAGGGCGAGGTTGAGCAGGAAGAAGTACATGGGGGTGTGGAGGTGCTGGTCACAGGCTATGGTGGTGATGATGAGGCCGTTGCCCAGGAGGGCAGCCAGGTAGATGCCCAGGAAGAGCCAGAAGTGCAAGAGCTGCAGCTCCCGTGTGTCTGTGAACGCCAGGAGGAGGAACTGGGTGATGGAACTGCTGTTGGACATTTGCTGTATCTAAGCATGGGCACTGTCATAGGAGGAAAAGATAGTGACAATTTAGGGGAGACTCCTCTGAGCAAAACCAAAGCCATTTCCCACAGACCCTCCACCCCATCACACAAAGAGACTCTTTTCATTTTCCAGGAGAACGTCCTGGCTGGAGCCCTGATCGGTGCTTGATGAGTGTGCAGTGAAGAGCAAGGTCTCTGCCCAGGGGCTCTTGAGGGGTCAGCCTGAGCCTGTGTGATGGGGTGGGGCAGGGGCCAGTCCTGGGGTTCAGCTTTGTCAGATGGAACCGCTCCTGCTGCAGAAGGGACTGTCAGCATCTGTACCCGCAGGGCTGAGAAACTGAGTTTGAGAGGTTTGGTGTTTCTACAGCTCCTTCTCCCCTCCCACTCTGGGAAGTGTTGTTGGGTGTCAGAAACCCTCAGCATTTCTGCTGCACTCAGGGAGAACAGAGCGAGTCCTGCGAGACCAGAGGATGCCTGTGGGTCAGTGCAGAGTGAGGGCAGCTGCTCTGTCCCTCTGTCTTGCTCCAGCTGCCCTGGGCTGGCACCTTTCTGAGATGGTGATCACACTGCCATGTCACCCTGAAAAGCCACCAGGCACTGCTGAAAGCAGAGGGACCCACCTCAGACCACAACATGTCTCACCCTCTCCTAAGGTCTCAGCCTGTTTAGCTCAGGATACACACGGCTCATTTCACAAACCCAACAGCATTTTTTCTGTCACAGCTTCTCCTTGGAGCCTTCAGATACCACACAGATGCTGTAGGACAGGTTTGCATCCTGAAGGATAGTTCAGAGCATCTATGGAAACCCCCAGGAGATATCCAAGTGTCCTAATGATGGCATTTGATTCAGGGAGACTCAGCTCATTCCCCAGCCCCACACACTGCATTGCCCACAGCCCCACAGGTCAGAGCAAAGCTGGGACACGTGTTCCCATGGACACACCTGCAGGAAAGGACCCACAAGATCAGGCTGTGACTCTGCAGCTGAAACTCCCATCCCCAGAGAGCCTGACAGCAAGAACCAGATCACACCAACAGTGACCCAGAGCAGTGGAGCAAGAAGGAAACTGCGGTGAGGGTGGGTGTGAGAGAGGCCAGGGCAGAGGCAGCCGGGTACTCAGACAGCGTCACCCTTCCCCAGCTGTGCAGCCACCTCCCACACACCAGCATTGCCGGGCAGCTGCTCTCAGCCCCTGTGCTCTGCAGAGGGAACTGGAGCTCTGGCTGCACAGGAGCTGCTTCATGCCTTGGAGCCCCCGGCCCTGAGGGCAGAGGCTTTGCTGGCTGGGAGAGGAGGCGAGGGGGCTGCTCACAGGAGGGATCTGCACTGCGGGGATCATACGGAGTTTTCTGTGTTCTCTCTCTGATAACAATTCTGAGTTTAGTTACCTCTCATTTCTGATCATTTCCCTGCTGCCTGGAGATTTTCCCCCTGGTAACAGTTTCCCTGCCCATGTCTCTTCCCTGTCAGTGCTCACAGACCATCCCGCCCTCTGTGCCCTCACCCTGGCCCTACAGATCCTGCCTGTTCACAGGGCACTGCCTGGGGGCATCTTCCTGTTCACAGACTGGGGAAAAGGGCAGGTCATAGTAAGACTGACAGGAATAGCCAATATGATGCTGGTGCTGTGCAGAGGCAGAGCAGCAGCTGAAGGGATGTTATGAGGCTTCTGGCAGATGTACTGATGACTCTGAGTTGCAGTTCAGGAGTCTCAGTGACTTGCTTAAGCATGAGAGCTCATTTTCATTTTTTTCCTTTCCTGCACCCCCCTCACCGCTTCGGATAGGAAACTGAAAAGGCAGGCTCAGGAAAGCTCCCTATCTCTCTGGTAATCCTTGCATTCATCTTCTGCTTGAGGCATCCACTTGGAAAAATCCTGGGGGTGATCTGGAGCTGTGAGGAGCCCTGACCCACACAGCAGCCTCTCCACAGCAGAAGCACCTTTACTGCCCTGATAAGGGTCGCTCCTTCCCCCCACAGCTTCTCCCCACAGCACCGTGGGGATCTCCCCGGGCAGGCTGAGCGCTGACCCTGGCAGGCGGCAGAGTCCCTGCCCCGGCACAGCCCTGGGGTGCAGGGACCCTGCTCTGCAGGACAGCCCTGGGCACCCCTGGCTGCTCACCCACCTTCACAGCTGTTCAAAACTGCCTGATAACAGCCCCCTCCTTACAGATCCCTCAAGCTGTGCCTGTGCTAACTTGAGAAGATGCCTCCAGGAGCTGTAGCTGCATTGCCCTGCACCCAGAGACTTACCATGGCAAGGGCTGCAAAGATTTCTCCTCTGTGAGCTCTCAGTCATCCTCCCCATCCTGACCACCTTTCATCTCTCTCTGCCTTGCTCGTCTCCCTGAGATCCCCAGGCAGAGCCCTCAGCCCTGCTGCGCTTTGCAGAGGAGCTGCTCCTGGGCAGAGCTGTCTCTCTGCAGCGCTGCCGCTTGCCATGAGCTCCCTCTGTCCCAGGAGCCCAGCCCAGCTCAGCAGCACAGGAGCAGCCCAAGGCGCTTTAATGACCCCTCTGGTGGGTTTGGTGCTGAGGCTATGAAGCTCAGACCCTGGAGGAAGTTGAATAAAACCTCTCAAGAAGTCAAAGTCAGATTCAAACTCCAAAGTTTCTTGTAATGTTAATGAGTCCCACTGAAGGACACTATTGAGGAAATGACTCCAAGATTTGGTTAGAGAAGAAAACTGGAGGCAGAGATGACAGGTCAGGACAAGCAAGGTGAAGTTCTCTCTGATGCTGAGTAAACCTGGATGTGTTTCATTAACCAAAGGGCCAAGCCCTGACCCCCAGCCCTGGGAAGGCAGATCCTGTCCCTCCCACGTTGCCCAGGGCCCTTCCTGGGACAGTGTGATGTGGGGCTGTGCAAGGCCAAGGGCAGGACTATGGTCCCACACCTCCCAGGTTCCTGGCTGGGGACAAGGAGGCCATGAGGCCCCTGTGCTCTAAGGACAAGGTGTCTCCTCACAGGCATCAGAGCTGGAGACAACAGCCACAGCCAAGGGGAGAAGGAGCTCATGTCTGGTGGGGGCTTTCAGCCTCTTTACATCCCTTGATCATCTCCACAACAGCCTGTCCTATGCTGTGGCATCCCCTGCACGTCTTTCCCTGCAGGCTGGAGACATCCCCCCTGCTGCCCACCTTACTCTTGTCTGAGCATCTTCCTTCCTTTGCTGATCTCTCTCCATCCTCCCCAGCTGTTCCTTGAAGCACAAAGCCTTGGGCTGATGCAGACTCCCTCTGGGTGACCTGCTCCACCACAGCACTGCCCTTCCACTCACATTCCTTGCTGCTCATGTCCAGCCTGGACCTCCCCAGCTGCACTGTGTGCCATTATTTCTTTCTCAAGCTCTTTCCCACTATGAAGAAAACCTCCATCCTCTCTGAAACCACCCTTCCAGCACTCTCAGGCTACTCCTACACTGCTGCAGCCTCCCCAGCGCTGCTGGGCCAGAGCAGCCCAGGTCCCTCAGCATCCCACACCATGTGCACAAGGTCCTGACCCCTGCCTTGGCAGAGCCCTGCACTCTCCAGTTCCTCCCTGCTTCTCCAAACTGGGAGCCGCACACTGGCACACACCCGTGTGTGTGGGGTCACACCAGTGCTGAACCGAATGGGATGAGAACTCCAGGTGTCTGGGTCCCCACGCTCCTCCTCATGCAGCCCCGTGTGCAGCTGCCTTGTTCATGGTGAGCGTGCAGCACGGGCTTGTGTGGCGGCCCTTGTAGTGCCCAGGCCCTTCTCCTCAGGGTCCCTGCTCAGCGTGTCAGGTCCTGCTCTGTCCTGATGGATGGGGTTATTCTCCTGCCCCGATACAGGACTGGCCGCTTCTCCTTTTAAAACTTCAGAGATTCCTGATGGTGGAACCCCAAAGTTTCTCAAGTTCTGGACTCTCTCTGGACTGCTGCAGCCGCATTCCCTCCAATTCCAGCCAGGGCAGGGACCGCTCGCCCGGGGAGCCCCCGGTGCCCCCTAAAGAAAAGGGGCCTCAGCCTCCAGGACTCTCCTGAGCCCAGAAAGTGGCCACTAAAATGGCAGCAGTAGCAGGGTTCCATCCAGAGTTTATTCAAGAAAAAGGAAATAACTTCCAATTTCCCTAGCACAGTCTTTCAGTGCTGCTTTCTCCTCCTTATCCTGGTGCCTCTCCCTGACTGCTGTGCCCCACTTTCGGTGGCACCAGATTGTTGGGGGCATGGCCATGTGCCCCCACAGCCCCAGGGCTTTGTCATTGGTGCCCTCACTCACAAGGGAAAACCCATCTGGTCACTCTCCACATAAAGGAGCTCCATACATCCCAGCAACTTCTTCACTCTGAGGGAATCCCACTGCTGACCCTTCCAGCCCATCTCTCCTGAAAAGCCCGTACCCAGCCATTGCAGCACCCCAAGCTGTGTGACTTGTCCCACCACGCCTGGCGGTGACTCCATGGGTGTCAAACAGCACAGGCTGCAGCTTGTCCTGGCTGTGCCCTTGGCTCAGGGCATCAGTGCACAGTTGGGCTGTGGCACCTCAGCTGTAGCACCCGGCCAAGCTCTGAGAGGCTTAGGGAAATCTGGTGGGTCTCAAGAATCCAGGTCCCCATGTGTGCAAAGGTTTGACTTCAGAGCAGAGCAATGTCACAGTGGTTGGCAGATGGAAAGTTAGGGCTGAAATTGGGCAACAGGAGAGTGAGCAAGCCCTGCTGTCCCCAAGGCCAGAGAGAAACAGGGCTGGGAATGACAGACCTGGAAGGAAACGTGTGTTTTGTCAGTGGCGTCTCTGCTGCCCCTGAGGTACTTGGGCAGACGTGTCACTGATCTCTAGGAATGACAAGGTGCTGCTGACAGGCCCAAGGTGACAATGGGTTGTCTGTCCCTTGATTATGTTCTCAAGGAGTTGAGAACAGGCTTGGTGAAAAGAAAAAAAGGAGATTTGGAAGTGTAGCTATACGCATGGATACCGCGGTGTGAAGCGCTTCCTATTCATGGGCTGCCCTACATCTACTGGATAGAGAAGGGACAGATCTTGCGATGCTTCAGAGGTGGGAATGATTTTCTTGCACAAAGGCACCGAATCTGTCTGCAGTGCTGTCTGGGGTGTCTGTCCCACACTCACTGTGGATGGGGATGGCTGCCCTGGACAGGACCATCCCTGTCCCTGCCCAGTGCATGTAGGGGTGTGCGAGAGCCTTGGCACCTCACGTAACACTGCAGGCCTGTAACTGGCATTAAAGGGAATAACCGCCCTGAATTTGATTTGTCAGTAGAATTATAGAATAATTTCAGCTGTAAGAGACCCTCAGGATCATCGAGTCTAATCACAACCTAACCTAACTCTGGCACTAAACCATGTCCCTAAGAAACCCAATTAAATGTCTTTTAAACACCTCCAGGAATGGTGACTCCACCACTTCCCTGGGCAGCCTGTTCCACTGCTTCACAACTTTTTCCATGAAGAAATGTCTCCTAATATCCAACCTGAACCTTCCCTGGCACAACTTGAGACCATTTCCTCTCGTCCTATCACTTGCTGCTTGTTAGAAGAGACCAACACCCTCCATGCTACAACCTCCTGTCAGGTAGTGGTTGAGACCGATAAGGTCTCCCCTCAGTCTCTTTTCTTGCCGGTAAAGACCCTCATGTCCCTCGGCTGCTCCTCATAAGACTTGTGCTCCAGGCCTGTCACGGTCCATTTGGTGTTGGGCTCATGATGGTTCGTTTACCTTGATCTCAAAGCGCAAAATTAAGGCAACCAAAATGGCAAGGGGTTCTAATTCAATCATCAGTGTTACTTTATTGTTTTGCCCGTAAAGTGGCACTCAATAGAGAGAGTGGAGAAAAAGGAAAGAAATATGGGGCCACCCCTGCCCTGCCCCCGCTGCTTCTGTGCCCCCCAGTGCCTCGAGTTCCACACACTCAAGAGCCTCCATGAGCTCCCCTGAGCCCCCCCCCAGCACCCTGGGGACCCTTGGCCCCCCCCGGCACCCTGTGCTTGGTGACCCCCAACCCCCCCACGCCCCTTTGCCCTTCAGCCCCTCCTCCGTAATTTATTTCCTGTTGCCCCCCCTGGGGTGTGTGGGACTGGGGGGACCGTGGGGCCCTGGGTTTTGTCTTGGGGGGGGTCACCCCTTGGGCCTCCCATTGCGTTAAAATGATGGATTTTACCGCTATCTCTGCTCTCTGGGAGGGGCTGGGGACAGGGCGCCGTTTGGGGACACAGCTCCACCCCCAGTGCTGAATGCGGGGGCTCGGGGGGGCTATGGGCAGAGTCTATCGGGGGTGGGGGACCCCTCTCCATGGGAGCCAAGGACACAGCGGGGACCCCCTGGGGACCCTGAGGGGACCTCCAGAGATCCTCCCCCAGGACACCGAGGGGACCGCCCTGGGAATCATGAAGGCGCCTGGATCTGAGTGGGGGCATCACCTCCAGAGTCTCCCAGATGCGGTGGGGACCCCCCCGGCTCCTTCCCCAGCACCCACGAGCTGCCGTGACCCCCCCAAGGAGCCCCCAACGCCCCCGGGCTGGTGTCAGGCCATCACCTGCCCCCCCTTTTTGTGCACCCCCAAATGGGAGTAAGGGGGTTCCCGCCTCCCATCCCCCAAGGGTTGTCCTGGTCCCCGGGGCTGGGGGGGCTCTAGGACCCAAAGGGGAACCCGGACCGAGCCCCGGCTTGGAGACCACGGCCCTGAGCCCAACAGATCCCGAGAGAAACCGACAGAAACCGGCAAAGCCCGATAGAGCATGACAGAGCCCAATAAGGGCCAACAGAGCCTGACAGGGCCCGACAAAGCCCGATAAAGCCCGACAGAGCCCAACAAAGTCCGATAGAGCTTGACAGAGTCTGTCAAAGCCCGACAAAATCTGACAGAGCCTGAGAACGTCCAACAGAGCCTGACAGAGCCCGTCAAAGCCCGATAAAGACCGACAGAGGTCGACAGGGCCCGACAGAGCCTGGCAGGGCCTGACAGATCCCAACAAGGCGCGACAGGGCCTGGCAAATCCCGACCGATCTTGGCACAGCCCAAGAAACCTGAGAGAGCCCGACAGAGCTGAACAGAGCCCAGGAAAGCACCACAGGGCCTGACACAGCCCGACAAAGAGTGACGGAGCCTGCCAAGGCCTGACACAGCCCGACGGAGCCTTCAAGGGCTTGACAGGGCCTGGCAGGGTTCGACAGGGCCTGACAGCGCCTGACCGAATCTGACAGAGTCTGACAGAGGCCTGGAGGGAGGCCTGGGGAGGAATGGGGAGCCCTGAGGAACCAAGACACATTTTGGGGAGCCCTGGGGAGGAATGGGGAGCCCTGGGAACCAAGACACGTTTTGGGGAGCCCTGGGGAGGAATGGGGAGCCCTGAGGAACCAAGACACATTTTGGGGAGCCCTGGGGAGGAATGGGGAGCCCTGAGGAACCAAGACACATTTTGGGGAGCCCTGGGGAGGAATGGGGAGCCCTGAGGAACCAAGACACGTTTTGGGGAGCCCTGGGGAGGAATGGGGAGCCCTGGGGAACCAAGACACGTTTTGGGGAGCCCTGGGGAGGAATGGGGAGCCCTGGGAACCAAGACACATTTTGGGGAGCCCTGGGGAGGAATGGGGAGCCCTGGGAACCAAGACACGTTTTGGGGAGCCCTGGGGAGGAATGGGGAGCCCTGAGGAACCAAGACACGTTTTGGGGAGCCCTGGGGAGGAATGGGGAGCCCTGAGGAACCAAGACACGTTTTGGGGAGCCCTGGGGAGGAATGGGGAGCCCTGGGAACCAAGACACCTTTTGGGGAGCTCTGGGGAGGAATGGGGAGCCCCGGGGAACCAAGACACATTTTGGGGAGCCCTGGGGAGGAATGGGGAGCCCCGGGGAACCAAGACACGTTTTGGGGAGCCCTGGGGAGGAATGGGGAGCCCCGGGGAACCAAGACACATTTTGGGGAGCCCTTAGGAACCAAGGCGAGCCCTGGGGAGAACCTGGCAGCCTCGGGGAATCGATGTGAGCCCTGGGGAGGACGGTGGATCTCAGGCGAGCCCCAGGGAGACGAGGCGATAGCTGGGGAGGGTCCAGAGAGCCCTGGAAGATGAGGGGGGTCCTGGGGAGGCAAAGAAAGCCCTGGGTTATATTTTAGAAGAGATTTTTGTGGAATCTAATTGTGCTTTGTCATTCAGTCCTACCCAGAATGTACACCTGGTACAAGTCAGGTAGTATCTGTGGTTTTGCTAGAAATTTAGTGTAATGCAATAGCATCCTAATTTTTTTATCAGAAATTTCAAGACACAATTTTATTAATAATATAGTTATTGTATTTAATTTTCTATCTACATCCTAAAAAAACTAAGTTGAAATCTGCACTCAGTCCCATTGCGGTTGCATAGAGGTAGAAAAGTGCAGGTGCTGTCATTGCCAGTGATGGTCCCGGTGCTTTGGTCCCTTGGTGGGCGGGGCCTGGGGAGATTGACCCCGCCCCTTCCCCAGGTGATTGGTCAGGATGGTGGGCGGGGTCCAGGATGATTCTCCCCGCCCCTGCCCCAGGGGATTGTGGGAAGGGGGTGGGCAGGGCCCGGGGTATTTGAGCCCCAGCCCCTGGGCAGGAGCTCATTCTGCTCCAGGGCTGCTTTGGTGCTGGTTCTCTGCTGCTCCTTCAGCAGTGGGCAGCTTTTGAGCTGTTCAATCAGCATGGACAGACGTGTTTGGAGAAGTGGAGGTGTCTGCTTGAGGTAAGAGCTTCAGGAGCAGCAAAGGTTCAACAGCAGCTGTACTAGAAAGTATGTTTGTAACTATGCTTAATTTATTGATTCAGTTCTAGGAGCTTTGCATTTTCCCTGAACTTCTGACTGCAATGAAAATGCAGTGTTGTTTTTTGGTTTTACTGCTGTATACCAAGCTGCTGATACAATCTCTCCTCCTAGGACTAATGCTCAGGTTATCTAGTGGGGGTCAGAGTGAGCATCTTGTATCTGTAGATGGAGTTCTAGCACTTCTGCAGGAAGCAGCGGGGCCATAAGGCAGAGTGTCTTTCTGGCTATGGGGTGGCTCATGGCCTCCCTGATCACCCACAGAACACGGTGTTGTCCCCAGAACCCTTGCAGTGTGCGGTGGCCCCTGGTGGATCATTTAAATGTACTTCCCAGAACTCAGCCAAGGTGAGCAACGGCTAGTGGACTAGTACTGGTAAATATTATCCTGGTGCTCAATAGTGTGCTTGTGATTTTTTTTTTTTTTTTCCTTATTGCGGGTGATGAAGGGGAAAGTGGCAACTGCAGGAAGATCCCCGTTAGCCCATGTGGTGTTTTCGTGTGTTGAAGATGAATTCAGTCCCTTGGCCCTCTGAAAGATAAGTGGAGGCACGGGGGCTGAGAATTGCGGGGTGGGGGAAGTTAAAGTTCTCAGAGGGGAAAGGGCCGTCCAGGAACAGTCCCCTTTGGGTGGCTAAAGGGCGCAGGGAACCTTACAGTGCGATGCCAGCTTGGGCAGGGCAGCTCCAGCCTGTGTCTGCGTTGGTGTGTACTTCGGGAAGCCTGTGTTGCGCTGTTCAGATGATCCTGAGGTCTTGTTGTGCCCGAGGGGCACCACAGGCATCTCAGGTGCTGTCCCGGGGTCTGGAATGCCGGTGCCGATTGGCCTGTTGCCAGTTGGGTGCTGGTTTTCTTGTATCAGCAGCCAAAAGCGTAGATGGTTCTTGCGCCTCAGACATTTCTGGTCAGTTGTGTTTCATAGTGTTGTTCCGGGCTGCGTCGGCAGCTCTGCTGTCTACCCATCCAGTCTAATGGACTGGCACTTCAGGATGCTGGGAAGAAGTTCTTAGGTCTTGCAGGACCTTCTTGTGCCAGTGCTGCTGTCTCATAAGGAGCTGTGATGTTCGGCTCCTTTTTGTTTTGGGGTTGCAGTAGAGGCTACTCACCTCCCCACAGCCTCCCACCAGTTGTTTTGATCGATGCCGTCTCTGGTCTGGGAGTCATTCTCATTGTTGTGCGTTTTTGGTGCTGTTGCAGTTGTGTTGTTTGTAGCATTCTGTGGAGTGTCAGTCTTTGCATGTGCGCGTTTGTCTGGGAGCTGCTCTGGCTGGAGGTGTAGAGTCAGGAGTGGGTGGACTGAGCTCTAGGAGTCCATGGTTAATTTCTTGACACATTAAATTCTGTAGGCAAAGGTTGTACAGTCATCTAGGATGGAGCAGCTGTGGGCAGGGGAATGGATGGTCCCTTCACCAGTGTTTTAGGGACTTGATTAAAGCTTCAGATGTTACTTGTGAATAGAAAGCAGACCTGTGGAATAGTCAAGCTGTTGATCAGCACCTGGGTGACCTGTTAAATCACTTGATTTCAGATGCAGAGGGATCGCTTGGCCCAAAAGAGTGACAGAAGAGGCAAGCAGAGCACTGTAAGCAGGTGGGCCGGCGTGTGGTCTCAGAGGGAAGGTGTGCCGTGTGCCTCTATGTAAGTTTGGTTGTTTCTCTATTTTATAGGTGTGAAGCCAAGAGGAAAGCTGGGTATCGGCACCGCAGCTCCTCGGGCAAGGTGAGCAAGGAGCGCAGGGCTGAAGCAACAATCTCATTTTAGGCCTTGTGTTTGTGGTGCGGGTCTGAGCATCCTTTGCTTGTGTTTTACAGGTGGTAGCTGAACCTCAATGTGGTCAGCAGTGTGGCAGTTGAAGGTGACGGAGGCCAGGTGGGCCAGCAGCCAAGGTAAAGGAGTGGGAGATGGGACTGTCTGCAGGCAGGCTGTGCTTTTGGGCAGCATCTGAGCATGTGCCTTTGTTTTAGCAGGTGCTACAGGCAAGCTCGGAGGGGCGAAGCTGCATGCCAACCAGCAGCCACGAAGGTGAGGCGGTGGTTGGTGTTCAGGAGCACAGTAGTGCCTGGTGATTCGGTTCAGTGTTTCCTTCTTGTTTTGCAGGCGCTTTGTGGACCCCTTTGGACTCAGAGGACTGTTTGTGTTGAGCAGGGGTAGGGGCGAGGAGCAGTGTGGGGCTGGGGACTTGTGCCAAGCACTAGACTTCTTTTGTTTCCTGCTGTCTTAGGTGCCACGAGTGATGAGAGTTTCTGCCCGCGCCAATGGCATGAGAGGCTGAATGGAATGCCTGGGAACCTAGGAGGAGGTGGGTGTTGTGGAAGGGGTCGGCATTGACCTCACAATACTTTGTGCTGGCACTGCTTAGTGAGTGTGTGTGTTCTGTTCTTATTGCAGGGGATGGAGGGGAATGCAGCAACTGCAGGAAGATCCCCGTGAGCCCATGTGGTGGTTTCCTCTGTGGATGGATTCAGTCCCTTGGCCCTCTGAAAGCTAAGCGGAGGCGCAGGGGCTGGGAGTTGCACGGGTGGGGTTAAAGTTCTCAGAGGGAAAAGGGCCATCCAGGAACAGTCCCCTTTGGGTGGCTAAAGGGTGCAGGGAACCTTACAGTGCGATGCCAGCTTGGGCAGGGCAGCTCCAGCCTGTGTCTGTGTTGTGTACGTTGGGAAGCCTGTCTTGCACCTTTAGATGATCCTGGGGTCTCGTTGTGCCCGAGGGGCACCACAGGCATCTCAGGTGCCATCCCGGGGTCTGGAATGCCGGTGCCAATTGGCCTATTGCCAGTTGGGTGCTGGTTTTTTTGTATCAGCAGCCAAAAGCGTAGATGGTTCTTGCGCCTCAGACATTTCTGGTCGGTTGTGGTTTATAGTGTTGTTCTGGGCTGCATTGGCAGCTCTGCTGTCTACCCATCCAGTCTAATGGACTGGCACTTCGTCCCAGCATCTTGAAGTCTTGAGGTCTTGCAGCAGCTTGTGGTGCCCGTGCTGCTGTCTCGGTTTGTGGTGCCCACACCGCCATCTCGTAAGGAGCCGTGATGTTCGGCTCCTTCTTGTTTTGGGGTTGCAGTAGAGGCCTCTCACCTCACCACTGCCTCCCTGTAGTTTGTTTTGGTGCCATCTGTTGTTGTTGTTCTCCTTGTTGAACGTTTTTGGTGCTGTTGGAGTGGCGGTGTTTGTAGCATTCTGTGGAGCGTCAGTCTTTGCATGTGTGTGTTTGTCTTGTAGCTGCTCTACCCGGAGGTGTACAGTCAGGTGTCGGTGGACTGAGCCCTAGGAGTCCATGGTTAATTTATTGACTTATTCAGTTCCATAGGCAAAGGCTGTACCATCATCCGGGATGGCATAGCCATGGGCAGGGGGAGTGGACAGTCCCTTCACTGGTGTTTTACAGTTGATACCCAAGATCATTGTTGACTAGCATGCTGTTGTTTCACAGACAGTGTTGTTATTGTGTTGGTTTTTTTTCTTTGTAGGTGACCATGTTGTCAATATGAGTCTTTTAGCTTAAGAAAATGCCTCTGAAGAGTGTATCACTTGCAATTGCAGCCTTTACTTAATGGCAACACAAGCAGCTACAGGCTATGATCGCCACCTGCGAGATAAGGTCTGCATTACACTTCTGTGAACAAATAGGCTTCATTCAGAGAGAACACTACATTCAGGGCTGGCATGAAGCAGCTATGGACTGTAAACTATATCTACAGTTGCACAAAGTAAAGGCCTGTCCAAGGTCAGTGCAAAGGATCCATGAAGAAGCAAGAAGACTGCAGACTCAGCTGTTGCTTTTGGATTGAATCATGGTGTGAGGGGTGGGTAAATAGTCTGTAAGGCTATAAATACCCAGGGGTTTTCTATGCTTGGCTGAGACCTCAAAGGCAGCAGCTCGAGTCGGCCCTCCTGCCGTACTGCTCTGTTTGGTTATTTATTGACATGGACTTTGCCTGAGAGTTTGCCTCAAGAGACCAAGGATGCAGACTGCAATCCACCAGGCCCCTGGAGGGGAGGTAAGGACATTGAGGTGCAGAATGATGAAACTCTGAAATCCTAGCTAAGTGATATAAGGAATCGAGTGAGCACATGCAATCCTTTGGCCATATATAAATAGAATCCCTTAGGTGTTTCCCCTACCCTCTGTGTCTCTTAGATCTCTTAGATCCAGTCTGGGGCTAAGTTTGCATCCAGCTGTGCCTAGACTCTTCTCTGAGGAGGAGTTCAGAAAGCAAGGGGGTCCATTCTGAACTTTGACTCAATGGGAGTGCCTCCCTTTAACCTTTGGCATTTCCTGTCCATGTAGAAATCACTCTGAATCGAGTCTCACCTGATTAGGCCTGGCATAATTTGTCCATGTAGCAATAGTCACCCTTGCCACCACACTAACATTGCACTGTAAGTGATCTAAAACTGTGCTCAGCTGGGGTCCTGTGAGTCACTCACCTGACAGCAACTGATGTTGGCAGGATGGCAGGTGCTGTCACTGATTACTCATGAAGGCACAGGCTGAGTTAGAGTTACACATTGTCAGAGGAAAGAGCTTGTGGTAATTGCTGTGATTGGCAAGCTGTGGTAGAAGAGCTCACTATGCTCAAAAGTCACAGGAAGGATGGAAAGGGAATTAATTGCAAACTGTTAAGTACCTGACTGCAACCCAATTGTCAGGAGAGGAGAATCCTGAACTGAGAAAAGTGAAATCCAAGGGAGGAGATGGGGGCTCTAGGCAGGAGACATCTTGGATCTAGGGATTGGACAGCTCCCTCCAGTGTGGGGAGCCTCCCACCGGGACACCCCGCTCCAGATGTGACCACACCAGTGCGGAGTCAAGATGGACAATAACTGCCCTTGGCTGGGTGGCCACGCTCCTCCCAGTGCAGCCCAATGTGCTCATGGGCATATTCCTGTTTAGCACCACTGAGAACTGACTGAACAGCCAGGCTCAGAGGGTTGTGACCAGCGGCACAAAGCCCAGCAGGAGGTACCATGAGGAGCACTGAAGGACACCGTATCCCTACCCAACATCTCCTCCCCACAGGTGTCTCTTGGGTCCCTGGAACCACCTCAGTGACAAGGGGGAGAGCACTGCCTGTATGGGGTGGAGGAGATGGGGTCTGGAATGAGGGTCCTGGGGCAGTTTCTCCTGGTTGTTCATGCAGCAACAAGCTGGGCTGGATATTTGGAGAGAGGAACTCTTCCTAAGGGCCTCCAATGGGCTTGGAGATGGTCTACAGTTTCCTGCGTGCTGCCTTTTCTGGTGGAGATCAGAGGCTGCCGGCCCTTTAGAGGACCCAGGACAGACCTTGTCCTTCCTCTGGTCACAGCTGGACCCCAGTTCTCCAGTTCGGCCCCAGCTCAGGAGCCTTGTCTAGGGGTGACTTTTGGGGTAAGGTTGACAAGAGGGGTGCATAAGTTTGTCTTAAGGACATGTGATGAGCACCAGGACTGAAGTACCAGAGCAAAATGATGTGGCTTGTGGGCGAATACTTTCTTTGGTGCAAATCCTGAAACAGAGTCCCAGACTTGCTTTCCATGCCACCCTTCACGAGGGATGATGCACTAAGAGATGGCAAGTGGGGGACACCGATCCTTCTCCAGCTACTTCCCCGGCCTGGTGAAGCACCAGGACAGCAAGGACGTCTGGCCCTGCACCCTGAACTCTGGGTATTATCTTGGGGCAACTGAACACCAGCATTTTTCTCTCCAAGGCAATTTCCAGCCCCGGTCAGCTCCTGTCTGATCTCCCCCCGTCCCTCCTCTGATCTGGTCTGGTGCTCCTGGCCCCTTCCCTGTGCTCCCCACAGGGCCCCAACCTGGCACTGATGCTCCACAGAGCAGGTTGGCTGCAGGACCATGGGGTGACTCCACACTGGTTGTGCTGCTCCGTGAGGGACACAGATGCAACTGGATGGGCTGCACGGTCACTGAGCACTTTCCCGGGGGTCTAAAGCTCTGGAATGGGTTCAGAGCATTTCTTGGGACTCATTGGGTTTTCCACTCATTTCAGTTCAGCAATCCCTTCCTTGTCCTTCAGGTGTCTGGAGATTGGTGCAGGAAGATGCGGCCTGTGCCTTTCCCAGGGATGGAGGTAGGCTGACCAGCCCGTAAGTCGTCAGATTCTCCTTCCTGCCCTTCTTGAAGATGGGTTTGACATCCTCGTTTCCCCAGGACCTCAGAACTTCTCTGATTCTGCTGTCACTTTTGAAAGCACAATCCAGAATCATGGGCAAGGCTGATGTAGCAGGCAGGAGCACTTGCAATGAGCCTGTCCCAGCAGCTGAGATGAATCTCACTGGGCCACTGAGGTTTATTCCTGGAGTCACACACAGAAATGCCAGAGTTCCAACAGGCATCCGTGTCGGAGCTGGTCTCAGGACTCCTTATGCACCCAGGGATGTTCAGAGACAGAGTCTGTCCCTTTTACACACAGAGGCAGGAGTCACAGTGTCTCTCTGGCCTCCTGTTTCCACTCCCAAAGGACGGGAGACACCTCAGCCCTGTGGTGTGTCACCCTGCTCTGCACTCATCTGAGATGTCCCACGTCATGAGGAATGGACACAGGGACCTCAGTCCAAGGAAGAAGATCCCAGTGGGGGTTTTCCCATGGTTGTTACTCCCAATGTGAAGTGACCTCGAGACACTGTCTGTCCCACAGACGTTCATGGAGTTCCCAGGAATAGCTGTATGGTGTTTGTCCTCACTCGGTTTCATCTCACCTCATGTACATGATGTGTGTGCTCACATCTCATCTGTACAATGCAAACATGGACTTCTGACCTACTCATTCGGTGTCCCTCCGTTTAGGGAAGAGCAACTTCTGTGAGCTGGGGAGAGAGGCCAGGGCTGCAAATGGTGTTTGTGAGGGGCCAGTCCATGACGATGCCCTGGGGCAGATTCCACAGGGTGTCCAGTGCACATGGCACAGCCCAGCCCCTGCTCTGCTGGTCCTGCAGGTCGCTGGCAGGAGGCCTGGCTGTGAGAGGACACTGCTGTGTGCCCAGCCCTGCACACACACACTGTGCAGCTGTACCCTGCTGTTTGCATCTGTGGCCACCTTCTTGTGCATGTTCTTGACAGAAACTTGAAGAAGACCTAAGCCTTCCGGCACTGCCCTGAGGAGATCACTCTTCTTTATAGAAGTCCTGTTACAGAGGCCAGCTCTGTCACAGCAGTGCCCATGGCCTGTCCCTGCCTGCGCTCACAGGACTGACACACAGCAGGACGGTGACCAGGCTGCCAGAGCACTCAGGCCTTGCACCAACACAAAGGATGAGAAGGAGAGTGTGGGAGTGGAACGAGAACAGCTCTGCAAGGCCAAGCGCTGGTGCTCCCTGGCAGGGCTGCCAGGCTGGACTCTTTTCCCCTCCTCCCATGCACACAGGAACTGTTCCTGCAGCTCCAAACAGGCCTTGCAGGAAGGATATAGTGAAAAACAAGTCACTACAGGATGCTTTATTTTGTTTAAGAGAAAAGGAGAGCACGGCTCCTCATTTACACAGCCAGTGGTTAAAAAAGAAAAGCAGATAGAGATTTAAAAAGGGAATGACAATGTTATCACAATAAAAACCAACTTCAATAAAAACAGAAATTACAAGTGAGAGGCTGGACCTGTAACTAGTTACATTAAAACTACTATGTAGAAGGAGAGAAGCAGTTTATTGCTTCAGAAAACACTAAGATATGAGTTTCCACAGGGCATCCTTGAGCTCCTGGTTCCTCATGCTGTAGATGAGGGGGTTCACTGCTGGAGGCACCACCGAGTACAGAACAGACACCACCAGGTCCAGGGATGGGGACGAGATGGAGGGGGGCTTCAGGTAGGCAAACATGCCAGTGCTGACAAACAGGGAGACCACAGCCAGGTGAGGGAGGCACGTGGAAAAGGCTTTGTGCCGTCCCTGCTCAGAGGGGATCCTCAGCACAGCCCTCAAGATCTGCACATAGGACAGCACAATGAACGCAAAACACCCAAATACGAATAAGAGAGTAACCAGAAGAAGATCAAGTTCCCTGAGGTACGAGTTTGAGCAGGAGAGCTTGAGGATCTGGGGGATTTCACAGAAGAACTGGTCCAGGGCATTGCCCTTGCACAGTGGCAGTGAAAATGTATTGGCCGTGTGCAGCAGAGCACTGAGAAACCCAGTGGCCCAGGCAGCTGCTGCCATGTGGACACAAGCTCTGCTGCCCAGGAGGGTCCCGTAGTGCAGGGGTTTGCAGATGGCAACGTAGCGGTCGTAGGACATGACGGTGAGGAGAGAGAACTCTGCACCAAACAAGAAAAATACACAGAAGACCTGGGCAGCACATCCTGCATAGGAAATGACCCTGGTATCCCAGAGTGAGTTCACCATGGATTTGGGGACAGTGATGGAGATGGAGCCCAGGTCGAGGAGGGAGAGGTTGAGCAGGAAGAAGTACATGGGGGTGTGGAGGTGCTGGTCACAGGCTATGGTGGTGATGATGAGGCCGTTGCCCAGGAGGGCAGCCAGGTAGATGCCCAGGAAGAGCCAGAAGTGCAAGAGCTGCAGCTCCCTTGTGTCTGTGAACGCCAGGAGGAGGAACTGGGTGATGGAGCTGCTGTTGGACATTTGCTGCCTGTGGGCATGAGGACCTGCGCAAGGAGGAAAAGACAGTGACGGTTTAGATGAGAAAAACCAAAACCATTGCCCACAGACCCTCCCACAGAGACCCTTTTCTTTTTCCAGGAGAACGTCCTGGCTGGAGCCCTCGTCGGTGCTTGATGAGTGTGCAATGAAGAGCAGGGTCTCTGCCCAGGGCCTCTTGAGGAGTCAGCCTGACCCTGTGTGATGGGGTGGGGCAGGGGCCAGTCCTGGGGTTCAGCTTTGTCAGATGGAACCGCTCCTGCTGCAGAAGGGACTGTCAGCATCTGTACCCGCAGGGCTAACTGAGTTTGAGAGGTTTGGTGTTTCTACAGCTCCTTCTGCCCTCCTACCCCGGGGAGTGTTGTTGGGTGTCAGAAACCCTCAGCATTTCTGCTGCACTCAGGGAGAACAGAGCGAGTCCTGTAAGACCAGAGGATGCCTGTGGGTCAGTGCAGAGTGAGGGCAGCTGCTCTGTCCCTCTGTCTTGCTCCAGCTGCCCTGGGCTGGCACCTTTCTGAGATGGAGGCTGATCACACTGCCATGTTACCCTGAAAAGCCACCAGGCACTGCTGAGAGCAGAGGGATCCACCTCAGACCACAACATGTCTCACCCTCTCCTAAGGTCTCAGCCTATTTAGCTCAGGATACACACGGCTCATTTCACAAACCAAACAGCATTTTGTCTGTCACAGCTTCTCCTTGGAGCCTTCAGATACCACACAGATGCTGTAGGACCGGTTTGCATCCTGAAGGATAGTTCAGAGCATCTATGGAAACCCCCAGGAGACAGCCAAGAGTCCTAATGATGGCATTTGATTCAGGAAGACTCAGCTCATTCCCCAGCCCCACACACTGCATTGCCCACAGCCCCACAGGGCAGAGCAAAGCTGGGACACGTGTTCCCATGGACACAGCTGCAGGAAAGGACCCACAAGATCAGGCTGTGACTCTGCAGCTGAAACTCCCATCCCCAGAGAGCCTGACAGCAAGAACCAGATCACACCAACAGTGACCCAGAGCAGTGGAGCAAGAAGGAAACTGCGGTGAGGGTGGGTGTGAGAGAGGCCAGGGCAGAGGCAGCCGGGCACTCAGACAGCGTCACCCTTCCCCAGCTGTGCAGCCACCTCCCACACACCAGCATTGCCGGGCAGCTGCTCTCAGCCCCTGTGCTCTGCAGAGGGAACTGGAGCTCTGGCTGCACAGGAGCTGCTTCATGCCTTGGAGCCCCCGGCCCTGAGGGCAGAGGCTTTGCTGGGTGGGAGAGGAGGCGAGGGGGCTGCTCACAGGAGGCATCTGCACTGCGGGGATCATACGGAGTTTTCTGTGTTCTTCCTCCCTTAACAATTCCGTGGTTAGTTTCCTCTCCTTTCTGATCATTTCCCTGCTGCCTGGACATTCTCCCCCTGGGAGGTGTTTCCCTGTCCATGTCTCTTCCCTGTCAGTGCTCACAGACCATCCCACCCTCTGTGCCCTCACCCTGGCCCTACAGATCCTGCCTGTTCACAGGGCACTGCCTGGGGGCATCTTCCTGTTTGCAGGTTGGAAAACAGGACAGGTCAGACTAAGGCTGACGGGTACAGCCAATGTGATGCTGGTGCTGTGCACAGGCAGAGCAGCAGCTGAAGGGATGTTATGAGGCTTCTGGCAGATGTACTGATGACTCTGAGTTGCAGTTCAGGAGTCTCAGTGATTTGTTTAAGCATGAGAGCTCATTTTCATTTTTTTCCTTTCCTGCACCCCCCAAACCCTTGGGATAGGAAACTGAAAAGGCAGGCTCAGGAAAGCTCCCTATCTCTCTGGTAATCCTTGCATTGATCTTCTGCTTGAGGCATCCACTTGGAAAAATCCTGAGGGTGATCTGGAGCTGTGAGCAGCTCTGACCCACACAGCACCCCTTAACAGCAGAAGCACCTTTCCTGCCTTGATACGGGTCGCTCCTTCCCCCCACAGCTTCTCCCCACAGCACCAGGGGGATCTCCCCGGGCAGGCTGAGCGCTGACCCTGGCAGGCGGCAGAGTCCCTGCCCCGGCACAGCCCTGGAATGCAGGGACGCTGCTCTGCAGCACAGCCCTGGGCACCCCTGGCTGCTCACCCAGCTGTTCAAAATTGCCTGATAACAGCCCCCTCCTTACAGATCCCTCAAGCTGTGCCTGTGCTAACTTTAGGAGATGCCTCCAGGAGCTACAGCCGCATTGCCCTGCACCCAGAGACTTACCATGGCAAGGGCTGCAAAGATTTCTCCTCTGTGAGCTCTCAGTCATCCTCCCCATCCTGACCACCTTTCATCTCTCTCTGCCTTGCTCGTCTCCCTGAGATCCCCAGGCAGAGCCCTCAGCCCTGCTGCGCTTTGCAGAGGAACTGCTCCTGGGCAGAGCTGTCTCTCTGCAGCGCTGCCGCTTGCCATGAGCTCGCTGTGTCCCAGGAGCCCAGCCCAGCTCAGCAGCACAGGAGCAGCCCAAGGCACTTTAATGACCCCTCTGGTGGGTTTGCTGCTGAGTCCATGAACTTCAGACCCTGGAGGAAGCTGAAGAAACCTCTCAAGAAGTCAAAGTCAGGTTCAAACTCCAAAGTTTCTTGTAATGTTAATGAGTCCCACTGAGGAACACTACTGAGGAAATGACCCCAGGGTCTGGTTAGAGAAGAAAACTGGAGACAGTGATGACAGGTCAGGACAAGCAAGGTGAAGGTCTCTCTGATGCTGAATAAACCTGGATGTGTTTCATTAACCAAAGGGCCAAGCCCTGACCCCCAGCCCTGGGAAGGCAGATTCTGTCCCTCCCACGTTGCCCAGGGCCCTTCCTGGGACAGTGTGATGTGGGGCTGTGCAAGGCCAAGGGCAGGACTATGGTCCCACACCTCCCAGGTTCCTGGCTGGGGACAAGGAGGCCATGAGGCCCCTGTGCTGTAAGGACAAGGTGTCTCCTCACAGGCATCAGAGCTGGAGACAACAGCCACAGCCAAGGGGAGAAGGAGCTCCAGCTGTTAGTGTTTACATGCAGACGGTTTATCCTGATGAGAGCGTCTATCCCAAGATAACATCATGAGGAGTTACAGGACACTACGAATATCACCTGCAGGAGAAACTTTGCGGACTTGGGGGCTAGTGCTCGTAATGCCAGAGCTCTGGACTTAGAGGGGAAGTTTCCCTTCATGTGGGAGAACATCAGGAATGCGTGGAGCTCTGCCTGGGGACAGAGAATATCAGCTGAAAGTTGAGGACTCAGCGTGAGAGGGCAGAACAGCATGGGCAGTGTTGTGGTGGGTGGACATCAGCTACTGACTCACTGATGAGGAAGAGGAATTAGATGAGGCCTCCTTCAGACAAATGAAAGAAGCCTCATGTTTCCAGGCAGTGTCCTCATGGCAAACCTAAGATATCCCAATAGCTGCAAGGTACCAGCCATCCAGGAGGGGTTTGGAGCTCATGGACAACATCTTCCTGACACGGGTGACTGAGGAGTCAGTGAGGTGAGGTGCCCTGTGGGACTTCACACTTACAAACCAGAAAGGGTTGGTCAGGGATGGAACAGTCAGGGGTAGGGAAGTGGAGTTGAGGCTCCTGGGAGATGATAACAAGGCAAAGAGCAGGATTTCAGGAGAGCAGGCTTTGGCCTGCTGAGGGACCTACTTGGGTCCCATGGGACATGACCTTGGTGTCTGCAGTGTGTTTTCTCTCACATTTCCTCCCTCCTCTCTCCTACCTGCTGTTGTGCAGCGTTTTTTACCCTTTCTCAAATACAATATCACAGAGGTGCTGCCAGCATCCCTGAGTGGCTCAGATTTGTCAAGGAGTGGGTCCATCTTGGAGCCAGCTCATATCGGCTCTGTCTGACATCAAACTCCTGTTGTCTTCTCAGAGGGGTGACAACTGTAGCACACCCACACTCATCCCCAGTTACAAGACCTTGCCATGTAAACCCAATACAGGGTGATAACGTGTTGGGTGTTACAAACTACTTGATCATGGGGAAGAAATGGAAAAGATCTTCTGTCAGCAACCTGAGGAAGTCTCCAGTCAATGAGTAGGTTCCTATGGGGAACTGTCATTGCCCTGACATTCACTGGCCAGGCAAAGCGGCAGGTGCCAACAGTCCAGAGTTCTTGGGACAACTTCTTTACGTGGCTGCCTGCTGGGCCAACAAGGGTGATGCTCACCTGGATCTGGAACTGGGAGACAAAGAAGAGCTGGTGAGGGATGTGAACATCAGTGTCCACCTTGGCTGTGGTGACCAGGCAACAGTGGGATTCCAGGCACCAGAGGGGAGGGAGGAAGGCCAGCAGCAGAGCACAGGCTGGTGGGCTCCAGAGGAGAAGACTTTGACATACTGGGGGATGGCGGCCAATAAAGGTGGTGACATGGAAGTAGGTCTGAAGGGTGAAGGAGCTCAGGAAATCCGAGAAGCCTTACAGGACAGCCTGCTCCAGGCACAAGAATGATCTCTCCAAGTACCCATGAAAAGAAGACTTTATGTCATGAGGCTGCTTGTCTGAACTGACAGAGCTCCAGGGCAAAAAGGCAGCACAAGGGAGGTGGAAGCACGTCCAGCTGTAAAGGAGGAATTTAGAATCCTTGTCCATGGATGTGGGGATGATGCCAAAGCTGCCCTGGACATGATACCTGTAGGGGAGGCTTAGGGCAGCAAGATGAGCCGACGTTGCTTCCTTACAGTAAAAGAATAGACAGGGCGAACGTGGGCCTGCTGCTGAACTTCCTAAGAGTAGAATCAGACAGGACCGATGTACTTTATGGCTTCTTTGCCTCCATCTCCACCAGCAAGGTCTCCTGGGACTTTGTTCCTGAAGGCAGGAGTCTGGAGAACAGCCAGGAGTGGATGGGGCTCAAGTCAGGGGTTACCTGAGCAAACTCAGACACCATTACAGAAAAGGAGATGGGTCACTTGACCAGCTCCCTGAACACAAGTATCGCTGTGCTGTGGCACCTGAGATTCCCAGGAACTCCCACCTCTGGGTCCAGAGGAGGGTGATTCCTCTGGAGGTGCTCTGGTGATTTAGGCACCCACATTTCTGTCATATTCAGTCTTTATCAGGAGATGCTCCACATCAATATGAAGAGGAGACTGCTGATAACAGCTGTTCTGGAAAAGGAGGGAAGGATGAGCAGGAAAGGAAATAGAAGAAATACTGTTTTATTGCTATTTATTATGGAAATGCTCTCTGCTTGGCTATTCCTGAAATCTCTCTAATCATCCACACCAGACTTGGAGCATTTAGGAAAATGATGCACAAAGCCTTGCCATGTAAGGGCATTTTAGTGTTAATGAGCCCTCTGCTGCCATGATCCTGAACTGCAGCTACTGAAAGAACAAACCTCTAATGAAGTGAAAGGCCGAAGCAAAACTCAAGGTTCTGAGCGTGCTTTGGACCCCATGAAGGGCCATCACCGACAAAGCTGCAAAGGAAACAACCAGTCGAGGTCCCTGTCCCTGGAGGCTGGTGAAGGAAAGACTTGGAGACACTGGTTACAGGTGGTGAGGGCAATGTGGAGGTGGCTCTGGTGCCCTGTCAGCCCTTGGTGCTTGTTTATCACCAGAATGGCTGAGACTTGATCCCTGGGACCTGGTAGATTTTTCTCAAATGTTTTTCAAGGCTTTTCGTGTGGTCAGTGTGAGTGTTTTGTGTTTTGGGGGTGGGTTTCATGTGAAGTGCTGTTGCTTTAACTGCAAGGCTCTGGTTTTCTGTGGAGTTGGAAATGCCTGTGAGTTCCTCACAACTCATCAATCTTCTTTTATACCCCTGGCAATGGTCACCAATCACCTCAATGACCCAGTCTCAAACTTGCTTGAATCCTCTATTTGGATCCATATCCCATCACTCCAGGATGTTCATGCATCCACCAGGTTCATGGATATTTCCTGAGGTCCATCCAGGACTGGGCAGTGTAAGAGAGGAGCAGAGCAGGGAAACCTCATTGGCCATGCCTGAGCACAGCCCCCCCAGCAACAGCCATTCCCCATCTCCCAGGCACAGCCATGCCCACAGCAGGCAAATGTCACTGCCATATATGACTAGCCCAAGAGAGGACTTTCTTCCTTCCATATTCCCAGGAAAATCTTCCTCCTATTCCTCCTCCACCTGCAGACAACAACTGCTTTCCATTTCTGGGCTCAGCCATGGCTGTAAGGGTTCACTAAACCATCAGCCATCTCATTGCTTCTCCCTGACATGCCCTGTCCCTCTCCCACAACTACACATGGTCAATCTCTGCTGCTCAGGGCCTCCCGCTCTTCAGAAGAGGCCTTGAGCTCTTTGGTTCTTCCTGGTGCTTATTATAAACTTCCTCGCTCTCCCCAGAGTTCATGGTGAGCTTTCCTGTCCATAAGAGCCCCTTTATGACCATGGCTTACTAAATGGGTGTCTTTTTGTGAGCATTTGTGCAGAAAGAGCAGTCACAGGAAAACACCGAATATGTCAAAACTGATAGTGAGTGCAGTGCCATAAAAACCTGATGAGTTACCTGCATTGATGTGTCTCTCCTGGAAGGAGTCTGTCCCGAGAAGGGCATCCAGCTTCTGCCACTCCCTGGAGAGGCACATGAGCAGTGTCCGTGCACCTGGGGAGGAACAGGGTGATTTTTGCCAGACCACCCTTCAACTGAACCACTTAGATGTGTACTTATGGATGGGGTGTCATGCCTTATACTGCACATACCTATTGGATTGGCCCTGCCAGTGGGGCTGCCACAGATGCAGACTGCTGTGTTACAGATATTTACTATTTTTAATACTGACACTCTTAGAGAAATTATACAAAGACTTGAATGATTATTGATGCCTCTTAACATGATTATCCACAGAAGGCCCAGCAGCTTTGCATCTCGAGAAATGGGATGCCAGAGGCCAAGGGCAGGATGGTTTGGGCTCTGTCCTGGCATCTGGAAGCTGAAGTGTGCGCCCATCTCCCAACACCCGCCCTGCCCAGTGAAGGGTGTGAGAAACTCTGCCAATGAGCTCTGAAATCAGAGTCACAACAGGTATCTTATGTGTAACTGCAGACAGTGTTGTCCTGCCAGCTCAGGATTGGAGCTTCCATCCCTGAAGGTATTTAAAAGATGTGTAGACGTGGTGCTTAGGGATATGGTGTAATGGGTGGACTTGGCAGTGTCGTATTTACGATTGGACTTTATGACCTTAAGGGTCTTTTCCAACCTAAATTATGATTTGAGTCAAAACCATTTCAATTCCCATCACCTCCAGCTGCCCCCGAGGTCGGCTGTTGTGTGGCACCACTCACGTGGCTCTCCAGGCAGGTTGGGCACTGGTTTGGTGCCTGCATTGGGAGTTTTCCCCTTTCTGGGGTAAAAGATCTTCGATGAGAGACAGTCATAGAGATCTGAGTTGCAGAGATTTGAAGCAGTCCTTTCAAAATCTGAGCAGGCTCAGTTTTGGAGCCAGCGAAAAATAGAGACAATCTCAAGGATGTTTCTGAAAAGTGGTACAATCACTAATAAGAATAACAGGGAGTTCCTTATTCCTGATGATGATGATGATGACGATGAACTAAAGTTTTTTAACTTCATTCCCAACCGTCGTTCTTGCTTCTCAAAACAGCTGCTATGTCTCAGTAGCTAACGTCTTGCATGGAGTTCTTTTTAAGAGCTTTTCCTCTCACTTCTACCATTTTTATCATTTAGAAAGTATTTCTTTGGACAGAATTGCCCTGAAATCACCCCTTTCATACTTTTCACCCTTTTTTTCTGGTGTGAGTGGAGCTGACACAGGGCAGATTACTTCTTTTTTAGGCAAAGAAGGCCAAGGAACAAATCTCAGGTCAGTGCAAAGGCAGAAGGGAATCCAGAATGTTTATGTGGTGTGCACTGACACACACCGTCACCTGCATTTCCAGTCTCTGAAATCCCAACAGTGCAGCAGAGACTGGAGTTCTGAGCTCCCTTCATCTGCCCTGTGTGACACATGTAAAATGAAACTACCCCAGCCAAAGAGTTGGTTTTGATTCTCTTCACAGCCTGAAGCCCCACATGGGTCAGGAGACAAGCCAGGATACCCAACGAGGACTCACATGCTCTGCACTTCAAGTTCAGGTGTTCCCGAGAATCTCAGCAGACAAGTTGTGCCGATTCCTGGGTGCAAGGAGCTGGTCAAGAGCCTCGTCTCCATTTCTGTAACGATGCCTTTGCCGCCTGGCTGATGTGCAGACTCTGTACATGGATGCTGACACCTGTTGAGCAACCTGCTCTGAAAGGATGAACAAGGTGGGCATGAGGACAGCAGAACAGAAGAACTTGGGTGGGGGCAAATGAAAAGGGATGCACAAGATGTGGTCAGAGCTGTTTGGGGGCACTTGTAAGGCAGCCCTGCACCTCATGTGAGTTATTCCTGTGGTCAGAGAGAACCTGAGAGCTGTCCCTAAATTGAAAACATGAAGGGGATGAAAGGACAGCATCATTCAGGTTGGATGGGACCTTGGGAGGTGTCTTGACCAACCTCCTGCTCAAAGCAGGGTCAGACCAGATTACTCAGTGCTTTATCCAAACACATCTTGGACACTTTCTGGGACAGAGTGGATGCGCACCCCTGGGAAACAGTTTCCAGTGCTTGACTGTCCTCATGACTGGAAAGTTTCTCCCTTTCTATAGCACCTTTCCAAGCCCGACCATCCAGATTGGTTTTTACCCATCTACTTACACACTGACACAGATCATAATAGCCTACCTTGGACACAAGAATATTGTGGGGGATGATGCTGAATGCCTTGCTGACTTCCAGGTAACAGATCACCACTGCTCTCCCCACATCCAGCAACCCTGTCCTTTCCTCACAGAGAGCAAAGAGGATGGACAGGCACAACCTGCCCTGGGTAAACCCTGTCACCTTCAGACACCCAGAACTGGGGTCCCAGTGAACATGCTCTGGGGCACAGCCCTCAGTTCCCCTGCTCACCCATTGGCCATTTTTGAAAAGTGCACCCAATGTGTGAGAGCTGCCAGTGGTCAGGGAGTCCCCCCAGTCTCCATGAGCTTTCCAAGAAGGTGGAGAGTGGCCTCACTGTGACATGGTCCTGCTGTCTCAGCTCCTGGGATGCTGCCCCTCCTGTCCCATAGACTGGAAAGGATTGTGTTAGTTCCAGGGACCCCTGACTTGATCCCCATCCACTGCTGGTTGTTCTGCCTTCAGTCACAGAGGCCTGGGAGAGCTTGCTGGTGAAGATGGAGGACCAGAGACACAGAAAATATCACTTCTCTCCCTTATTAAATTAATCCGTACCCACATTGTGTCTTTGTTTCTCCTTTAACTGTTCCTGCAGTAGTAACAGCTCATTAGGGCGCCCTTGAATTGCCTTACAGGTCTAGACTGAATTTTGCTCTGGCCTGTTGCTGTGCTTGGAGGCTGCTGTCCTTGAAGACCAGATAAACTAACTTCTGCCACCCTGCCTTGGCAGTTTATTCCATCCGTGTCACAGCTCTGTCTGCAACACTGGCAGCTCCAGCTCCCCCAGTCAGGTCCCTGGCTGAGGACATTGCCTCACATCTGGGCTGAACCACCCCAGCTGTGGCACCAGGAAACCTCTGAGTTGCCCCGTGGAAACCTGGTACCAAGTGTCCAAGATCCCATGTGTGCAAAGGCTTTGCTTCAGAGCACAGACGTGACGTGGCCAAAAGATTGCTGGATATCTCTCTAGACCTATGAGTATAAAACCAAAATATAATGACTAAATTCATTCAGGTGAACATAGTCCTCCTCCACTTTTTAGAAATTAGATCCTTTCCTGTAACGTTCTTTTTGTCCTGCCTAATGATGAGAGAAGAAAAGATGATCCTCATACCAATTTAGTTTTTAATACAAAGAACACAATGCTGGCAAGAAGTGTCACTGCTTAAGAGAGAGAATCAACATCACTGATTACTTGAGGTTGTTTCAAAGGATGTGACCCTGGAGCCCCAGGGACAGCTGGAGGGAGCCCAGAGGGGACAGAGGAAGGGACATCATGGGCTGCTCCTGTGCTGCTGAGCTGGGCTGGGCTCCTGGGACACAGCGAGCTCATGGCAAGCGGCAGCGCTGCAGAGAGACAGCTCTGCCCAGGAGCAGCTCCTCTGCAAAGCGCAGCAGGGCTGAGGGCTCTGCCTGGGGATCTCAGGGAGACGAGCAAGGCAGAGAGAGATGAAAGGTGGTCAGGATGGGGAGGATG
This sequence comes from Caloenas nicobarica, assembly GCF_036013445.1. Lineage (NCBI taxonomy): Eukaryota > Metazoa > Chordata > Aves > Columbiformes > Columbidae > Caloenas > Caloenas nicobarica. The sequence goes on from NC_088272.1 coordinate 974,415, forward strand.
ACTGAGAGCTCACTGGAGGAGAAATCTTTGCAGCCCTTGCCACGGTAAGTCTCTGGGTGCAGGGCAATGCAGCTGTAGCTCCTGGAGGCATCTCCTCAAGTTAGCACAGGCACAGCTTGAGGGATGTGTGAGGAGGAGGCTCTTGGCAGGCAATGTTGAACAGCTGTGAAGGTGGGTGAGCAGCCAGGGGTGCCCAGGGCTGTCCTGCAGAGCAGGGTCCCTGCACCCCAGGGCTGTGCCGGGGTAGGGACTCTGCTGCCTGCCAGGGTCAGCACCGCCCAGGGAGATCCCCACGGTGCTGTGGGGAGAAGCTGTAGGGGGAAGGAGTGACCCCTATCAGGGCAGGAAAGGTGCTTGTGCTGTGGAGAGGCTGCTGCGTGGGTCAGGGCTGCTCACAGCTCCAGATCACCCCCAGGATTTTTTGCAAGTGGATGCCTCAAGGAGAAGACCAATGCAAGGATTACCAGACAGATAAAGAGCTTTCCTGAGCCTGTCTTTTCAGTTGCTTATTCCAAGGGGTGGGGGGTGCAGGAAAGTATAAAATGAAAGTGAGCTCTCATGCTTAAACAAGTCACTGTGACTCCTGAACTGCAACTCCGATTAATCATCACATCTGCCAGAAGCCTCATAACATCCCTCCAGCTGCTGCTCTGCCTGTGCACAGCACCAGCATCACATTGGCTATACCTGTCAGTCTTACTCTGACCTGTCCTTTTCCCCAGTCTGCAAACAGGAAGATGCCCCCAGGCAGTGCCCTGTGAACAGGCAGGATCTGTAGGGCCAGGGTGAGGGCACAGAGGGTGGGATGGGGTCTGTGAGCATTGACAGGGAAAAGACATGGACAGGGAAACTGTTCCCACGGGGAGAATGTCCAGGCAGCAGGGAAATGATCAGAAATGAGAGGTAACTAAACCTGGAATTGTTATGGGAGGGAGAAATCATACAGAGGGAGGCAGATCATACAGAGAAAACTCCGTATGATCCCCGCAGTGCAGATCCCTCCAGTGAGCAGCCCCCTCACCTCCTCTCCCACCCAGCAAAGCCTCTGCCCTCAGGGCCGGGGGCTCCAAGGCATGAAGCAGCTCCTGTGCAGCCAGAGCTCCAGTTCCCTCTGCAGAGCACAGGGGCTGAGAGCAGCTGCCCGGCAATGCTGGTGTGTGGGAGGTGGCTGCACAGCTGGGGAAGGGTGACGCTGGCGGAGTGCCCGGCTGCCTCTGCCCTGGCCTCTCTCACACCCACCCTCACCGCAGTTTCCTTCTTGCTCCACTGCTCTGGGTCACTGTTGGTGTGCTCTGGTTCTTGCTGTCAGGCTCTCTGGGGATGGGAGTTTCAGCTGCAGAGTCACAGCCTGATCTTGTGGGTCCTTTCCTGCAGCTGTGTCCATGGGAACACGTGTCCCAGCTTTGCTCTGCCCTGTGGGGCTGTGGGCAATGCAGTGTGTGGGGCTGGGGAATGAGCTGAGTCTCCCTGAATCAAATGCCATCATTAGGACACTTGGCTGTCTCCTTGAGTTTTTCTTCCAAGCTGTGAGCTTCCCTCCAGGATGCAAACCTGTCCTATAGCACGTTAGCATTATCTGAATTGCTCATGCAGAAGTGCAGAGATGCTATGATGGAAGAAATGCTGTTTGGTTTGTGAAATGAGCCGTGTGTGTCCTGGGCTAAACATGGGGTGCTGAGACCTAAGGAAAGGGTGGGACATGTCATGGTCTGAGGTGGGTCCCTCTGCTCTCAGCAGTGCCCAGTGGCTTTTCAGGGTAACATGGCAGTGTGATCAGCCTCCATCTCAGAAATGTGCCAGCCCAGGGCAGCTGGAGCAAGACAGAGGGACAGAGCAGCTGCCCTCACTCTGCACTGACCCACAGGCATCCTCTGGTCTCGCAGGACTCGCTCTGTTCTCCCTGAGTGCAGCAGAAATGCTGAGGGTTTCTGACACCCAAGAACACTCCGCAGGGTAGGAGGGGACATAGAGCTGTAGAAACGCCAAACCTCTCAAACTCAGTTTCTCAGCCCTGCGGGTACAGATGCTGACAGTCCCTTCTGCAGCAGGAGCGGTTCCATCTGACAAAGCTGAACCCCAGGACTGGCCCCTGCCCCACCCATCACACAGGGTCAGGCTGACTCCTCAAGAGCCCCTGGGCAGAGACCCTGCTCTTCATTGCACACTCATCAAGCACCGACGAGGGCTGCAGACAGGATGTTCTCCTGGAAAAAGAAAAGGGTCTCTTTGTGAGAGGGTCTGTGGGAAATGGCTTTGGTTTTTCCCAGACAAGTCTCATCTGAACCGTCACTGTCTTTTCCTCCTTGCACAGGTCCTCATGCCCACAGGCAGCAAATGTCCAACAGCAGCTCCATCACCCAGTTCCTCCTCCTGCCGTTCCCAGACACACGGGAGCTGCAGCTCTTGCACTTCTGGCTCTTCCTGGGCATCTACCTGGCTGCCCTCCTGGGCAACGGCCTCATCATCACCACCATAGCCTGTGACCAGCACCTCCACACCCCCATGTACTTCTTCCTGCTCAACCTCGCCCTCCTTGACCTGGGCTCCATCTCCACCATTGTTCTCAAATCCATAGCCAACTCCCTCTGGGACACCAGGGCCATTTCTTATATTGGATGTGCTGCACAGATATTTTTGTTTCTCTTTTTCATTTCAGCAGAGTATTCTCTTCTCACCATCATGTCCTACGACCGCTACGTTGCCATCTGCAAACCCCTGCACTACGGGACCCTCCTGGGCAGCAGAGCTTGTGTCCACATGGCAGCAGCTGCCTGGGCCAGTGGGTTTCTCAATGCTCTGCTGCACACGGCCAATACATTTTCACTGCCACTCTGCAAAGGCAATGCTGTGGACCAGTTCTTCTGTGAAATCCCCCAGATCCTCAAGCTCTCCTGCTCACACTCCTACCTCAGGGAAATTTGTCTTCTTGCTCTCATTGGTTTTCTGGTTTTGGGATGTTTTATTTTCATCATGCTGTCCTATGTGCAGATCTTCAGGGCCGTGCTAAGGATCCCCTCTGAGCAGGGACGGCACAAAGCCTTTGCCACGTGTCTCCCTCACCTGGCCGTGGTCTCCCTCTTCCTCAGCACTGCCATGTTTGCCTTCCTGACACCCCCCTCCATCACCTCCCCATCCCTGGACCTGTTGGTGTCTGTTCTGTACTCAGTGGTGCCTCCAGCAGTGAACCCCCTCATCTACAGCATGAGGAACCAGGAGCTCAAGGATGCCCTGTGGAAACTCATACCTTAGTGTTTTCTGAAGCAGGAAACTATCCATCTGCTACTACATAGCAGTTTTAATGTAACTAGTTACAGGTCCAGCCTCTCATCTGTATTTTCTGTTGTTATTGATGTTTTCTTTATTGTGATAACATCATCCCCTTTCTAAATCACTTTCTGCTTTTCTTTTATAACTAATGGCTGTGTAAATGAGGAGCCATGATCTGTGTGTATTTAAACAAAATAAAGGGTCCCGTAGTGATGTGTTTTTCACTATATCCTTCCTGCGAAGCCTATTTGGAGCTGCAGGGACAGTTCCTGTGTGCATGGGAGGAGGGGAAAGAACACTCACTTGGCAGCACTGCCAGGGAGCACCAGCGCTTGGCCTTCCAGAGCTGTTCTCGTTCCACTCCCACACTCTCCTTCTCATCCCTTGTGTTGGTGCAAGGCCTGAGTGCTCTGGCAGCCTGGTCACCGTCCTGCTGTGTGTCAGTCCTGTGAGCGCAGGCAGGGACAGGCCATGGGCACTGCTGTGACAGAGCTGGCCTCACAACAGCCTTTCCAGAAAGAAAGGTCATCTCCTATGGGCAGGGCCTGAAGGTTTAGGTCTTCTTCCAAGCTTCTCTGTAGAACATGCTGAAGTGACATGCAGATGCAAACAGCAGGGTACAGCTGCACAGTGTGTGTGTGCAGGGCTGGGCACACAGCAGTGTCCTCTCACAGCCAGGCCTCCTGCCAGAGACCTGCAGGACCAGCAGAGCAGGGGCTGGGCTGTGCCCCTGGGCACTGGACACCCCTTGAGAAGAAGTCTCAGGACAATCATCATGGACTGGCCCCTCACAACCTTCCTTTCCAGCCCTGGCCTCTCTCCCCAGCTCACAGAGGTTGCTCTTCCCTCCTTGGTGGGACACTGAATGAGTTGTTCAGCAGTCCATGTTGGCTTTGTACAGATGAGATGTAGGCACACACATCATGTACGTGAGGTGACACGCACGCGAGTGATCACAAACACCATCAATTCTTCCTTGTTTTTCCACTAAGGTCTGTGGCACAGACAAGGTCTTGAGGTCACTTGATGTTGGGAGGAACACCCCATGGGAAATCACCTGAATGCAGCACTGCGATCTTATTCCTTGAACTGAGGTCCCCATGTCCATTCCTCATGACGTGGGACATCTCAGATGAGTGCAGAGCAGGGTGACACACCACAGGGCTGAGGTGCCTCCCGTCCCTTTGGAGTGGCAACAGGAGGCCAGAGAGACACTGTGACTCCTGCCTCTGTGAGTGAAAGGGACAGACTCTGTCTCTGAACATCCCTGGGTGCATAAGCAGTCCTGAGACCAGCTCAGACACGGATGCCTGATGGAACCCTGGCATTTCTGTGTGTGACTCCAGGAAAAAACCTCAGTGGCCGAGTGAGATTCATCTCAGCTGCTGGGACAGGCTCATTGCAAGTGCTCCTGTCTGCTATATCACCCTTGCCCATGATTCCGGATTGTGCTTTCAAAAGTGACAGCAGAATCAGAGAAGTTCTGAGTTCCTTGGGAAAGGAAGATGTCAAACCCATCTTCAAGAAGGGCAGGAAGGAGAATTTGAATAATTACAGGCTGGTCAGCCTACCTCCATCCCTGGGAACGGGATAGGCCGCATCTTCCTGCACCAATCTCCAGGCACCTGAAGGACAAGGAAGGGATTGCTGAACCAAAATGAGCGGAAAACCCAAGGAGTCCCAAGAAATGCTCTGAACCCATTCCAGAGCTTTAGACCCCCGGGAAAGAGCTCAGTGACAGTGCAGCCCATGCAGTTGCATCTGTGTCCCTCACTGAGCAGCACAACCAGTGTGGAGTCACCCCATGGTCCTGCAGCCAACCTGCTCTGTAGAGCATCAGTGCCAGGTTGGGGCCCTGTGGGGAGCACAGGGAAGGGGCCAGGAGCACCAGACCAGATCAGAGGAGGGATGGGGGGAGATCAGACAGGAGCTGACCGGGGCTGGAAATTGCCTTGGAGAGAAAAATGCTGGTGTTCAGTTGCCCCAAGATAATACGCAGAGTTCAGGGTGCAGGGCCAGAAGTCCTTGCTGTCCTGGTGCTTCACCAGGCCCTGGAAGTAGCTGGAGAAGGATTGGTGTCCCCCACTTGCCATCTCTTAGTGCATCATCGCTCGTGAAGGGTGGCATGGAAAGCAAGTCTGGGACTCTGTTTCAGGATTTGCACCGAAGAAAGTATTCGCCCAGAAGCCACATCATTTTGCTCTGGTACTTCAGTCCTGGTGCTCATCACATGTCCTTAAGACAAACTTTTGCACCCTTCTTGTCAACCTTACCCCAAAAGTCACCCCTAGACAAGGCTCCTGAGCTGGGGCCGAGCTGGAGAACTGGGGTCCAGCTGTGACCAGAGGAAGGACAAGGCCTGTCCTGGGTCCTCTAAAGGGCCGGCAGCCTCTGATCTCCACCAGAAAAGGCAGCATGCAGGAAACTGTAGACCATCCCCAAGCCCATTGGAGGCCCTTAGGAAGAGTTCCTCTCTCCAAATATCCAGCCCAGCTTGTTGCTGCATGAACAACCAGGAGAAACTGCCCCAGGACCCTCATTCCAGACCCCATCTCCTCCACCCCATACAGGCAGTGCTCTCCCCCTTGTCACTGAGGTGGTTCCAGGGACCCAAGGGACACCTGTGGGGAGGAGATGTTGGGTAGTACGGTGTCCTTCAGTGCTCCTCATGGTACCTCCTGCTGGGCTTTGTGCCGCTGGTCACAACCCTCTGAGCCTGGCTGTTCAGTCAGTTCTCAGTGGTGCTAAACAGGAATATGCCCATGAGCACATTGGGCTGCACTGGGAGGAGCGTGGCCACCCAGCCAAGGGCAGTTATTGTCCATCTTGACTCCGCACTGGTGTGGTCACATCTGGAGCGGGGTGTCCCAGTGGGAGGTTCCCCACTCTGGAGGAACGGGGAGGAGCTGTCGTGTGGCCAGAGACAGTCTGGGTCATGTGTGGAGATGTTGAGAGACCCAAACTTCTTTAGCCTGGTGAAGTGGAGGCGGAGGAAACGTGCTGTTTTTACTGAAATTGAGTTAATTTTCTTCATGCATTTTGAATCTCTCTCCTTCATAGCTACTACAGTCATTTGTTTAGATTTGCTATGAGAATAATAACACTGTTTCTTCCCTGGGATAGATTTAATTTTTTCTTTTAGCAGCTTTACAGTGTTTGCCTTTTGGTAAGAAAGGAATGTCAGAACTCACTGATATCTTGGCTGTTGTCAGGGAAACCAAGGGCTTCTTTGGCCATCCAGCTGCAGATGCAAATTGGCAGGAGGGGACACAGACAGGACAGCACGTGGGTTGACATGCAGGCTGATCAATGAAATATTCCCTGTGATTAGCGTCATGCTCAGTATAAAGCCGGAGCTGGCTTTTAGGGCTTGTTACATCCGTTATTTTGGGTTTTCCAGCTGGTTTGGTTAGTTCCATTCAGAAGTTTCATTCTGTCAGGAGTTGGATGTCAGTTCGGTCTTTTGCCATTCTGCCATTTTGCAGTTGGCCCTTGGGCCTTTCTGCCTGTTGCCTTTTAGCTCTCTCTTGCTGGGATCAGCTGTTCAGGACCAAGGTGCTCCCTTCTGCAGGACTGGCTGTTCCGTGTGACTGGAGTTACATGAGGGATTGCACGGACTATGTTTTCTTAATTTAATTTATCTATTTCTATTTAATTTACCTTGACTATTAGTGAAACCAAGGACTTCTCTGGAGTCCAGCTGCAGGTGCAAATTTGTAGGAGGGGGCACAGACAGGACAGCACCTTGATTGACACCCAGGTCAATCAACGAGCTATTCTCTACCATTAGCATCATGCTCGGTATAAAGCTGGAGATGCCTTTTCCAGCTAGTTCATTTGAGTTTTCCGGCTACTATGGTTAGCTCTGTTGGGATTGCACTGAGTAGCGTATATTTTACTTTATGTATATTTTAGTATAAGTATATTATTAGTAGTAGTGTATTATTTTTATTGTTTTTATTGTCATCTTATATTTTTTTCTAAACCCACAAGTTTCTCCCTTCCCTTTCAGTTGTCTCCCTTATCCCACTTGGGGACTGGGAGCAGAATGTGAGCAGCTCTCATGGTCTTAGTTGGTGGCTGTGGTAAAACCATGACAAGAAAGAGTAGTAGTAGCTTCAGAAATCTTGAAAATCACTTTCCGAGATGATGGCACGCTTGTTCGTTTTTTTTTTTTTTTTTGCTAGAGGGAAACAGCATGAGAAAAGAAAACCATCAGAAACTGCAGCTCTGGAGGTCCAGAGTGGACCTCAGGGTAAAGAAATGTCATTCTGAGCACAGTGCTGTGGTCATTCAGAAGGACTCTGGATCAGCCATGGCTTTGTGTTTCAAGGAACAGCTGGTGGGGATGGAGAGACAGCAGCACAGGTGGGGACACACCGGGGTGAGAACAAGCTGGGGAAGCGCATGGGGTGTCTGCAGCCTGTGGGGAAACAGCCACAGGCCTGGGACAGTGTAGGATGGACCGTGGTGGAGATGGCCAAGGGTGCTGGCAAGGCTGGATGTCCCTGAAAGACCCAAGGTCTTTGTCCCCTTGGCTATGGCTGATGTCCCTGACAGCGAGGCCGAAGAGGAGACACATGGTTGTCATGGCCATGGCGCCCCATTGCCTCCTTGCACCCCCCAGGGAGTGTCACACCATTGTCCTGCACTGGGCATCATCCCCACATCCCCAGGAAGAGCCCTGAGACACACGTGAGGGACAGGATCTCCCTTCCTAGGGGCAGGGGGTCAGGGCTTGGCCATTGTCCTTCATCAAACAAATCAGGGGTTTTCTCAGCATCAGAGCTGCTGCACTTTGCCTTTGCCTGATGCAATCACTGCCTCCAATTATCTGCTCTAACGAGTCCCTGGGGAGGCTTTGTCAGTAATGGCCTCAGTGGGGCCCATTAATGCTTCAAGGTACTTTGGAGTTTGCTTCTGACTTGGGCTTCTTGAGGAGATTCTTCAGTCTGTCCTTGGTATCTGAGGTTCATGGACTCAGCACCAAATACGCCATGGGGCTCATTAAAACACAGAAAGCCCTAACAAGCCATGTTTCTTTCCTAATTTTCTTCCAATCTTCAAGACTTGTAGAACTAACTGGAGAGGTTTCAATGGGACACTTACTGATGAAGATTTCAAAGAAGATTTCATAAAGGAGGGGTTTTTCTTTCAAGGGTATTTTCTGTCATTTTTCAGTGTGTAGAAGAAGTGACAGCAGCATTCTGCAACGGACATTGATCCAGAGGGTCTCCTGAAGCCATCTGGACAGGCAGGAGAACAGTCCCTTGAGGCTGGACACTGTATGGACACCCTTGCTGCTCACCCCCCACCCCCAGTCTGCCCGTTCCCTCCTTGGCCACCTGGGACTTGCATCACTTTTCCTCACATCAGACTTCTGCACTGAGCTCTGCAGGTGGATGCTGCAGCTCCTGCACACCAGCTCCCACCTGCTCTCCTGTGTAAACACTACACAATTTCATAAACACTAAACCACTTTCCTCAACTGTGTGTGTAAGCTGGATCTAATGAGGTCCACCATCCACATGGGACATCCACACAAGAACTGTTTTAGACAGCGAGATGGGAAAAGATTAATTAATTAAACCTCTGAAGAATGGGGCAAGTTTGTAACTCCCTGAAGCTCTGAAGCAGAAAGCAGACAGTTGAGAGGGAACTGAGTGACCAAAGAGCAAGTGGAGGAGGAAACCTGAGAGCACTGGGAAGGGCAAACGTCCAGACAGTCTGCTGGAAAGTTGTCCTTTGACATGGACATTTAATCAGGAGAGGTGGAAACTCCCGAATGACAAGGGAGATGAAATAATAGAGTGTTGGTAATAGAAGTACAGGGGAAGACCAATATTTGTTTTCGTACCCTTAGTACACTTCCCGGTAATTCACTTTTTAACATTTTTTTGTGTTTGTGGTGGGGGTTTTTTTGTTTGTTTTGGATTTTTGTTTTAATATGTTAAAAACAAACAAACAATCAAACTCAGAAACAAACACACCAAACAAACAAACCCAAAACAAAAAAAAAAAAACAAACCAAAAAAAACCCCACCACCAACAACAAAGTGCAGCTTTCCAGGCAGACATCAGTCATCAGTTGTCTCACCATAAACAGCCAGGGCCATTTGAGGGGCCCCAGTGCACCTGAGGTGCTGGCCTGGGATTGGCATCTATCACAGAGGACCTGGGGGAGACCAGAGCACCTTGCAATGCAGGGGGAGCCTGGGCAGGGGTTCCCGGGGCATCTACACTGGCACCAGGTGTCTGTGTCCCTGGAGCTGAAGACATTTGTGTCCTAAATCCATTCCCAGTTCTGGAAAACTCTTTGCTTTTCAAAGAAAAGAAACCCTCCCAAAGAAAAAAAGAAAAATAAAGACAAGTATGTTGACACCTTCCTTTGCTTTGGATCTTTGTCTTCAGTTCTTCTTATTTTAATTTTCATTGACATTAACTGACATCTGTTGGGCCCGCAGGCATTAACCCAAGATCATTTTGTGTCTTGCATAGCGCCCCATGCCCTCTAAACCTTCCCTGCCCAGGACTCCTCACACTTTGCCCAGAGCGAGTCACACTGAGCTGTTGACTGGTTCACTGGCTGAGATGTTGGTTTAGATGGTCACCTACAGCACAGCTGGATTCATGGCCCATAATCATCTGCTCTGACCAGTTAGAAACAGAGCCCAGCATCACAATGGGATCATATGGGAAGTGAGGTTGAAGGGACCTCAGGAGTCTGCAGTCCAACCTGTCACAAACTGGGTCACACCAAGGTGTTCAAGCCCTGATTCAATCAGAGATTGAAAACCTGCAAAGACAGAGACTGTGCAGCCTCTCTGGGTGACCTGAGACAGCACTTGGCTGAGCTCAAGGGGAAAAAGCTTTTCCTTATGTCCAGGCTGAACCTCTCTCACCTTCCACCCATTCTCTTCTGTTCTTCTACCACACACCATGGTGAAGAGCCTGGCTGCGTGTTCTCCATGGCCTCCTATAAGAGTTGGTTCGAAGAACAGTATTTGCCTGAACATCGCCATCAGGGACTTGGAGAACAGATGCCCTGATAGAAAGAACTGTACGAGGACTTGGAGAGAGCCCTGAGGAAAAGAACTGTGTTGTACAGGTCTCTCTGACCTGGGGCTACAGGTAACAATAGCTGCTGTCCAGAAGATGATTTCACCTGATGCCTCTAGCCAAACTCGCCCCCACCTCCTCCCTGCTACTAAGGCCAGCGAAGCAGAGCATGGGCAGAGGCTTGACGAAGGTCTAGAGGTCACCCAGCGGACCAGTAAGAGACCCCTGAACCGAGGCGACGCAGGCACAGACGGGTTCTGGCAAGTGAAGAGGGGACTCTTCAGGCCTGCGCAGTTCAGCCTGGATTGCGAAACAAAGGCGGTGACTGGCCTCAATCAACGGGAGAGAGGAGGGGTGAAGAAGTGTAAAAGACGATTCCCATCATTGAGATGTCCCCACCAAAGGATCATGGATCATGGCGGAAGACTGGCAGGATGCTGCTTTTGGGACCTGAGACCATAGGGACGCCTTTGGAACTCGTGGTGGTAGCTAATCCTCTTTCCCCCTTTTTTTTCTCTTTCCCTTTTCTCCACTTTCTCTATCACATGCCGCTTTACAGGCAAAATTATAGAGTTAACACTGTTTGATTGAATTATTACCCCTTGGCATTTTGGTTGCCTTAATTTTGCGCTTCGAGATCAAGGTAAATGAACCATCACGAGTCCATCATTGAATGGACCGTGACATTAAATTGGTGTCACGGACAGGATTCTGAGAATACAGAGGAGTGCAGGTACTGTGTGGTCTGTAACAGGGGAAGAAAGTTTCGCTCCAGCCACACCTGGCCCTACACCCGATAAGGTGATAGGTGTCCAGAAGGTAAGGGGGGCGATTCAGGTTTTTTGCACACCACACATGCCTTGGTGTTGAGCGCTCCAAACTTGAGTTGAGGGCTCTGTCTCTGGGATCTCAAAGTGCAAAAATGGGTGTTGTTCTCATGTTGATGAGAATTGTCCGCTAGGGAGAGTGAAGGGGCAATCCTGTGTGTTTGCGTAACTAAGTTGAGCCTTCCCGTAGCAGATTTTTGTCCCCTCCAACCACTCGGGAAAGAGAAGGGTGACACAGCAGTTGCTGTGCTTTTGTATAACTAAGTTGTGCCTTACCGAAGTGGGTTTGGCCCCTTCATAAAAAGAATGACTGAAAAGGCTGATAATCAAGATTTTTGGTTAGGGAAAGATCGAGACTCGCTCTACACACTTTTAGCAAAGTGATGAGGAATACCCACACGTGAGACCCTTAGTGAAAACAGAATATTTTCATGCAAATGAAGAGGATACTGACCCTTATATTACAACTAAGCAAACACCTTACACTGCCACCGAGCTGGCCAAGCTAAAGTGAGAGTATGGGCGCCTCCCCTAAAGAATCTGAAACGGAGCACGTGTGGCACGTATCCCTAACTGGGGGAGACCAAATTCAGTTAAGTGAACAGGAAGCTAATGGTTAGTAGGGGCATGGAGTTTTCTTAACAACTGGTGACAGACGTGCCCCGTGGTCCCTAACCCAGCGAGCTGCTTATTGGGCTGGAGGGCTAAACCCTTTAGATAGGGGAGAGCCCCTGGCAATCACTGGCACACCTGATCAATTGCTAGAAAGTGCACACAAAGCAGCCTGCTTGCAAATGATACATGAAAGAAAATTGATTCCTGAATGTGAATCCTCAATGATGCTGCCGGTGAGTCCTGACATGATGACTCCCTTGATAAGGGGACTTCCAGAGACACTTAAACCTTCAAAGGACAATCACATTGATGAGCCCAGTAGAAAGATTGGAAGGTTTGATCAGAAGCCAGGGTACCAGAAGTGGGAGCCAGAGGGATGGAGCTGACACTGCCATTGATTCACTGTTCACCCCTGCCCCGACTTCCCCCAACCAACCAAATACTAAAAAGGTGTGGACGTGGGGGGAAGCAGCACAAGAATTGATACATTATAATAGGAAATATGGCCCTGTAAAAATCCTAGAAGAAAGGTCGAGAGGAATCTGTCATGTTAGAGTCAAGAATCTGCCCCTTTCTACCAGTACTGCTGCTGCTACCAGTGCTCCAAGAAAGAAGCATGCACATATTAGAAGAGGAAAGGAGGAACAACCTAAGATCCAACAACAATGGTGGGTTTTGGGAATTAAAAAGGGAGTTCCCGGAGATATAATGGAGGGCGTACTTACCCCTTGATAAACTGAGTAAACTGGTATCAAGGTGGCATAATGCAAAAGAACATTCACAGAGCATGAAAGAAGTCCTACCCGTTACACCTTCAGCTCCCTTCTCCACCAAGGATGAAACTCTCCCAGGAACAGGAAAACGAGAACCTCCATTCCCTCCATTCTGCACTCATACGTGAAGGGTGGGACGTGACAGGCTGTGGATATTACAACATAGTCCAGAAGCTTCTCAGCTTCTCTGGGCACCTCCTTTGCTGAGGACCCTGTCAACTGACTGAGGGTCCCACCCCTCCTGCCCCCCAGCTGGTGCAGGTGAAGTCACCCTGCCCGGGGCAGGGGAGGATGTGACTGTCAGCACCTTGGTACCACCCTGGTGTGTACGTGGGGACAGGCACAGTGGGGCACAAAAGGTGTGAAGGAGCCATCGACTGCCCCATTGAAGGCTCTGGATCTCAGGGGGACGTGCAACTGCCACAGTGGGGCATTGTGATGTCACTGGTCATGTCACAAAGGGCCCTGCCCAGGCACCCCTTTAAAAGCAGGGCGGGGGTGCAGAGCTGCATCCTCTGGCAGGACAGGGAGGTGGCCACTCCACCATGGCTCGGTCCTGGTGAAAGAGGAGATGTCGCCGCAGCTGGAAACACTGCCGTGGCCGGCGCCACTACCAGAGCCGCTCTCGCTGCCGCTATGTCCCATCCCTGGAAACTGTGAGGCCCCTAAGAGCCAAAATTTCCCATCCCTGCACACCTTGGGCCACTCAGGGTAAAATTTCCTGTCCCTGGACCCATTAGGTCACCAAGACCTAAAATGTCACATCCCTGGACTGCTTGGGTCACCGAGAGCCAGAATGTCCCATGCCAGACACTGGATATCCCATCCATGGAGACTCTGGGACCAAGACCTAAAATGTCCCATCCCTGGATCCAGGATGTCCCGTCTCTAGACACTTTAGGCCACCCAGGCCCAGATATCCCATCTCTGGACCCCATGAAGCCACCAAGACCCAGGATGACCCATCCTTGGAAACTCTGGGGACACCAAGTCCTAAGATGTCCCATCTCCAGCCACCTTGGGCCACCAAGATCAAGATGTCCCATCCCTGGACACTTTGGGCCACCAAGACCTAAAATATCGCATCCCTGGATCAAAGATGTCTCATGCCTGGAGACTTTGGGCCACCAAGACGCAGGATGTCCCATTCCTAGACCCAAGATGTCCCATCTCCAGCCCCCTTGGGCTACCCAGGCCAAGATGTCCCATCCCTGGAAACTTTGGGCCACCAAGATGAAGATGCCTCATCTCTGGACACTTTGGAACACTAAGACCAAGATGTCCCATCTCTGGACCCAAGATGTCCCATCTCCAGCCCTCTTGGGCCAACCAGACCCCTGATGTCCAATCCCTGGACCCCTTAGGCCAACAAGATGTCCCATGCCTGGACTTTGTGAGGCCATCAGGTGCCAAAATGCCCCATCCTTGGATACTTTAGGTGACCAAGACCAAGATGTCTCATCCCTGAAAACTATGAGGTCACCAAGACAGAAGATGTCCCATGCCTGGACACATTTGGTGACCAAGACCTAAAATATCCTATGCTTGGGCCCCTTGGGCTACCAAGACCTAAAATGTCTCATCCCTGGACACTTTGGGCCACCAAGACCCAGGATATCTCATCCCTGGCCTAAAAATGTCCCATGTGCAAATGTCTCAGTCGTCGAGATCAGCTGATCGGGACCAGCTCGGCCGGAGCCGTTCAGAGCGATCTTGAGGTAAGGAGAAGCGTGGGGGTGGGTTTTGGTTTCGGGACCCGGCAGCCCCCGGCAGCCCTTGCGAGAGCGGCTGACGTGGCGTGGGCGTTACCACGGTGACGGCGGGAGATTTAAAAGCGGGTGAAACTCGCAACTAGCACTCAGTCGTCGAGATCAGCTGATCGGGACCAGCTCGGCCGGAGCCGTTCAGAGCGATCTCGAGGTAAGGAGAAGCGTGGGGGTGGGTTTTGGTTTCGGGACCCGGCAGCCCCCGGCAGCCCTTGCGAGAGCGGCTGACGTGGCGTGGGCGTTACCACGGTGACGGCGGGAGATTTAAAAGCGGGTGAAACTCGCAACTAGCACTCAGTCGTCGAGATCAGCTGATCGGGACCAGCTCGGCCGGAGCCGTTCAGAGCGATCTCGAGGTAAGGAGAAGCGTGGGGGTGGGTTTTAGTTTCGGGACCCGGCAGCCCCCGGCAGCCCTTGCGAGAGCGGCTGACGTGGCGTGGGCGTTACCACGGGGACGGCGATCACACCCCTGCCCCTCGCCTTGAAAAAGCCTCAGGGAGGGCAGCGACACGTCGCTGCCCACCAGGCGCTGGGACAGACAACCAGCTTGTGACGCGGTGAGTATCACCCACACTGTGCTGCAGCGGCAGGTGGAGCAGCTCGTGCAGTAGGGCGCAGAGACTATCACTCCTCGCTTGTTAGACCTTCTTACCTACTGCCAGTGTCCCTGACTGTTGCCAAACATGGTCTCCTCCAGGAAGAGAGCTTGCTTAAAGAAGACTGTGTCGACTCAGACGGAGCTACTGCCTCGAACCGTGGCTGTCCAGGTGTCCGGCTGCAGGGAGTGCCAGAGCCTGCTGCTGCCGGGGGAGGGAGATGAGCATTCAGCCTGTGTGAGGTGTGAGCAGGTGCAAGATCTGCTCGTCATGGTTGCAAAGCTTAAGGAGGAGATTGAGACACTGAGGTCCATCAGGGAGTGTGAAAGGGAGATTGACTGGTGGAGTAACTCCCTGGCGTGCCAGGCAGAAAGGCCCCAAGGGGGAACCCCCCAAAAGGTGATGGACCCCCTGCCCTGTCAGGCAGAGAGGGAGGATTTGAGAGAGCCCCCGCCCTGTCGCTGTCGGGCAGAAGTAGGGGGTCAAACAGCTGAGGAGGGTTGGAAGCGAGTACCAGTTAGGCGTCGCGGGCAACCCCCCTCCCTACCTGCTTTGCTTCCCCAGGTGCCCCTCCGTAATAGGTTTGAGGCCCTGGATATTGAAGAAGATGTAGGTGGGGATGTGGTGCAAGGGCCACCTACGAAGTCACATAGGAAGAGGCGATCGACTCCACGCCTCAAGACTGCCTCCGATAAAAAAGAAAGAAGGGTAATTGTGGTAGGCAATTCCCTTCTGAGAGGGATGGAGGGCCTGATATGCAGAGCTGACCCTCAGCATCGGGAAGTTTGTAGCCTACCTGGAGCTCGGATCAGGGACATCGCCAGGGCGCTCCCCAAACTGGTGCGCCCAATGGACTATTACCCCCTACTGATCTTTCAGACAGATGGGGAGGAAGCGGCATCCCGTAGTCTGAGGGGAATGAAGAGAGACTTCAAGGCCTTGGGACGAATGGTGAAAGAGTCTGGGGCTCAAGTTATCTTGTCTTCCCTCCTTCCATTTTTGGGTGATGATGTGGGACGGAATAGAAAAATTGAGTCCGTAAATGATTGGCTTCGGGACTGGTGCTACAGGCAGGGCTTTGGGTTCTTTGATAACGGCTGGTTTTATAAGACACCAGTCCGGTCAGTGATATGTGGGAAAGGTTTATCCCACAGGGGTAAAAAGATGCTGGGACAGGAATTAGCAGGGCTCATTTGCAGGGCTTTAAACTAGATTTGAAGGGGGATGGGGTTGTAGCTGGGCTTGCATCAGTGGGGCAGCACACTGGAATCAATAAAGACCAGGAGGCCCCCCAGGCCCCTAGGGTGAAATCGGTGTACTCGGCTCGCTCCCTGAAGTGCCTGTACACCAATGCGCGCAGCATGGGGAATAAGCAGGAGGAGTTAGAAACCTGTGTTCGGTCAGGAGATTATGATCTGGTGGCATTAACAGAGACATGGTGGGACAGCTCACATGGCTGGAATGTGGTCATGGATGGCTATGCCCTTTTCAGGAAAGACAGGCCAGCCAGACGAGGTGGTGGAGTTGCTCTTTATGTGAGAGAGCAACTGCAATGTATAGAGTACTGTCCAGGTGCGGTTGAGGAGCAAGTTGAGAGTCTGTGGGTGACAATTAAGGGGCAGGCTGGCAGGGGTGACACTGTTGTGGGAGTCTATTACAGGCCACCAGATCAGGGTGAGGAAGTTGATGAGGCCTTCTATGGGCAGCTGAGCGTGGCCTCACAGTCACAGGCTCTGGTTGTTATGGGGGATTTTAACTACCCTGATGTTTGCTGGAAGGACTACTCAGCCAGCCAGCCTCAGTCTAGGAGGTTCCTCCAGTGCATTGATGATAACTTTCTGATGCAAATGGTGGAGGAGCCAACTAGAAGAGGTGCCCTGCTGGATCTCGTCCTCGCTAACAAGGAGGGTCTGGTTGAAGCAGTAAAGGTGGGGGGCTGCCTTGGTTGCAGTGACCATGAGATGGTGGAGTTCAGAATCTCCTGTGGTGGGAGCAGAATACCGAGCAGAATTGCAACCCTGGACTTCAGCAGGGCCGACTTCGGCCTGTTCAAACAATTGCTGGAGGAAATCCCGTGGGCAAGGCTGCTTGAAGGTAAAGGGGCCCAAGATAGTTGGTTAACTTTCAGGGACTGCTTCTACCAAGCTCAAGATCAGAGCATCCCAACACATAGGGAGTCAAGGAAGGGAGCCAGGAGACCTGCGTGGTTAAACAGGGAACTGCTGGGCAAACTCAAGTGGAAGAGGAGGGTTTACAAATCATGGAAGGAGGGGCTGGCCACTTGGGAAGAATATAAGGCTGTTGTCAGAGGATGTAGGGAGGCAACTAGGAAAGCTAAGGCCTCCTTAGAGTTAAACCTGGCGAGAGGGGTCAAGGACAACAGGAAGAGGTTCTTTAAATACATGGCAGATAAAACTAACACCAGAGGCAATGTAGGCCCACTGATGAACGGGGTGGGTGCCCTGGTGACAGAAGATACAGAGAAGGCAGAATTACTGAATGCCTTCTTTGTCTCTGTCTACTCTGCCGGAGGCTGTCCTGAGGAGCCCCGTACCCCTGAGGCCCCAGAGGAAGGCAGGGCAATGGAGGAGTCTGCCTCAGTTGATGAGGACTGGGTTAGGGAGCAATTAAGCAATCTGGACATCCATAAATCCATGGGTCCAGATGGGATGCACCCGCGGGTGCTGAGGGAGCTGGCTGAAGTCATTGCTGGACCGCTCTCCATCATCTTTGCCAAGTCTTGGGAAACGGGAGAGGTGCCTGAGGACTGGAGGAAAGCAAATGTCACTCCGGTCTTCAAAAAGGGCAAGAAGGAGGACCCGGGCAACTATAGACCGGTCAGCCTCACCTCCATCCCAGGGAAAGTGATGGAACACCTTATCCTTGGTGCCATCTTAAGACATATCAAGGAGAAGAGGGTCATCAGGGACAGTCAGCATGGCTTCACCAAGGGGAAGTCGTGTTTGACCAACCTCATAGCCTTTTATGAAGACGTAACAAGGTGGATTGACGATGGCAGAGCAGTGGATGTGGTCTACCTTGACTTCAGCAAAGCATTTGACACCGTCTCCCACAGCATCCTCACGGCAAAACTGAGGAAGTGTGGACTGGATGATCGGGTAGTGAGGTGGACTGCAAACTGGCTGAAGGAGAGAAGCCAGAGAGTTGTGATCAATGGGGCGGAGTCTGGTTGGAGGCCTGTATCTAGTGGAGTGCCTCAAGGGTCAGTTCTGGGACCAATACTGTTCAATATATTCATCAATGACTTGGATGAGGGAATTGAGTGTACTATCAGCAAGTTTGCTGATGACACCAAGCTGGGAGGAATGGCTGACACGCCAGAGGGCTGTGCTGCCATCCAGCGAGATCTGGACAGGCTGGAGAGTTGGGCGGGGAAAAATTTAATGAAATATAACAAGGGGAAATGTAGAGTCTTGCATCTGGGCAGGAACAACCCCAGGTTCCAGTACAGGTTGGGGAATGACCTATTAGAGAGCAGTGTAGGGGAAAGAGACCTGGGGGTCCTGGTGGACAGCAGGATGACCATGAGCCAGCACTGGGCCCTTGTGGCCAAGAAGGCCAATGGCATCCTGGGGTGTATTAGAAGGGGGGTGGTTAGTAGGTCCAGAGAGGTTCTCCTTCCCCTCTACTCTGCCCTGGTGAGACCTCATCTGGAATATTGTGTCCAGTTCTGGGCCCCTCAGTTCAAGAAGGACAGGGAACTGCTGGAGAGAGTCCAGCGCAGGGCCACAAAGATGATTAAGGGAGTGGAGCATCTCCCTTATGAGGAAAGGCTGAGGGAGCTGGGTCTCTTTAGCTTGGAGAAGAGGAGACTGAGGGGTGACCTCATTAATGTTTATAAATATATAAAGGGTGGGTGTCACGAGGATGGAGCTAGGCTCTTCTCGGTGACGACCAACAGTAAGACAAGGGGTAATGGGTTCAAGCTGGAACACAAGAGGTTCCACTTAAATGTGAGAAGAAACTTCTTCTCAGTGAGGGTGACAGAACACTGGAACAGGCTGCCCGGGGGGGTTGTGGATTCTCCTTCTCTGGAGACATTCAAAACCCGCCTGGACGCCTTCCTGTGTAACCTCACCTAAGTTTTCCTGCTCTGGCAGGGGGATTGGACTAGATGATCTTTTGAGGTCCCTTCCAATCCCTAACATTCTGTGATTCTGTGATTCTGTGATTTGCAGCCATCTTGGGCCACCAAGACCTTCAATGTCCCAACCCTTGCACCCCTTGGACCACCCAGGCCAAGATGTCCCATCCCTGAACACTGTGAGGACACCAAGACCCAGGATGTCACATCCCTAGACCCTTTGGGGACACCAAGTCCTAAGATGTCCCATCTCCAGCCCCCTTGGGCCACCCAGGCCAAGATTTCCCATCTCTGGACAACTTTGGCCACAAAGACATAAAATGTCCAATCCCAGACACCTAATGTACCATCCCTGGAGACTTTGGGCCAACAAGACCTAAAATGTCCCATCCCTGGACCCCTCGGACCACCAAGACCAAAAATGTCCCATCCCTGGACCCCTTGGGCCACAGAGAGCAAGGGTGTCTCATCCCACACCCCGGATGTCCCATCCCTGGACATTTGGGCCAACAAGACCCAGGATGTCCCAGCTCTGGACACAATATGTCCCATCTTAGCCCCTTTGAGCCACCAATACCTAAAATGCCCCAATCCATGGACCACCCAGGCCAAGATGTCAATTCCCTGGACACTTTGAACTACCAAGACCCAGGATGTCCCTTTTCCGGACCCCTTAGGCCACCAAGATATAAAATGTCCAATCCCAGACCCCACATGTCCCATCCCTGGACACATTTGGCCACCAAGACTTAAAATGTCCCATCCCTGGACACTTTGGGACACCCAGGCATAGATGTCCCATCCCTGGACACTGTGAGGCCACCAAGACCCAGGATGTCGTATCTCCGGACCCCTTTGGCTACCAAGACCAGGATGTGCCATGTTCAGCCATCTTGGGAAACCAAGACCAAGATGTCCCATCTTTGGACTCCTTGGGCCACTGTGAACCCAAATGACCCATCTCAGAGCTCCAATGCCCCATCACTGGAAACTTTGGGCCACCGAGACCAAGATATCCCATCCCTAGATCCAAGATGTCCCATCTCTGGACCCAAAATGTCCCATCCCTGGACACTTCGGGCCACCAAGATGCAGGATGTCCCATCTCTGGAACTTTTAAGCCACCAAGACCCAAAATGTCCCATCTCCAGGCATCCTGGTCCACCAAGACCAAGATGTCGCATCACTGGACCCCTTGGGCCACCGAGACCAAGATGTCCCTTTCCTGGAGTGAAGATGTCCCATCTCTGGACCCAAAATGTCCCATCCCTGGACTCTTGGGGCCACCAAGACCCAGGATGTCCCAACCCTTGGACCCCTGGAGCTCCCAGGCCAAGATGTCCTATCCTTGCACTGAAGATCTCCCATCGCTGGACACTTTGGGCCACCAAGATGCAGAATGTCCAATCTCCAGCCCCCTTGCTCCACCAAGACCAGACCCAAAATGTCCCATCTCCAGCGCCCTTGGGCCATCAAGAGCCAAAATTTCCCATCCCTGGATACCTTGCGCCAATCAGCGCAAGATGTGCCATCCCTGAAACCCTTAGGCCACCAGGACACAAAATGTCCCATATCTGGACACGTTGGGCCATCAATACCGAAAATGTCCTAAACTGGGACCCCTTAGACCACCAAGACCCAAGATGTCCCATCCTTGGACACCCTGGGGACAATAAGACCAAGGACATCCCTTCTCTGGACTCAAGATGTCCCATTTGCAGCCATCTTGAGCCATCAAGATGTTAAATGCCCCAACCCGTGGACCACCCAGGCCAGGATGTCCCATCCCTGGACACTGTGAGGACACCAAGACCCAGGATATCCCATCTCTGGACCCCTTCGACTACCAAGATCAGGATGTCCCATCCCTGGACCACCTGGGCCACCCAGACCCAGGATATCTCATCCCTGGACTCAAATTGTCCCATCTCCAGCCCCCTTGGGCCATCAAGAGCTAAAATTTCCCATCCCTGTATCCCCTGGGCTACACAGAGCAGGATGTCCCATCCCTGGACCCCTTAGGCCAACAAGACCTAGAATGTCCCATCCCTGGACACTTTGGGCCACCCAGGCCAAGATGTCACATCCCTGGACCCTGTGAAGCCATCAAGACTCAGGATGTCCTATTCCTGGATACATTGGGGACACCAAATCTTATAATGTCCCATCTCCAGCTCCATTGTGCCACCCAGGCCCCGATGTCCCATGTCTGGACCCCTTAGGCGAACCAGAACCAAGACCTCAACATCTCCCCCAACTTCGTCCCACCTTATGTGGAGAGTATTGAACTCCAAGACCTCAAAACTTCTCCCCAAACTTACCCCCTCCTCACCTGGGGATGTTCAACCCCAACCATCTCCCTAACTTCACCGCACCTCATCTAGAGGATGTTGGACCCCCAGACCAAACATCTTCCCCAACTTCACCCCACCTCACCCGGAGGAGGTTGAACTCCAGCTGAGACCAAACATCTCCTCCAATGTTGTCCCATCTCGGGAATAGTGAACCCAAGACCCCAAACGCCTCTCCAACTTTGTCCCACCTCATCTAGAGGGTGGAGAACCCCAAGACACCAAACATCTCCCGCAGTGTTGTCCCACGTCATCCAGAGGATGTTGAACCCCAACATCTCACCCAATTTTGTCCCATCTGGAGGATATTGAACCCCAAGACCCCAAACACCTCCCCAACTTCATGCCTTCTTTACCTGGAGGATGTTGAACCCCAACCAAGACTCCAAATGTCGTTGCCAATTTTGTCCTACCTCATCTGGAATGTGGAGAACCCAGGACTCCAAAACATCTCCCGCAGTGTTGTCCCACCCGAGGGATGGAGTACCCAAGACCCAACCATCTCCCCCAACTTCATCTCTCCTCATCTAGCCGGTGGAGAACTCCAAGACCCCCAACATCTCCCTCAGTGTTGTCCCACCCAGAGGATGTTGAACCCCAACCAAGACCTGCAAACATCTCCCCAAATTCATCCCTCTTCCCCTGGAAGGATGGAGAACCCAAGACATGAACCATCTCCCTCAATGTTCTCCCACCTCACGCTGACAATGTTGAACTCCAAGACTCCAAGATCTCCCCAATTTTGTCCCACCTGGAGGATGTTGAACCCCAACTGAGACCCCCAAACATCTTCCCAACTTCATCCAACCTCATCTGGAGGATGGAAAACACAAGACCCTAACATCTCCCACGAACTCCTCCTGATTGGTGAGTGGAGGGGGTGGGGCCCGTGGGTGGGGTCTGTGGGCGGGGCCTGCCAGGGGCAGTGGCCACTGCTGCTCTCCCAGGGAAGTTCATCTGGATCCATTTTGGGGCCACCAGGAAGTTGGTGTCACCCAACAAGACGTGTGAGTGGGCGGAGGGCCCAGCAGGGGGCATCTAGTTGGCCAGCGTCTACTTGTCCATCATCCATCTGTCCATCCATCCGTCCCTCCACATGGCCATCCCTCCATCTCCTCATCCCACCACCCACGTGACCCTCCGTCTCCATCTCCTGGTGTCTCCACCCTCATCTGTCCATATGTCCATCCCCATCTTCTCACCCACCTCCTGGTCCCTCCATCTCCATCTCCTGGTGTATCCATCACCTCGTGTCTCTGTCCATCTGTCCATCCCGAGCTCCTCACCCACCACCCACCCGACCCTCCCTCTCTTGGTGTGTCTATCTCCTCATCCATCCATCTCCTCACATCTCCCTCTCCTGGCCCCTCCATCTCACAGAATCACAGAAATCAGGGATTGGAAGGTGTAAGAGTCGGTCCGAAGAACAGTACTTGCCTGAACATCGCCATCAGGGACTTGGAGAACAGATGTCCTGATAGAAAGGATTGGACAACGACTTGGAGAGAGGCCTGACGAAAAAAATTGTGTTGTACAGGTCTCTCCAACCCGGGGGCTACAGGTAACAATGGCTGCTGTACGGATTCCACCTGCTGCCGCAGCCAGACTTGCCCCCACCTCCTAAAAGGAATTGTGTTCTACAGGTCTCTCCCACCTGGGGACTATAGCTGCTGTGCAGAAGATGGATTTTCACCTGCTGCCTCAGCCAAACTTGCCCCCACCTCCTCCCTGCTACTAAGGCCAGTGAAGAAGAGCATGCGCAGAGGCTTGACGAAGGTCTTGAGGTCACCCAATGGACCAGTAAGAGACCCCTGAACTGAGGCGATGCAGGCACAGACGGGTTCTGGCAAGCGAAGCGGGGACTCTTCGGGCCTGCGCAGTTCAGCCTGGATTGCGAAACAAAGGCAGAGATTGGCCTCAATCCATGGGAGCAAAGCGGGGTGAAGAAGCATGAAAGACGATTCCCAACGGGACATCGCTGAGCTCTCCCCACCAAAGGATCACGGATCACAACGGAGAACCGGCAGGACTCTTCTCACGACACCGGAGACCATAGGGACGCCTTTGGATCTCATAGTGGTAGCCAACCCTTTTTTTTCCCCCTTTCTTTTCTTTCCTTTTTCTCTACTCTCTCTATCACGTGCCGCTTTACAGGCAAAATAAATAAAGAAATATTGATGATTGAATTACAACCTCTTGGCTTTTTGATTGCCTTACATTTGCACTTCAAGATCAAGGTGAATGAAGCATCACGAGTCCATCACCGAATGGACCGTGACAGGCCTGGAGCACAAGTCTTATGAGGAGCGGCTGAGGGGCATGAGGCCGTTTAGCCTGGAAAAAAAGAGTCTGAGGGGAGACCTTATCGGTCTCTACAACTACCTGAGAGGAGGTTGTAGCGTGATGGGTGTTGGTCTCTTCTCCCAAGCAGCAAGTGATAGGACGAGAGGAAATGGTCTCAAGTTGTGCCAGGGAAGGTTCAGGTTGGATATTAGGAGACATTTCTTCATGGAAAAAGTTGTGAAGCAGTGGAACAGGCTGCCCAGGGAAGTGGTGGAGTCACCATTCCTGGAGGTGTTTAGAAGACATTTAATTGGGTTTCTTAGGGACATGGTTTAGTGCTAGAGTTGGGTTATGATTAGACTCGATGATCCTGAGGGTCTCTTCCAGCTGAAATTTTTCTATAATTCTATTAACAAATCAAATTCAGGGCAGTTATTCCCTTTAATGCCAGTTACAGGCCTGCAGTGTTACGTGAGGTGCCAAGGCTCTCGCACACCCCTACATGCACTGGGCAGGGACAGCGATGGTCCTGTCCAGGGCAGCCATCCCCATCCACAGTGAGTGTGGGACAGACACCCCAGACAGCATTGCAGACAGATTCGGTGCCTTTGTGCAAGAAACTCATTCCCACCTCTGAAGCATCGCAAGATCTGTCCCTTCTCTATCCAGGAGATGTAGGGCAGCCCATGAATAGGAAGCGCTTCACACCGGAGTGTCCATGCGTATAGCTACACTTCCAAATCTCCTTTTTTTCTTTTCACCACCCTGTTCTCACCCCCTTGATAACACAATCAAGGAACAGACAAACCATTGTCACCTTGGGCCTGTCAGCAGCACCTTGTC
This sequence comes from Caloenas nicobarica, assembly GCF_036013445.1. Lineage (NCBI taxonomy): Eukaryota > Metazoa > Chordata > Aves > Columbiformes > Columbidae > Caloenas > Caloenas nicobarica. The sequence continues at coordinate 998,900 of NC_088272.1, forward strand.
CTTCCTAGAGATCAGTGACACGTCTGCCCAAGTACCTCAGGGGCAGCAGAGACGCCACTGACAAAACACACGTTTCCTTCCAGGTCTGTCATTGCCAGCCCTGTTTCTCTCTGGCCTTGGGGACAGCAGGGCTTGCTCACTCTCCTGTTGCCCAGTTTCAGCCCTAACTTTCCATCTGCCCACCACTGTGACATTGCTCTGCTCTGAAGTCAAACCTTTGCACACATGGGGACCTGGATTCTTGATACCAACCAGATTTCCCGAGAACTCTCAGAGCGTGGCCGGGTGCTACAGCTGAGGTGCCACAGCCCAACTGTGCACTGATGCCCTCAGCCAAGGGCACAGCCAGGACAAGCTGCAGCCTGTGCTGTTTGACACCCATGGAGTCACCGCCAGGCGTGGTGGGACAAGTCACACAGCTTGGGGTGCTGCAATGGCTGGGTACGGGCTTTTCAGGAGAGACGGGCTGGAAGGGTCAGCAGTGGGATTCCCTCAGAGTGAAGAAGTTGCTTGGATGTATGGAGCTCCTTTATGTGGGGAGTGACCAGATGGGTTTTCCCTTGTGAGTGAGGGCACCAATGACAAAGCCTGTGGGGGCACATGGCCATGCCCCCCAACAATCTGGTGTCACTGAAAGTGGGGCACAGCAGTCAGGGAGAGGCACCAGGATAAGGAGGAGAAAGCAGCACTGAAAGACTGTGCTAGGGAAATTGGAAGTTATTTCCTTTTTCTTGAATAAACTCTTGATGGAACCCTGCTACTGCTGCCATTTTAGTGGCCACTTTCTGGGCTCAGGAGAGTCCTGGAGGCCGAGGCCCCTTTTCTTTAGGGGGCACCGGGGGCTCCCTGGGCAAGTAGTCCCTGCCCTCGCTGGAATTGGAGGGAACGTGGCTGCAGCAGTGCAGGGAGAGTCCAGACCTTGAGAAACCTTGAGGTTCCACCATCAGGAATCTCTGAAATTTTAAAAGGAGAAGTGGCCAGTGCTGTATCGGGGCAGGAGAATAACCCCATCCATCAGGACAGAGCAGGACCTGACACGCTGAGCAGGGACCCTGAGGAGAAGGGCCTGGGCACTACAAGGGCCGCCACACAAGCCCGTGCTGCACGCTCACCATGAACAAGGCAGCTGCACACAGGGCTGCATGAGGAGGAGCGTGGGGACCCAGACACCTGGAGTTCTCATCCCATTCGGTTCAGCACTGGTGTGACCCCACACACACGGGTGTGTGCCAGTGTGCGGCTCCCAGTTTGGAGAAGCAGGGAGGAACTGGAGAGTGCAGGGGTGTGCCAAGGCAGGGGTCAGGACCTTGTGCACATGGTGTGGGATGCTGAGGGACCTGGGCTGCTTTGGCTCAGCAGCGCTGGGGAGGCTGCAGCAGTGTAGGAGTAGCCTGAGAGTGCTGGAGGTGTGGTTTCAGAGAGGGTGGAGGTTTTCATCATGGTGGGAAAGAGCATGAGAAAGAAATAATGGCACACAGTGCAGCTGGGGAGGTCCAGGCTGGACATGAGCAGGAAGGAATGTGAGTGGAAGGGCAGTGCTGTGGTGGAGCAGGTCACCCAGAGGCAGTCTGCATCAGCCCAAGGCTTTGTGCTTCAAGGAACAGCTGGGGAGGATGGAGAGAGATCAGCAAAGGAAGGAGGATGCTCAGACAAGAGCAAGGTGGGCAGCAGGGGGGATGTCTCCAGCCTGCAGGGAAAGAGGTGCAGGGGATGCCACAGCATAGGACGGGCTGTCGTGGAGATGATCAAGGGATGTAAAGAGGCCGAAAGCCCCAACAGACATGAGCTCCTTCTCCCCTTGGCTGTGGCTGTTGTCTCCAGCTCTGCTGCCTGTGAGGAGACACCTTGTCCTTACAGCACAGGGGCCTCATGGCCTCCTTGTCCCCAGCCAGGAACCTGGGAGGTGTGGGACCATAGTCCTGCCCTTGGCCTTGCACAGCCCCACATCACACTGTCCCAGGAAGGGCCCTGGGCAACGTGGGAGGGACAGGATCTGCCTTCCCAGGGCTGGGGGTCAGGGCTTGGCCCTTTGGTTAATGAAACACATCCAGGTTTGCTGATCATCAGAGAGACCTTCACCTTGCTTGTCCTGACCTGTCATCACTGTCTCCAGTTTTCTTCTCTAACCAGACCCTGGGGTCAGTTCCTCAGTAATGTTCCTCAGTGAGATGCATTAACATTACAAGAAACTTTGCAGTGTGATTCTGACTTGGACTTCTTGAGAAGTTTCTTCAACTTCCCCTCAGGGCTGATGTTCATGGACTCAGCACCAAACCCACCAGAGGGGTCATTAAAGCACCTTGGGCTGCTCCTGTGCTGCTGAGCTGGGCTGGGCTCCTGGGACAGAGGGAGCTCATGGCAAGCGGCAGCGCTGCAGAGAGACAGCTCTGCCCAGGAGCAGCTCCTCTGCAAAGCGCAGCAGGGCTGAGGGCTCTGCCTGCAGCACCGAGTGGAGAGGAGCCAGGCAGAGAGAGGGAAACGCAGTCTGAGGTGGGAGGATGCTGAGAATTCAAAGGAGGAATCTTCACTGTCCTTGACATAGCAAATCTCTGGCTACAGGGGAATGAAGCTGCAGTTCCTGGAGGGATCTCCTGAAGCTGGCACGTCATGCAGCAGATAAGATCTGGCAGGATGGCACTGTCCTTTTCTTAGTTGTGAAGGAATATGTGCTCCTCCTAGGGAGAGATTCATTCTACACCATCAGAGACCCAGGACAAGACAGCTCCTTTCTCCTGAAACAGTTGCAGCTGCATGAAGGTGGGTGAGCAGCCAGAGTTGCCCAGAGCTGTCCTGCAGAGCAGGATCCCTGCACCCCAGGGCTGTGCCGGGGCAGGGACTCTCCCGCCTGCCAGGGTCAGCGCTCAGCCTCCCGGGGACATCCCCATAGTGCTGTGGGGAGAAGCTGTGGGTGGAAGGAGTGACCCCTATCAGGGCAGGAAAGGTGCTTCTGCTGTGGAGGGGGTGCTGTGTGGGTCAGTGCTGGACACAGCTCCAGATCACCCCCAGGATTTTTCCAGGTGCATGCCTCAAGCAGAAGGTCAATGCAAGGATTACCAGACAGATAGGGAGCTGTCCTGAGCCTTTCTTTTCAGTTTCCTATCCCAAGGGTTGGGGGGTGCAGGAAAGGATAAAATGAAAATGAGTTCACATGCTTAAACAAGTCACTGATACTCCTGAACTGCAACTCCGATCAATCACTGCATCTTCCAGAATCCTCATTAACATCCCTTCAGCTGCTGCTCTGCCTGTGCACAGCACCAGCATCACATCTGCTGAACCCGTCAGCCTTAGTCTGACCTGTCCTGTTTTCCAACCTGCAAACAGGAAGATGCCCCCAGGCAGTGCCCTGTGAACAGGCAGGATCTGTAGGGCCAGGATGAGGGCACAGAGGGTGGGATGGTCTCTGTGTGCTGACAGGGAAAAGACATGGACAGGGAAACACCTCCCAGGGGGAGAATGTCCAGGCAGCAGGGAAATGATCAGAAATGAGAGGAAACTAAACCTGGAATTGGTATGGGAGGGATAACAGAGAAAACTCCGTATGATCCCCACAGTGCAGATGCCTCCTGTGAGCAGCCCCCTCGCCTCCTCTCCCACCCAGCAAAGCCTCTGCCCTCAGGGCCGGGGGCTCCAAGGCATGAAGCAGCTCCTGTGCAGCCAGAGCTCCAGTTCCCTCTGCAGAGCACAGGGGCTGAGAGCAGCTGCCCGGCAATGCTGGTGTGTGGGAGGTGGCTGCACAGCTGGGGAAGGGTGACGCTGTCGGAGTGCCCGGCTGCCTCTGCCCTGGCCTCTCTCACACCCACCCTCACCGCAGTTTCCTTCTTGCTCCACTGCTCTGGGTCACTGCTGTTGTGATCTGGTTCTTGCTGCCAGGCTCTCTGGGGATGGGAGTTTCAGCTGCAGAGTCACAGCCTGATCTTGTGGGTCCTTTCCTGCAGCTGTGTCCATGGGAACACGTGTCCCAGCTTTGCTCTGCCCTGTGGGGCTGTGGGCAATGCAGTCTGTGGGGCTGGGGAATGAGCTGAGTCTCCCTGAATCAAATGCCATCATCAGGACACTTGGATATCTCCTGGGGGTTTCCATAGATGCTCTGAACTACCCTCCAGGATGCAAACCTGTCCTACAGCATCTGTTTGTTATGTGAAAGCCCCATGGAGGAGCAGAGAGATGCTGTGACAGAGAAAATGCTGTTGGGTTTGTGAAATCAGTGGTTTCCGGGATAAACATGGGATACTGAAACCTTAGGAGAGAGTGAGACATGTTGTGGTCTGAGGTGGGTCCCTCTGCTCTCAGCAGTGCCCAGTGGCTTTTCAGGGTAACATGGCAGTGTGATCAGCCTCCATCTCAGAAAGGTGCCAGCCCAGGGCAGCTGGAGCAAGACAGAGGGACAGAGCAGCTGCCCTCACTCTGCACTGACCCACAGGCATCCTCTGGTCTCGCAGGACTCGCTCTGTTCTCCCTGAGCGCAGCAGAAATGCTGAGGGTTTCTGACACCCAACAACACTCCCCGGGGTAGGAGGGGACATAGAGCTGTAGAAACGCCAAACCTCTCAAACTCAGTTTCTCAGCCCTGGGGGTACAGATGCTGACAGTCCCTTCTGCAGCAGCAGCGGTTCCATCTGACAAAGCTGAACCCCAGGACTGGCCCCGGCCCCACCCCATCACACAGGCTCAGGCTGACTCCTCAAGAGCCCCTGGGCAGAGACCCTGCTCTTCATTGCACACTCATCAAGCACCGACAAGGGCTCCAGCCAGGACGTTCTCCTGGAAAAAGAAAAGGGTCTCTTTGTGGGAGGGTCTGTGGGAAATGGCTTTGGTTTTTCCCAGACAAGTCTCATCTAAACCGTCACTGTCTTTTCTTCCTTGCACAGGTCCTCATGCCCACAGGCAGCAAATGTCCAACAGCAGCTCCATCACCCAGTTCCTCCTCCTGGCGTTCACAGACACACGGGAGCTGCAGCTCTTGCACTTCTGGCTCTTCCTGGGCATCTACCTGGCTGCCCTCCTGGGCAACGGCCTCATCATCACCACCATAGCCTGTGACCAGCACCTCCACACCCCCATGTACTTCTTCCTGCTCAACCTCGCCCTCCTCGACCTGGGCTGCATCTCCAGCATTGTCCCCAAATCCGTGGCAAATTCTTTATGGGACACCAGGGTCATCTCATATGTAGGATGTGCTGCACAGATGTTTTTGTTTCTCTTTTTCATTTCAGCAGAATATTTTCTTCTCACCATCATGTCCTACGACCGCTACGTTGCCATCTGCAAACCCCTGCACTACGGGACCCTCCTGGGCAGCAGAGCTTGTGTCCGCATGGCAGCAGCTGCCTGGGCCACTGGGTTTCTCAATGCTCTGCTGCACACGGCCAATACATTTTCACTGCCACTGTGCAAGGGCAATGCCCTGGACCAGTTCTTCTGTGAAATCCCCCAGATCCTCAAGCTCTCCTGCTCAGACAGCTCCGTCAGGGAACTTGGGCTTCTTGTGGTTAGTGCCTGTTTAGTTTTTATGTGTTTTGTGTTCATCCTACTGTCCTATGTGCAGATCTTGAGGGCCGTGCTGAGGATCCCCTCTGAGCAGGGACGGCACAAAGCCTTTGCCACGTGCCTCCCTCACCTGGCCGTGGTCTCCCTCTATGTCAGCACTGCCATATTTTCCTACCTGAAACCCCCCTCCATCTCCTCCCCATCCCTGGACCTGGTGGTGTCTGTTCTGTACTCGGTGGTGCCTCCAGCAGTGAACCCCCTCATCTACAGCATGAGGAACCAGGAGCTCAAGGATGCCCTGTGGAAACTCATATCTAAGTGTTTTCTGAAGCAATAAACTGCTTCTCTCCTTCTACATAGTAGTTTTAATGTCACTAGTTAGAGGTCCAGCCTCTCATTTGTATTTTCTGTTTTTATTGAAGTTGTTTTTTATTGTGATGACATTGTCATTCCCTGTCTAAATCACTGTCTGCTTTTCTTTTATAACCACTGGCTGTGTAAATGAGGAGCCATGGTCTGTGCATATTTAAACAAAATAAAGGGTCCCGTAGTGATGTGTTTTTCACTATATCCTCCCTGCAAGGCCTGTTTGGAGCTGCAGGGACAGTTCCTGTGTGCATGGGAGGAGGGGAAAAGAGTCCATCCTGGCAGCCCTGCCAGGGAGCACCAGCGCTTGGCCTTCCAGGGCTGTTCTCGTTCCACTCCCACACTCTCCTTCTCATCCCTTGTGTTGGTGCAAGGCCTGAGTGCTCTGGCAGCCTGGTCACCGTCCTGCTGTGTGTCAGTCCTGTGAGCGCAGGCAGGGACAGGCCATGGGCACTGCTGTGACAGAGCTGGCCTCACAACAGCCTTTCCATAATGAAGGGGATCTCCTATGGTCAGGGCCTGAAGGTTTAGCTCTTCTTCCAAGCTTCTCTGTAGAACATGCTGAAGCGACATGCAGATGCAAACAGCAGGGTACAGCTGCACAGTGTGTGTGTGCAGGGCTGGGCACACAGCAGTGTCCTCTCACAGCCAGGCCTCCTGCCAGAGACCTGCAGGACCAGCAGAGCAGGGGCTGGGCTGTGCCCCTGTGCACTGGACACCCCTTGAGAAGAAGTCTCAGGACAATCATCATGGACTGGCCCCTCACAACCTTCCTTTCCAGCCCTGGCCTCTCTCCCCAGCTCACAGAGGTTGCTCTTCCCTCCTTGGTGGGACACTGAATGAGTAGCTCAGCAGTCCATGTTGGCTTTGTACAGATGAGATGTAGGCACACACATCATGTACGTGAGGTGACACGCACGCGAGTGATCACAAACACCATCAATTATTCCTTGTTTTTCCATTAAGGTCTGTGGCACAGACAAGGTCTTGAGGTCACTTGATGTTAGGAGGAACACCCCATGGGAAATCACCTGAATGCAGCACTGCGATCTTCTTCCTTGAACTGAGGTCCCTGCGTCCATTCCTCATGACATGGCACTTCTCAGATGAGTGCAGAGCAGGGTGACACACCACAGGGCTGAGGTGCCTCCCGTCCCTTTGGAGTGGCAACAGGAGGCCAGAGAGACACTGTGACTCCTTCCTATGTGAGTAAAAGGACAGACTCTGTCTCTGAACATCCCTGGGTGCATAAGGAGTCCTGAGACCAGCTCAGACACGGATGCCTGATGGAACCCTGGCATTTCTGTGTGTGACTCCAGGAACAAACCTCAGTGGCTGAGTGAGATTCATCTCAGCTGCCTGGGACAGGCTCACTGCAAGTGCTCCTGTCTGCTACATCACCCTTGCCCATGATTCTGGACTGTGCTTTCAAAAGTGACAGCAGAAACACGGGAGTTCTGAGGTCCTTGGGAAAGGAAGATGTCAAACCCATCTTCAAGAAGGACAAGAAGGAGAATTTGAAGAATTAGGGACTGGTCAGCCTACCTCCATCCCTCGGAACGGGATAGGCCGCATCTTCCTGCACCAATCTGCAGGCACCTGAAGGACAAGACAGGGATTGCTGAACCAAAATGAGCGGAAAACCCAATGAGTCCCAAGAAATGCTCTGAACCCATTCCAGAGCTTTAGACCCCCGGGAAAGAGCTCAGTGACAGTGCAGCCCATGCAGTTGCATCTGTGTCCCTCACTGAGCAGCACAACCAGTGTGGAGTCACCCCATGGTCCTGCAGCCAACCTGCTCTGTAGAGCACCAGTGCCAGGTTGGAGCCCTGTGGGGAGCACAGGGAAGGGGCCAGGAGCACCAGACCAGATCAGAGGAGGGATGGGGGGAGATCAGACAGGAGCTGACCGGGCCTGGAAATTGCCTTGGAGAGAAAAATGCTGGTGTTCAGCTGCCCCAAGATAATACCCAAAGTTCAGGGTGCAGGGCCAGAAGTCCTTGCTGTCCTGGTGCTTCACCAGGCCCTGGAAGTAGCTGGAGAAGGATTGGTGTCCCCCACTTGCCATCTTTTAGTGCATCATCCCTTGTGAAGGGTGGCATGGAAAGCAAGTCTGGGACCCTGTGTCATGACTTGCACCGAAGAAAGTATTCGCCCAGAAGCCACATCATTTTGCTCTGGTACTTCAGTCCTGGTGCTGATCACATGTCCTTAAGACAAACTTATGCACCCCTCTTGTCAACCTTACCCCAAAAGTCACCCCTAGACAAGGCTCCTGAGCTGGGGCTGAGCTGGAGAACTGGGGTCCAGCTGTGACCAGAGGAAGGACAAGGCCTGTCCTGGGTCCTCTAAAAGGCCGGCAGCCTCTGTGATCTCCGCCAGAAAAGGCAGCATGCAGGAAACTGTAGACCATCCCCAAGCCCATTGGAGGCCCTTAGGAAGAGTTCCTCTCTCCAAATATCCAGCCCAGCTTGTTGCTGCATGAACAACCAGGAGAAACTGCCCCAGGACCCTCATTCCAGACAACATCTCCTCCACCCCATACAGGCAGTGCTCTCCCCCTTGTCACTGAGGTGGTTCCAGGGACCCAAGAGACACCTGTGGGGAGGAGATGCTGGATAGGGATTCGATGTCCTTCAGTGCTCCTCATGGCACCTCCTGCTGGGCTTTGTGCCGCTGGTCACAACCCTCTGAGCCTGGCTGTTCAGTCAGTTCTCAGTGGTGCTAAACAGGAATATGCCCATGAGCACATTGGGCTGCACTGGGAGGAGTCACACAACTGGAGTGTTCGATGTCAGTCTGGCCTTTTGCCGTTCTGCCATTTTGCAGTTGGCCTTTGGGCCTTTTGCACTTTTACTTTCTCTTGCTGGGATCGGCTGTTCAGGACCAGGGCACTCCCTTCTCTTGGGCTGTCTGTTTGGCACAACTGGAGTTATGTGAGGGATTGCACTGAGTATCATATATTTTACTTTATGTATATTCTAGTATATTAGTAGTAGTAGGGCATTATTTTTATTGTCTTATTATTTTTTTTTCCTAAACCCACAAGTTTCTCCCTTCCCCTTCAGTTCTCTCCCTTATCCCACTTGGAGACTGGGAGCAGGATGTGAGCAGCTCTCATGGTCTTAGTTGGTGGCTGTGGTAAAACCACGACAAGAAAGAGTAGTAGTAGCTTCAGAAATCTTGAAAATCACTTTCCAAGATGATGGCACTTTTTTGGGTTTGGTTTTTTTTTTTTTGGTAGAGGGAAACAACATGAGAAAGGAAAACCGTCAGAAACTGCAGCTCTGGAGGTCCAGAGTGGACCTCAGGACAAAGAAATGTCATTCTGAGCACAGTGCTGTGGTCATTCAGAAGGACTCTGGATCAGTCATGGCTTTGTGTTTCAAGGAACAGCTGGTGGGGATGGAGAGACAGCAGCACAGGTGGGGACACACCGGGGTGAGAACAAGCTGGGGAAGCGCATGGGGTGTCTGCAGCCTGTGGGGAAACAGCCACAGGCCTGGGACAGTGTAGGATGGACTGTGGTGGAGATGGCCAAGGGCGCTGGCAAGGCTGGATGTCCCTGAAAGACCTGAGGTCTTTGTCCCCTTGGCTATGGCTGATGTCCCTGACAGCGAGGCCGGAGAGGAGACACATGGTTGTCATGGCCATGGCGCCCCATTGCCTCCTTGCACCCCCAGGGAGTGTCACACCATTGTCCTGCACTGGGCATCATCCCCACATCCCCAGGAAGAGCCCTGAGACAAAAGTGAGGGACAGGATCTCCCTTCCTAGGGGCAGGGGGTCAGGTCTTGGCCATTCTCCTTCATCAAACAAATCAAGGGTTTTCTCAGCATCAGAGCTGCTGCACTTTGCCTTTGCCTGATGCAATCACTGCCTCCAATTATCTGCTCTAACTAGTCCCTGGGGAGGCTTTGTCAGTAACAGCCCTCAGTGGGGCCCATTAATGCTTCAAGGTACTTTGGGCTTTGCTTCTGACTTGGACTTCTTGAGGAGATTCTTCAGTCTGTCCTTGGTATCTGAGGTTCATGGACTCAGCACCAAATACGCCATGGGGCTCATTAAAACACAGAAAGCCCTAACAAGCCATGTTTCCTTCCTAATTTTCTTCAAATCTTCAAGACTTGTAGAACTAACTGGAGAGGTTTCAATGGGACACTTACTGATGAAGACTTCAAAGAAGATTTCATAAAGGAGGGTTTTTTCTTTCAAGGGTACTTTCTGTCATTTTTCAGTGTATAGAAGAAGTGACAGCAGTGTTCTACAATGGACATTGATCCAGAGGGTCTCCTGAAGACATCTGGACAGGCAGGAGAACAGTACCTTGAGGCTGGACACTGTATGGACACCCTTGCTGCTCACCCCCCACCCCCAGTCTGCCCGTTCCCTCCTTGGCCACCTGGGACTGGCATCACTTTTCCTCACATCAGACTTCTGCACTGAGCTCTGCAGGTGGATGCTGCAGCTCCTGCACACCAGCTCCCACCTGCTCTCCTGTGTAAACACTACACAATTTCATGAACACTAAGCCGCTTTCCTCAACTGTGTGTGTAAGCTGGATCTAATGAGGTCCACCATCCACATGGGACATCCACACAAGAACTGTTTTAGACAGAGAGATAGGAAAGGATATATATAAACACAATTGACCTGTTGACTACCATGTTAGTTAGACTTCTGAAGAATGAGGCAAGTTTGTAACTCCCTGAAGCTCTGAAGCAGAAAGCAGACAGTTGAGAGGCAACTGAATGACCAAAGAGCAAGTGGAGGAGGAAACCTGAGAGCACTGGGAAGGGCAAACGTCCAGACAGTCTGCTGGGAAGTTGTCCTTTGACATGGACGTTTAATCAGGAGAGGTGGAAACTCCTGAATGATGAGGGAGATGAAATAATAGTGTGTTGGTAATAGAAGTACAGGGGAAGACCAGTATTTTTTTTCCTATCCTTAGTACACTTCCCAGTAATTCACTTTTTAACATTTTTTTGTGTTTGTGGTGGGGGTTTTTTGTTTGTTTTGGATTTTTGTGTTAATATGTTAAAAAAGAAACAAACAAAACCAGAAACAAACAAACAAAAAACAACAAAAAAACCCCACAAACCAAACCAAACCAAAAAACAACAACAAAAACAAAGTGCACCTTTCCAGGCAGACATCAGTCATCAGTTGTCTCACCATAAACAGCCAGGGACATTTGAGGGGCCCCAGTGCACGGGAGGTGCTGGCCTGGGATTGGCCTCTATCACAGAGGACCTGGGGGAGACCAGAGCACCTTGCGATGCAGGGAGAGCCTGGGCAGGGGTTCCCGGGGCATCTACACTGGCACCAGGTGTCTGTGTCCCTGGAGCTGAAGAGATTTGTGTCCTAAATCCATTCCCAGTTCTGGAAAACTCTTTGCTTTTCAAAGAAAAGAAACCCCCCCACAAAGACTGAAAAAAGAAAAAAAAAATGAAAAAAGAAGTATGTTGGCACCTTCCTTTGCTTTGGATCTTTCGTTCTTCTTATTTTAATTTTCGTTGACATTAAGTGATATCTGCCGGGCCTGGAGGCATTAAGGCAAGATCATTTTGTGTCTTGCATAGCGCCCCATGCCCTCTAAACCTTCCCTGCCCAGGACTCCTCACACTTTGCCCAGAGTGTCACACTGAGGTGTTGGCTGGTTCACTGGTTGAGATGATGGTTTAGATGGTCACCTACAGCACAGCTGGATTCATGGCCCATAATCGTCTGCTCTGCTCCAGTTAGAAACAGAGCCCAACATCACAATGGGATCGTAAGAGAACTGAGGTTGAAGGGACCTCAGGAGTCTGCAGTCCAACCTCTCACAAACTGGGTCAGACCAAGGTGTTCAAGCCTTGATTCAATCAGAGATTGAAAACCTGCAAAGGCAGAGCCTGTGCAGCCTCTCTGGGTGACCTGAGACAGCACTTGGCTGAGCTCCTGGGGAAAAAGCTTTTCCTTACGTCCTGGCTGAACCTCTCTCACCTTCCACCCATTCTCTTTTGTGCTTCTACCACACACCATGGTGAAGAGCTTGGCTGCGTGTTCTCCATGACCTCCTGTAAGAGTTGGTCTGAAGAACAGTATTTGCCTGAACATCGCCATCAGGGACTTGGAGAACAGATGTTTTGATAGAAAGAACTGGACAACGACTTGGAGAGAGGCCTGAGGAAAAAAATTGTGTTGTACAGGTCTCTCCAACCCGGGGGCTACAGGTAACAATGGCTGCTGTATGGATTCCACCTGCTGCCGCAGCCAGACTTGCCCCCACCTCCTAAAAGGAATTGTGTTCTACAGGTCTCTCCGACCTGGGGACTATAGCTGCTGTCCAGAAGATGGATTTTCACCTGCTGCCTCAGCCAAACTTGCCCCCACCTCCTCCCTGCTACTAAGGCCAGTGAAGAAGAGCATGCGCAGAGGCTCTCCAAAGGTCTTGAGGTCACCCAATGGACCAGTAAGAGACCCCTGAACCGAGGCGATGCAGGCACAGACGGGTTCTGGCAAGCGAAGCGGGGACTCTTCGGGCCTGTGCAGTTCAGCCTGGATTGCGAAACAAAGGCAGAGATTGGCCTCAATCCATGGGAGCAAAGCGGGGTGAAGAAGCATGAAAGACAATTCCCGAAAGGACATCGCTGAGCTCTCCCCACCAAAGGATCACGGATCACAACGGAGAACCGGCAGGACTCTTCTCACGACACCCGAGACCATAGGGACGCCTTTGGATCTCATAGTGGTAGCCAACCCTTTTTTTTCCCCCTTTCTTTCCTTTCCTTTTTCTCCACTCTCTCTATCACGTGCCGCTTTACGGGCAAAATAAATAAAGAAATATTGATGATTGAATTACAACCTCTTGGCTTTTTGATTGCCTTAATTTTGCACTTCAAGATCAAGGTAAATGAAGCATCACCGAATGGACCGTGACAGGCCTGGATCACAAGTCTTATGAGGGGCAGCTGAGGGACCTGAGGCTGTTTAGCTTGGAAAAAAAGAGACTGAGGGGAGACCTTATCGGTCTCTACAACTACCTGACAGGAGGTTGTAGCGTGGTGGGTGTTGGTCTCTTCTCCCAAGCAGCAAGTGATAGGATGAGAGGAAATAGTCTCAAGTTGTGCCAGGGAAGGTTCAGGTTGGATATTAGGAGGCATTTCTTCATGG